>NC_072490.1:15621439-15924469 GCF_027574615.1 Eptesicus fuscus | reverse complement strand
GAGCATTTTATTTTATGGAAATGTCTTAATTTATTGAACAATCTCCTAGACATTTAGGTTGCTTTGATTTGCAAAATTACAAATAAAAAACAACAACATCATTGTACACAAATCTCTGTAGATGTTTACAGGAAAGATTACTAGAAGTAGGCTTCTAGTAATAAGCACATTTTAAATTTTGCAAATTTGCCTAACATCCTTTACCAAAAATCCCCCCAACATTATTGTACCAGTTACAGTCCCATCATTAGTTTAAGGGAATGAGTGGCTTAACTTGCCAATTCTAGCCATTTTACAGTCAGTCTTTTTTTCTTTAAAAGTTAATAATTTGTCAATATGTTACAAACATTTTTTCAGTTTTTCTTTTAAAGTTTGTGTAATTCTTTAGCTATACTTATATAGTAAAACTTTTCTCTTGGGGCTTTAGAGCTTTTGTGATATGTTTTAAAAGATTGCTCTTTCATTAAAACAAAATATATTACAATTCACTTAACCTTTCTCCTATTGCTACTGGTAACAATTTGATGAAAAAACTAGAGCAAAAATGAATAAAGAGACAAGTTAGGTGATAGAGCCAGGATTCTCTCTGATCATTTTGCTTCAGTTTTTTTTTTCAGTGTAGAATATTACATATTTCTAATTAAGGCTACCCCAAGAATGTGTTACTAATGGCAAAAAAATCTCTTTTTCATTCTGTTTGATAATTTTTTGGCTTATATATAAAAATTATGTGTGTATGTATGGGCATTTTTCCCCCTAACACTTTACTTTTATTAACTTACTAGAGGCCCGATGCACGAAGATTCGTGCAAGAATGGGCCTTCCTCCCCTGGCTGCCAGCACCGCCTTCGCTCCAGCCTGGAGCCACCTTTCTGCCTTGGCTCAGGCCTGGAGCTGCCTTTCCACCTTCCCATGCTGCCCAGAGGCCCAGAGCGGCTGGGGCAGTGCGGAATGCCTGCGTCGTCGCCATGGAGATGACATAAGCATCCCACCCCCAGTGGCTCGGTGCCTGCATATGCAAATTAACCCACCATCTTTGTTGGGTTAACTTGCATACTCCTGATTGGCTGGTGTGCATCGCGAAGGTACGGTCAATTTGCATCTTTTTCTTTTATTAGTGTAGATACACTTTGTTTTTGTTTTTTTTGGTTTTTAAAAAATATATTTTATTGATTTTTTACAGAGAGGAAGGGAGAGGGATAGAAAGTTAGAAACATCCATGAGAGAGAAACATCAATCAGCTGCCTCCTGCACACTCCCTACTGGGTATGTGCCAGCAACCAAGGTACATGCCCTTGACCGGAATCGAACCTGGGACCCTTGAGTCTGCAGGCTGATGCTCTATCCACTGAGCCAAACCAGCTAGGGCAGTGTAGATACACTTTGAAAGGCAAAATTAATGACCACTCTTTTGATTTATACATTTGTGTATGAGGAATTTAGGCTATATTTTTTCCAATGAAAAAATATTTTTCCTGAAATTATTACAAAAATTCTTCATAATAAGCAGGACATTTTCATTAGCCCAATGGAAGGATAAATTGCTTACATTTTATGACTAGATGTCTGGATATTTGTGTTAATTAATAAGCTTGCTTACTAATATGGAATTCATATACTGCAATTCACTTGATTCACTTAGCTTTATATTCATCTTTCCACAAAGATAAATATTATAATAGATCCCTCCTGCTGGCTTCTAGCCCCAGGCAGAGAGAAATATCAGAAAGAATAGTAAGCAGAGGAAACCCTTGGAAAGAGTCTCAGTCAGGCTTCAAACTCATTAAGTTTCCTGGTACTTTGTGAGCATTATTCACTTTTCCTTGGACCACTGTTCTCCACATTTGTATCATTCAGGTATTCTATCACCATTTTGCCATAGTTACTATAGTGATCTTTCATTTGACTTATCTTTTCCTTAGTTTAATTTTTTTAAATATATTTTATTGATTTTTTACAGAGAGGAAGGGAGAGGGATAGAGGGTTAGAAACATCGATGAGAGAGCAACATCGATCAGCTGCCTCCTGCACACTCCCCACTGGGTATGTGCCCGCAACCAAGGTACATGTCCTTGACCAGAATCGAACCCGGGACCCTTGAGTCCGCAGGCCAACGCTCTATCCACTGAGCCAAACCAGCTAGGGCCTTAGTTTAATTTTTTATTGAGGTCAAAGTTAAACATGTGAAATGCACAGATCTTAAGCATAGAGTTTGATGAGGTTTTTTTTTTCCTATGTTATGCACTTAGGTAACTGCCATTCCCGATCAAAATAAAGACCATTGTTATCACCCCCTAAATTTTCTTATTATAAATTTTAAATATAAATGTTGTCTTTGATGTGCATTTTTCAAATAGTTATAAATATGTACACATTAATATAGAACATTGTCCATTTATTACTTTAAATCAATTCGTGGGAACCTTAAAATAGAAAGTTCTTTTCATATTAATTTCAGAGGAAAACTGTACTATCAGAAAGCACTGTAATGAAATAGCCTTCCAGGAGAATAATTTTTAACAAAATACTCTTTAGTAACTTAATAACTAAACAACCTTGATTTGGTTGTAAAATTTACCTATATTTATCTTAAATTACAATCTATAGGAATTCTACAGGATAACTGTTAATAGTAAAATATTAAAATTAGGCAAAATGGATTAATCTCTGATATCCTTTTATAATATACCATTCTGAGAGCAAGCAAAGATCCTTTGATTCAAAGTAACTGTTTTCTGGTGTGGATGATTGTATTTGATCTTTAAACAAAAGAAAAGTCTACTTTGGGACTGTTTAACCCTTGTTTGATTTGACTTTCAGTCAGTGGATCTGACTTCAGCCAGATTGACCTTCTTGTTCTCCTAAGATGGACAGGGCATTGGGAGGAGTTGGGGATAGAGGAGAAATGTGCATCAGAGTGAGAGCAGCAGAGGTGCAATCTCCTTTGGTTTTCATCCCTGGAGATAAAACAGCAGTGTCCTAGTGTGGGGAGCATGCTATTCTCCAAGTTCACAGGGCTTGTGGTGGGAGATGTGTTGCCTAGGAGTAGTGATAGAGGGCAGTTTTTCTATCCACATGGCTGCTGGGCAGCCTGTTTTTGTGGGGTTGCAGCCCTAAGGGGTGCTGTAGAAAGTGGATGTGAACAGGGAAGGGATGTTAGTGCTGCCTTCCTAAATCAGTGATTTGTCTCAGTGCAGAGATTTATCTGAGAAAATTCATTTTAGATACGCTGATCTGGTGCTTAGTAAATGGAAATTCATGTTTGTCAGCAATTTTTCTTTTCTCTTTTAAGAATTATTTTCATCCTAATTACTTAAAAACAAATACATACCATTTTAAATGTCACCATTTATAATAATAGAATATTGTATTAATTTTGTTTCTCGATACATAATACTTATTTTAAAACCCCCTTGGAATTCAAGTTTACAAAATTCCAAGTGGTTGCCACAGATTCCAGCAATTCAAAACTTTTCAACTATAACTTTCCACATTTTATATTCTATATTTTAACTTTGAGCCAGAAGGCAATAAAGAGAATTCTACCAAATATGATCGCTTTTTTGTTAAAATACAAAAACTTCTTCAACTCCAGGCCCAGTTATCACATAAAAGAAATGTCTAGGTGTTGCCTTGTTATTTGGGACTAAAGGCTCTTCAATATATTTTGCTGATTATATTCATTACAAGCATAATACTTTCTCTCTGATCCAGCGACACATAAGTCATGTCTCCAACATCAAGCTATACACAAAATGAATCTGGGTTTCTTTTAAAGGTTAGAATAGTTCTCATTCACCATCTTCCTCATTCATTACATTAAAACTAAAAACAATATTACTCATCAGTAGAGTGGTTATTGATATATCATACCATTGGAATTTGAATAATGAATTTTTATTTTATAAATTATAGCTGTTGCAATAGATATTAAATGATCTTTCTAAACCTAATAGTAATTACTACTGTTTTCCTATTTGCAAAGGGAAAGTGTAAAAATACAGTGTTAGTGAAAATTAGTAGAATTTCCTTTTAACTTATAACTCACCTATAACTTCAAATTTATAAACATTTGCTTTCTGCCCACCAGTCTTCCAACTTTTCATGTATATTAGAGAAGATAAACCTATTTACTTTCTTTGAAGACCTATAAATTATTACTTTTTAATGCTTTAAAATTATAATGACTTTGAGGTGCTATTTATCTTTCTTTTTGCTTATGTATTTCGTATTTCCACTTTGTTTCAAAAATTATTTGCTATACCATGGAATATGTATATTAGGTACATACCTTACAGCTATACTCCTATACATATGGGGGACATGGTTATCCAGATTAGACAAAGAGAGGTATAGATGAACCTGGGTTTAAGACTGTCCTCCATTTCAACCTCTAGAATCATCAGAAACTTGATGTAAAGACTTGGATCCAGACAATATTTTTTTAAAGAATAATCTTTCTTTTAAAATGTTGCTATTGTGTAGATACAGTCTGTCTATTTCTCTGTAGGAGAGAGATAATCTTTTACACATTGCTGGCAATAAATGCTGAGAACACTTGACAGTAATTCATGGGTTAAAGAATCAGACTGGTGATCCTTACTAGTTGATGGAGCACAAAATGGTAAAACAGGTAACGAAGCTCTCAATATTCATTCTTTTGTCCAGAAAATATGTGTAATATAGGTACTATAACCATTGTTCTATGTGCTTCAGATTTTTAAAATTTAATTGAAATAGGTATATTCTAGAAAGCCTTCCTTAGAAACATTATCTTCTTCCAGCATTCATCTTGCTAAAATGTCCAGTGACTTTAGATAAAAACTATACACAAATAGGAATTATTTTCAATAGACTTGGATTTTTAGAGCATCTCTAATTAGAGGTCAAATAATCTAATTTAATTCAGTCAGGTAAACAACTGTGACATAAGTTCTGCTTTTCATGGGCATTTTTCCTACCAGGACACCCTGTTTTGATTAACCCTTAGTATCCTTAAGCTCTTTATAGATATGAGTGAAATTTGAGCAGTTTAAAAACAAACAAAAACCTCCTGAATTTCTATGTTCTCTCCCTGGTATAGAAATTAAGACGAAGGCTTTAAAAATTATCAAGTGAAGTACATAATCATAGAGCTTCTTGAAGTGTCCTGTTCCTTCTACTGTCACCCAGGATTGGGAGGTGTTTAATAGAAGGTCTTTCATGCCTTCTGTTTAAGGTGGTCTTGTGGCCAACTTCTATTTTTAGGAAAGATACTTTCTGTGTCTCAGCTCACAGCTTGAATACACACTTCAGTGTTTTCTCTAGTAAGCCCCTCAAAGCAGAGAAATTCACAGCGCTTTAGTGTGAACTTACACATGGCTGAAGAAATAGGGCAGGGGACAGCAGGATATCTATAAGTCATCTTGCCAGGGACTATCTGTAATATTGTTCAAATATCACAGGAATTCTGAACTCTTCTAAAGATTGGCTAGACTGGAGCATATGGTAACTGATGGACATTTATGCAGATTTGTATTCTCTCTGTTGAAATCATGTTGAAAATACAGCTAGAAAATGCTCATTTCAACCTTCCCCCTTTTCAAAGAAGTGTTAAAAACAATCATTATCTAGGCCTGAAGACTTTATTGTTGTACTCTCCAGATACTCAGTGTAAGTAATAACCATCATTTACAATGCTCCATGAAACTAGTTTTCATCCTTATGCTAAACTTATTTTCCCAGCAGATTTTCCAGTTAAATGAGAGCATTGGCTGTTCTTTTGTATGATAACTTTTGACAAAGCGTTTGTGTACATTATTCAAGGCACAGATACACTTTTAGAAATTCTATAAAAGTAGCAGCTCTGTAGTGATTATTTGACTGACAGTTATTCTCAAAAGAAGGTTACGAAATATATTTGTCTTCTATGAGCATAAAATGCTGAATCAGAATTTTATACCCTCAGATTTAACACAACTAACAAACTTCTTCTTGTTTAAAAATAAAAAATATTTTCATTTTGGTGAATAATGACTTAAGAAAATAGACAATGTCAAGTCAGTTTATGCAGATTACATAAATCTGATATAAACACCATTATATATATATATATTATACTAGAGGCCTGGTGCACGAAAATTCGTGCACAAGGGAGGGGGGTCCCTCAGCCCAGCATGCCCCTCCTCTTAGTCCGGGAGCCCTCACGGGATGTCTTACTGATGGCTTAGGCTCGCTCCCTTCTCCAGGAGGTGACCTGCCAATCAGGTATATAGATACTTTCTGGAGGCAGCACAGACTCCTTCCTTATTTCTTTCCTCTGTGGTTGGAGAACAGGGGACTAAAAGGAGACAGAACTGTGGCCGGGCCTGGGGCTTTTGTAGGCAGCGGAAAGAGGGAGAGGGCTGGGGAAAGTCCTCCCTTCCTTCGGGCCCCTCCCTCCGTTTTTTCCTTCTCGTGGTGGACGCTTGGACCTTGGACCGACAAGAGCCCAGCAATGGTGGTGTTCAGCCCCCTCACTTCTCAGCTGAACGTACAGCTGCCTCGCATTCCAAGTGGGGCTGTTTTCAAGTGACTAAAGCGCTGGGAATCCACAGCTCCCGGCCTCTCCCCTCTCGGTTTCCTCCTTGGGTCAGTTGCAAAGTTCACGGAGACACGGAAGCAGCTCTGCGCTGGGGCGGGACACACGCAGGCAGTGCCATGTCCCAGGTCAGGGACACAGGCAGACAGTGTCACGTCCCTGGCCAGCAATGCAGGCAGGCAGCTTCACCTCAGCACTGGGTGGGACTTTAGTGCTGGGCAGGCCTGGGCGTGCCTCCACTGCGGGCGGAAGTCCCCGCCCCCATCCCCGCCCCCCAGCTCCTGTGCTTGTGCAACCCATTGACTGGTCGTGACTTGGATACCATAACGGACAAATTAGCATATTACCTCTTTATTATATAGGATATATATATATATATATATATATATATATATATATATATATACATATGTATATACATATGTGTGTGTGTGTGTGTATATATATATATGTATGTATATGTATTTCCAGGCCTGGAAAAAAATTTGAATTACTCCTTGAGATTGAAGATCACAAAAAGAAGAACAATTACTTAGTTTTCAGCCTCATGAGTGTTTCATAAAACTTCCCTTGAATGATTATTAAGTTATTTAAGTTGTTTAATAATACTTTGAGGAATTATTAAATTCAGTCTTCATTTCATAGTTAATGCTTTTGAATGTGTAATGTGAATATCACTCTGCTAAATGCTAAACATATAGTAAATTAAAAAAAAATTATTCTTACCTTTGTAGTTTAGATGCTTGATTCAAAATTAGTAAAATCAAGATCAGTAAAACTGTGAAGGAATTGACAAAGCAGGCTAAGAAATTCTCACTTTAGTAAGTTGAAATGAAGACAAAAGGAGCTAACAAATATATTGAGGTGAAAGTTGCACTGAGCTGTCTTAGAAGCTGAGGATAAATGGAATGAATTTGTTAAATGCCTAAGTCACCAACAATGGCAGTACAGAATGGACAGTAACATCAACTCCATTTTTTCTTTATGCTGATAAGCCTTTATCCTATCTTTCTCCCAATAATTATTTATTCCACATACACTTCATGTGCACCTACAGTATGCAAGGTGCGACATGGAGACAATGTGCATTACCCAGAGAGAAGGTAAGTCTTGTATACAAATAATTAAAATGTGAGATCATATCCTGACATAGATCATAACTTTTATCACAGGAAGGTCCATGGGAGAATGTGAGTTCTTCTATATCTATGATTTGATTACAAATTTATTCAGCTATATTTTGGGTTTTGATTTATCATTTCCTTTCTTATTTTATTGCATTTTAGTCCGTGAATATGGTCTGTGAAATAGAAATTATTTTAATATTTTTGAGACTTCCTTTGTGACTCAATAGGTGGTCAAATTTGCAAATGTCTTAGGCTTGAAAACAATATGTATTCTGTAATTACTCAGTGCCAGGTTTGATGTGTTTATTAGATTAAATTTATTATTTGTTTTGTTGAATTCTCCTATTTCTTCACAATTTGTGTTTGCTTTATAATTTTTATGAGAAGTAAATTAAAATATTTTAACTGTAGATTCATCAATTTCTACTTTTGTTTTGCTTTGTATGTTTTAAGGATAAGATTTTAGGTACATACAGGTTCAGGACTATTATACTTTATGGGTGGATTTTTTTAGCATTGAGTAATAACCCTTTTATCCCTGATTATGTTTTTGACTTAACATCCAATTTTTTTCTAACAGCAATATTGCTACGTTGGGTTCCTTTTGTTAATAGTTATTGATATAGTACATTCTATCTCCTTTCAATTTTTCTGTCACCACTTTTTTAAAAATTATACCTTTGTTGAGATATAATTTATTCACTCTTACAATTCATTGAATTTTAGTATAGATACAGTTGGGCAACCAATACCACTATCTAATTTTAGAACATGTTTTCATTACCCCAGAAGGAAACCACATACTCATTAGCAGTCACTGCCCATTTCTCTCCTTTCCAGAGTCCCTGGCAACTACTAATCTTCTTCTGTCTTTATGGATATGCCTTTTCTGGATGTGTCAGATAAATGTAACAGACATGTGGCCTTTTGTTTCTGCATAATGTTTTCTTTTTACTTAGCATAATGTTTTCAAGATTCATCCATATTGTAGAATGTGTCTTTACTTCTTATTTTTAAAGACTGAATAATATTCCGTTGTATGGCTATACCACATACTATCTATCTACTGATGGACATTTGGGCTGTTTCTACTTTCTGGCTATTATCAATAATGATGTTATGAATGTTCATGTACAATTTCTGTGTGGACATATGTTTTTATTTCTCTTGGGTGTATACCTCGCAGTGGAATTGCTAGATCAAAGGGTAACTTTACATTTAGCATTTGAGGAACTGTCAAACTGTGTTCTAAAGTGGCTCCACCATTTCACATTCTTAGCAATGTATGAAGGTTCTAATTTCCCCACATTCTTCATTGTATCTTTGCTGAATCATTAAAACCCCAGTCCCAAGTTCTTTGTGCCCTATCCTGGTGCAAATTCCTTGTGGCCTTCACCATGCTAATTCCCACCTATATAATGTTGCATTCCTCATGTTTCTGGCACATACATATTTCTTTTCCTTTCTTTAATGGTCATATATGAATTAAGACTTAAAAAGTTGTTTTACTTAGTATTTTTATGTGTATGTGAAGGTGACAACCTGGATGCAGGGTATAGTATTCATCTGAATCAGCCTGCTGTTCCTGGAAGTTGAGCAGATCAGTGCAATTGCAGGGACTGTGAAGTGGTTGACTTAGAGTTGACCTAGGGTGTTGTTCAGAGCTCTGGTCCAGAGTTTTTCTTCTGGGCTAAATTACTGGGCCCATATAGGATCCACTATTTTACTGAGCTCATCCAGTCCCATATGAATTATCTCATCTTTTTTGTTGTTGTTATTTACAGTTGCCAGTTTCCAAAAATAATACTGAAACGAAAAAGCCCAAATTCAGAAAAAGGAAGAGGTATGTTTTTTTTTAATTAAAAAGTATTATAATAAAATTGAAATATATATTGGGTTTACTTATTATATGGCATTTCCCGCTGGCTCTTGATTCTGTTTCTCTAGGGAGACAATTGGGTTTAAAATTTTCTAAAAGAATTAATAAAATGATAAGTAGTAGTTTTAGAAGTATGGAGAAAGTTTGGTGTTTATACAAATATGTTGAACCAGGACTTTCAAAGATTAATATCATGTGAGCAACTAGATGAGAAGCAGGTTTTCAGTTTAAAATAGGTAATGGAAACCAGAAACAGGTATTTATAATGAACTAATAAGCACTGATGACAAATTTTAGTGTTTATCATTGAACCAGCCATTGTTTGTTTGTTTATTTTTAATGAATGGTAATCAGTACTGTGTTAAAGAGAGTCCTACTCAAAGACTAATTCTGATAGTCCTTTTTCAGAAAATGAATAAAGTTTTAAAAATGACTTTAGCTGTCTTATCTCATTTATATTTCCCAGTAACCCCATCAAAATAGGTAGGGGGAGTACCACAGTCATCTCCATTTAAAAGGTGAAGAACTTGTGGCTTAGAGAAGCTAAATGGCTTTCTCAAGATCTTATGGTTAGAGAAAATGTGTTTGGACAAATGTTTTCTGACTCTTAATCAGCAACACCATGTAGTGGAATAGCATGGATTTTGCAGTCAGACAGAATTTAGTGCGTCATGCTCAACCACTTACCTGTGTTGTCAAGTTGCTCAACTTCTCAGAGCCTTGGTTTCTTTACACAATGGGAGTGACAATTACTTAGTAGGTTTCTGGGGAAGGATTACATGAAAAAGCCTATGTAAGGTGCTTGGTAGATTATTAGTGCTTTTCACCTAGAGAGAGCCCAAATGAATACTATTCCCCTTTGGTTTTTCACTGTATCATACTGTCTTACAGTATAAAACAATGAAGAAAGAGTATTTTAAGGTAAATATATACTCACTAGAGGCCCAGTGCACAAATTTGTGAACGAGTGGGGTCCCTCAGCCTGGCTGGCGATCAGGGCCAGTCGGGGCTGGCCAGCCAGGGGGAGGGACCCTGGCTGGCAGGGGAGAGGGACTGCAGGAGGTTGGCTGGCCGCAGGAGGTTGGCTGTGGGAGCACACTGACCAACAAGGGGCAGCTTCTACGTTGAGCGTCTGCCCCCTGGTGGTCAGTGCACATCATAGCTACTGCTGGTCATCCAGTCATAATGGTCGCTTAGGCTTTTATATATAGATATAATTTATTATTACCAATGAATATCCATGAATGATTTAAATATACATGACTGATTATTTGAAACTAACTATGTCACATTTTTTTCTAGGAAAGCTATTTTAAAATGCTGTTTTGAAAATGTTTGTTCAGATGATGCCTTATCAAAGGAAAATATGGGTATGTGAAGCCCTGTCCTGCTTTTAGCTCTTTTACTTCTATTTAATTCTACCAAATATAGTTGTAGTCCTTTGAAGAAAAATAATGTACATATATACATATCTGAGAAACATTAGTGGGTTATTTTGGGTATTGATTTACATTCTAGGGCTTTTCAATTGTCTTTACATTCCTATTAGTCTACTGCTCCAGATTTGCTGTTCCTTTATGAAGTTATTCTCTACCAATTGTCACCCCCCCCCCCCACACACACACCTTAGAGATCAGGAGGAGAGCTAATTATGTGCAGCTTCTTTACCTCTCCAACTATCAGTTTCTTCATCTGTAATCAAGAGATGCAGTGAAAACTGGCTTATCCAACATGGAGAGGACTGTTTCTGGAAATAAATTTTTTAAAAATAAAATACCAGCAGTTGTGGGAAGAAATATCAGCAACAATACATTTCAATCCAGACCTCTCCATTCCAAATGGAGTGGAGTGCCAAAGGGAGAGAAGGAAGAAAAGTGGCAGCCTGGGGCTCCCAGCTGAATAGCTGCTGGTATTAGAACACAGTAGGTGAGTGGAATGCAGGGAGAAGGTTTTAATTTCAAAAGTGCTTTACCCTTTGTACATTTCTGTGTCTTGAAAAGCAGGCAAATGCTTATTTGCAAGATGGAACTTAGTCAGCCTTACAGAGGTTTCAAAGCGCAGTAACCCCCCAGAAGTTATTCATGCCATCCTCCCTTTCACTTGTAGCCACCCCCAGCTCCTATGGCACTGTGTTTCAATTAGCTAAATAGTCACATATTTATAGTCTCATTGAAAGAAAGAAAAACAGGCAGAGAAAGGTTGGGATAGTTATTATTACTTTTAATCCTTTATTCTTCTCCTAAACTACTACAAAATTCTATTGTTTCTGTCTCTTCTTATTTAGCGGCTGCTTTCCTTTTAATTAAGGTGCCCTTTAGGGCTGTTTTGTCCCTTTGCCTCACAAGATCAGTTCAAATATTCCTGTAGCTTATCCCTGACTGAGTTCCCACGAGGAAGCCCTGGCACTGCAGCTGAGGGCTCCATCGCTGGGATCCTTCTACCCTCCAACTTGCAAGGGGTACTGCACAAGAAACCCAGTGCAGTCGGAAGCCCATTGACAGGAAGTGACTCTTCTGTGTAAACGAGTGAATTCATCTCAGGACTTATCCATGGGAAGGGAAGCCTTTTTAGGAGTCTCACATTCTGTGTGGCTTTAAAAGTCTCAATGTTAATGGTTAAAATAGCCCAATCTGTGTTTTACTCCTCCATCTCATTTGAACATCTGAAGAGCAGAAACATCTAGCCTACAGTTTTCTTTGCAAGAGCTGTCTACATATTGAGAGAGTAGTTATTTAACAGTAGTCTAACCCTCTTCAGATATTTTACCTGATACCTATATTTCTATGGATCCCTAAATGCAAGCCTCCAATATCTCACATTTATTCTTAAGGCAGAATCAACCCTAGATCAAGTAATATAGGAAAATTATACCATCTTCTTCTGGAATCTCTGCAAGCCCTACTTTTTGGACTAGCTTTCCTATTGGTCTTCTGCTCCAGATTTGCTGTTCCTTTATGAAGTTACTAGAGGCCCAGTGCATAAATTTGTGCATGGGTGGGGTCTGGCTGGCCAGGCCCCAATCAGGACGGATCGGGGCCAGGCATGTCTGGAGGAGGAGACGGTGGGAGGTTGGCTGGCAGGCCCACCTCGATCAGGGCCTGATCAGGGCCAGGCCAGTTGGGGCTGCATGAGATTGGCCGGCAGCAGCCCCACCCCCCCATTGGGCGGGTTCGCTAGCCACAGTGGGCGTCATAGCGACCTGTCATTCTGGTCCTTACGGCGTTCCAGTCACTGGCTTTTTATATATATAGATTCTCTACCAATTGTCACCATCACACACACCCTAGAGATCAGGAGGAGAACTAATTAAGTGCAGCTACTTTACTTCTCCAACTATCAGTTTCTTCATCTGTAATCAAGAGATGCAGTGATGGTGAGGGCATATATGGGAGTGAGGTGGGGGGGGGGCAATGGTAAGATATGTACACATATAATACCTTAATAAAAATAAATAAATAAAAAAATAATGAATGCAACAGAATTGTGAGAAAACAAGTGGAAAAGAAAATAAATAAATAAATAAATACTAAACTCATGATTTCCCTCGCTCCTGCCAGAAACCAGTTCTTCCCACAGACAATCTAATCTGGGGACCTTCACATTTGTCAGTCTTCCTGTTTGGCAAGTCCTTTCTACAGAAATACTCATCATTTGCTACCATATCTGCTCATCTTTCTCAAGGGCCACTTTTCCTGACCTTCCCTAACCATCCTCCCTATCACCCCATTTTAAATCGCAACTCTCATCCCATATCCCCCCCATCCCCACTACCTGCTCTAATTTTCTCTCCACCACTATCTCCTCGTGAAATAATTTCCTTATATATGTGTTTAGTAGCCATCTGTAGTCACAAAAATAATGTGTTTTATGAGGCTACAAATTTTTATATATTTTGCTAACTTGATGTTTTCCTAGTATGGTACCTGATGTATATAGTACTTGCTCAATAAATAGTTACAGGCATGAAAGAATAATTTAAAAAAAAAGAGAGATATGCAGTGAAAGCCAGCTTATCCAACATGGAGAGGACTGTTTCTGGAAATAAATTAATTCTTGTGAGGCAAAAGGACAGAATAGTGAAGAAAAAGTTGAGGAATCATTAAATAATTTAAACTGTATACCCACTACTATGTAAAGATTTAATCTAAGATACAACTATTTGTGGAACATGTCTGTATTTTTTGGAAAATTGATACAAGGAATATCATGTATTATACAGGGTGGGGCAAAAAGTAGGTTTGCAGTTGTGAGTATGTGAAACAGAGTTTATTCTTGTTTTATTATTTATTAATTATTGTATTATTTTTCCATATGAGCAACTATAAACCTATTTTTGCCCCACCCTATATTTGTATTATCCCTATAATTCATTTCCCCCAGTGTTTAGGGATAAGAAAATGCATCTATGATGATGAAATATAAATAGCAATAATAATAGCAATGAAAACCAATACTTATAACAATTTCTATATATCCTCACTCTTTTAAGTATTTTATGTATTAGTTTAACCCTTATAAGATCTGTATGAGGTTGATAAAGTAGATATTATATCTCCCATTTTATTGATGAGAAAGCTGAGGCACTTAAGAGGTTATATGACTTTTCTAAGGTCACATTTTTTCTTAAAATTAATCAAAGTGTGCAGCTATTTCTTTGGTTGCTTTAAGTACCAGGAACCTTAAAGCTATTTTTTTTAATGTACACCACTGGTACAACTACTGGTCTAAGCATTTTAAAATGTAATTATTGCCATTAGTATCCCCTTTAATGAGTTGATTTTTATTTCTTTTAATCTTTGAGTTTTTATCATTTTTCAAATTATATCACTATTTTCTGTTGGTAAATAGCTCATTTCTTTTGGGTGAATAGACAGTCTATAAAAGTTTGATTAAAAAAGATATTGACATATTAATAACTACCCAGGGCAAACTAATAATCTGTTAGCATTCATTATTAAATTAGCAAACGATGTATTCATAATCGAGTTGGGACATGTAAGCATGGAAGGGAATGGTTAATATAGAAAAGGCCTGCATCGTGGGGTGAGTCCTATCAAGAGCATGAAGAGCTTGGAGCTTGGGTCAGGGAAGTAGAAGGGGTGACAAGGAGAGAGGTGATATCTTACTACTCAAGACAAATCTTACCTCTTGGTAAGATGTGATTGGTCTTCATGCCCCTGGTACAAAGCCTTGTGCTTCCAATTTCTGTTTGTGTCCTCAGGAATGATGCTGTCTTCTCCATTACATTTTACCCTGTATTTTACTCATCTCTATATTCATTGTAAGTAGACAAAGGAGTGTTTGTGGTTACTCAAAATCCAAACAAAACCAAGTTTTCTATAAGAATGCCTTCTAAACGTCCTTATTGAAACGTCCCTGCAAATTTACTTAATATGATATTTTTTAGTGCCAGCTTTGGGGTGACCCAACCAGTAGCCTCTTTATATAGGAAGGAAACAGCTTCTTTAAACATTTAATAGAGAAGTAGAGTTGAAAGAAAACTTCATAAATATGCATTTGAAAGCTTTTAAAATAGTGACTGATTTATTGAGACAAACAGCATTTCTCATTGGGAATGGAAAAACAATTTGATTTATTTTACAAAACTTCATTTTTAAAAGCCAGATATGGACTTCAGCATGAGATTTCTTTTTCACTTTCTCTGAGTGATGGAGCAGCTGTAATGCTATCATTTTACTCTGAACAACAAATTCAAAGAAGTCAGGGAAACTACAGGATAATCAGTATTGATAGAAGATGATTGGTCACACAATCAGCAAAGGCATTCATTCTGTCTCTATCTTTGGAAGCTATCATTGACCAATTTTGATAACCTAGTTTGTAGATTACAGTAACTGCTCTTTCTTGAGAATTATTTTTGAACTCTATCAGTTCACAAAATAGGAGTACCTATTTAGAAAAGCAAAGCTCCCGTGGCTCTGGAAACAGGATTTGACATCCGTCAAGTTGGTATTATGTACCCTGGTTGACTTATGAAGTCATCCATTACTTTATCTACCCTTGTTCAAAAAGCAGTGTACATATTTTTCCAGATCACTTGAAAACAGAGAGCCTACAATGCCATTCAGCACTGATGTTCATTATCATAAATTGATTGTATTTTAGCATAGCTTTAGAAATATAAAGATGTTTTTGTGCCATTTTTCCTTTACAGCATAGCTCAAAATCCATCTTCTCAACCATGCATTAAATGTCAGTGTCAATAGCCTTAGACTCAGAATGTAAAGCAGGAAAACACAACACCTGTGAGTAGGGCTGGAGAATCAGTGTAAAGGAACCACAAGTAGTGGTCTGTTAGGTAACAGGTTACGAAGTGAAAAGTTTGTCATATATAGAGGTCAATTTCATTAACAAAATTGCTTCAGCAAAAATGTACATTCCTCTAGAAAATTCTGGACATAGGGTTGCTTTCATATTTTTAGATAAACTTTCCAGGTGATTCTTATGCCCACCAAACTTTGAATACCATCGTTCTAGAATGTAATAGTTCAGACTTCATGTTCTTAGGCTTTAGCAGTTACCATAGAACACAGATCTATGTGGATGAAACTAACATATCAATTATAATTTTTGCTTGTTTTATTTTTGAACATAGGAACTGGTCCTAAAGTGTGGAATGGCTTATCAGAATGCTGTTTTCAAGCTGTTTTGAGAAAACCTAAGATTGGCTGTGAAGATACGAGGGCCAGGAAGTCTTATTGGACCCCCCTTTTGAGGGGTCCTCAAACTTTTTAAACAGGGGGCCAGTTCACTGTCCCTCAGACCATTGGAGGGCCGGACTATAGTTTAAAAAAAAACTATGAACAAATTCCTATGCACACTGCACATATCTTATTTTGAAGTAAAAAACAAAACGGCAAAAACACCCGCATGTGGCCGGCGGGCCGTAGTTTGAGGACGCCTGGTCTAGACCTATTCTCTTGAGTCCCTGGCCCTTAGTAGGCACAGAATAAATATTTGTTGATTTAATATAAAGAAAATTGGGGAAAGCAATAAATATTGACAGAAAAATTTCTTTTGTAGACAAAATTATAATGTGCCTTGGCTGGTGTAGCTCAGTTGGTTGAGCGTCATCCCAAGCAATGAAAGGTAGCCTGTTCAATTCCTGGTCAGGGTATATGCTCAGGTTGCGGGCTCAATCCCTGGTAAGGGGGCATGGAGAAGGCAGCTGATCGATGTTTTCTTTCACATTGATGTTTCTCTCTCTCTCTCTCTCTCTCTCTCTCTCTCTCTCTCTCTCTCTCTCTTTCTCTCTCTCTCTCTCCCTCCTGTTCCTCCTCTCTAAAATATAAAATAAAATAATTGAAAATTGGAATGTGAAAAATGTAAACTAAAAATTGTTTTTTCAGTACTCTAGGGACAACCAGGAAAGGATAAATATTATCTATTTAATAATCTCCCATGACCTTATTTAACACCATTATTTAATAAACAATGTTTTAGCAGAATTTTAAAATTTCTTTCTTACAAATAATAGGTAAGAGAAAATTATCAACAAAGATGATAATAAAGTATAGCTTCTTTTGAAATCGAGAAAAGGAAACAATGCATAAAACTTTTCACATTATAATTTTTGTTTTTTACCTTACAACATGCTTAGTTTACAAGTTCGTGTGTGTGTGTGTGTGTGTGTGCGTGCGCATGTGTGGCTATAATCTCATGTGGATATATATCTCACTTTTCCTAAACAGTATTAATAAGAAAAAAATTAAATGCATTCAACAGTTACATTAAAAATTAATGCTGTTGCTGAGAACACCTTGCTTCTGTATTCAATGATAATATTTTAGCTCTGTAGTGTGTATCTTGCTGGGTCTATTTTCATGTTCCATGAACTTTCAGCTGTTCTATGTAGTGTGATTTGTGGTGGTCTGCCAATGAACGGTGGATAATAGGAGGTGGTATGTCAGATTTTTGTAACCAGAGTGGAAGGTGATGGGATGTATATTCATGGCCTTTCTCTTTGAATCATGTTGCCTTTGGAAGGACTTCTCAGGTGCTCCATCTGTCTCTTGTGCAGGACAGCAGGCTCCACATGGCCTCCTTTCCTTGATCATTACCTCAACAAGACTCTATAGCAAATGAAAATGCTTTTTTTATTTAAATCAGAAATTCAGTTGCATATTGTTAATCAGTAGTTGAGTCTTTAGAGTTATAATAGGTGTTTATTTCTTTGGGGGGTATTGTTTTATCACAGCAAGTTCAGTGAATTATCAGATTTTTTTGCCAATTTAATATATTCCTGTCACAGTAGCACCTACAAAAGAAACTTTTAAGTGTGTTTTTAAAAAATATCAGATTAGGCAATTAAGATGTGTTGATATTTGGATTAGGAATAGACTAGCCTGTGTCTAGCCTAGCCACTTCATCATATGGCTCCCTTTTAAAGAGTAATTTTAATGGTTTATTGCAGAGATTGGTAAACTGTGGCCCTCAGTCCTACCATTGGATGCCTGTTTTTATAAATAAAACTTTATTGGAACATAGCCCCTCTCATTTGTTTGTGTACATGTCTATGGTTTGCACTACAGCAGCAGAATTGAGTAGTTGTGACAGAGACCATCTGGCCCACAAAGCCTGAAATATACTCTCTGGCCTTTCACAGGAAAAGTTTGCTGACCCCTGGTCTATTAATAACATAATTTAGTTTAGTGTCCTTGGCTCCTGATTTTAAAAAAGCACACATTTTAGTGAGCTTTTATTGTTTTGGGGTACTTAACACATAGCAAAAATGTCATCTACATTTTTCAAGGAATAATTGTAAAATATTCACCTTGAAATCTATTAATAATTTTGTATCAAGTAGAGGGCATATGTGAAATTTATACAAAATATTATTTCTTATCTTGTAACATTTGGAAGATTTCCTCTTTTGTGGTGGCTAAGATTATGAATTAGATTGAATTAAGATGTAGCATATTTTACTATATTAATTATGTTTCTTTAGTTGTCTCTGAGACAGAAGTTTTACTAAAAGAACTGGAGCAAATGCTACAGCAAGCTCTAGAACCCACAGCAACACCCGATGAGCCCGAAGAAGAACGTGGAGAGGAAATAAATACAGGAGAAAAGGTAATATTGATAGTTATAAGTAACAATTTCAAATTCTTTACATGGCAGAGATTGTTCCTGGGTGGGCATTTTAAGTATATGGAAAACCTTTCTCAATTCTCAAATTTGAGCCCTTGATTATCATGAGCTGAATGATAAACTAGTAGCCTGTTGAGAAATCAGAATAGATCTATCAGTCTTGGAAAAAATACCTGAGTTTCAGCAGAGGTGCTCTTTTTGTTTCAGATCTTTGAGGTTGGAATTGAAGAGAGATGGAAGGGGCTTAATGTAGTGAAGGGAATGCCACTAAAGAGGCCTCCTCCGCACTGCCAGTCTCCACAGTCAGGAGGGGCACTGGGGTTAGGGCAGCTGGGGAAATCTGCCCTGTCTATTTCATGCATAAAGATAGCTTCTATAGGGACAGGTTCCATTATTAAAATACTAGATAGAATCTTTTATTGTAATACATTTCACCATTCATATCTAGACTTGTTCTTTTTTTCCTTTTGGCCAACATGTTGGGCTGAGAAAGACCACGTGTCCTTAACTTTATTTAATACTTATATATGACAACAGAAATTTAAATTGGTTGAGAAACTGCTCAGCACATGAGCTCCATGTATCTTTTCCTGGTTTGTCTTACTTAACTTCCAGGTCATTAATACAGAGCAGCGATGTGGTAGGTGTGAAAAAAATAAGTCATAAGGCAGCCACTTCCACAGGCAGCATAGCTGTTGCCTGAGTGGTTAGGAAGGAGAATGGCAGCGAGGAGTCAGGTATCTTTATGGCGTTATTCATTCAATCATTTAGATAGGTAGTGGGTCTGGAGTTCAGAGCACAGTGGTTAGGAGCACTGACTCTAGAATATAGCCTGCATCCCAGCCCTGGTCCTGCCACTGACAACTTGTGTAATTTGGCAAAGTTGCTCATCACTTGCCTCAGAGGATTGTTTGGAGGGTTAAATAAGACAAACTGGGAAAAGTGCTCAGCGTAGTGACACCTACGGTTAGTTGTTACTACAGGTGAGAAATGGCAATGGCGGTCACTAGAGAGAAGGAGTACAGAGATGTCTTTATCTCTTTCCCCACATTCTCACTTTGAGTAACTACTCCTCATCCCCCCCAAAGTGAAAATACTGTGTACACACTTTGGAAGACTGCCCAATTGCATGATTTTACTCAGAACTTCAACAAGAATAAAGAAGATTCTTAAACACCTCCTTTATTGACTTTGAAATCAAGAGAATGTACAGAATTTACAATTAAGGAGATCAGTGTGTTAAAAGAAAATATGTAAAATTAATGTTAAAAACTCTTACTGAGTTGAAAAACATGATGGTTTTATTAATCAGTTGAAAATGCTATTTTTCCATTTAGAGTTCCTTTTTTTCAAAAATCTTCTTTTCTGTATCTCACCTTTTATAGAACAAGATCTATAGATTGGTGATGTATCTTATATATAACTAGAGACCTGATGCATGAAAATTCGTGCAAGAGTAGGCCTTCCTTCCCCCGGCTGCCGGCACCGGCTTCCCTCCGGCATCCAGGACCCAGTCTGGCTTCCCTCGGGCTGCCCGCGGGTACCAGGGACCGGGCTGGCTTCCCTCCAGCCCCAGCTTCATCATGAAGGACGTCCGGTCTAATTAGCATATTACCCTTTTATTATAGATTACTGTACATTTTTCTTTTCTAGCAAATGTGTGTTTTGTTTGAGCACCATATGGTTCTGTACAATGTGTTTTCAGTCTTTGCAGTTCATCTTTTCAAAAATACAGCCAGGTTGATTTTTATAGAGATGTCCTGGAGCTTTTACAGTCACAGAACTGGCTTCTGTTTTGCCATTATAACTAGTAACTTGATAAAACAGAAAATTACTTCTGATTTTTATTTCTTCAGGTACAACACATAGTTTTAATACATCACCAGGCAAGAGCTTGCTTTTTTAGATTCTTGTAATATTATATGCTTTCAAAAGGCATTTAGGAATTGTAAAAATTAACCATTTTAACTCGCTGGCAGGCAGGGGAAGGCCTCCTGCCGACTGGTTTATAAGCCACTCTCCACACTGAGCTTTGTAAGTCTGGCATTCACACCAGGCTCAAGATATTTAGGGCCTTGTTCACTTTTAAGCAAGGAGAATAGCAGTGAAACCAATGATCAAAGCTGGAGTAATTTCCACTTTAAACGCAAAGAAGTGACCACCTCAGGGGTTTCTTTTCTTCCTCCCTCCTTCCCTCCCTCCCTTTCCTCCCTTCCTCCCTCCCTTCCTTCCTTTCCCACTTAAAATGGGAGCTGCATTTTGTTTTTAGGAAAAAGTGGCCTCTTATAAGCTAATCCACCAAAACGAATCACCTGATAACTTTAAAGTTCTGAGCATGTTCATACTCTAAGCAAATATTGTCTGAGCTATTTTCAAAGTTATAAATTTGATGATATTTTCATCATTCACTTCACATGAGTTTTCAAGTTGATTTCTCGCAAGCGTCTATACTAATGGATGAGAGTAGCAACATGAAAACAGCATACATATGGAAAATCAGAATTTATTTCTATTTGTCATTGTAATAGTTTGAGATTATTTTCCTCAGTGGAGTCACCTTCCTAATTATGTTCTTCTTTAGCTGATATTAAAACGGGTCGACATGTCCTAACTTGGCAAGCAGTGGGCGGGGATTCATTTCAGATTTTTATAAAATCCATCTGAGTAATTTACAAATTAGATAATCCATTTACAAAGAAAACCATTTACTTAATAATTATTTATATTATAGTATACTTTTGATATATGAAAATACTTATTTACATTTTTTCCTTGAATTTCCTGGGAAGTTAACTCGAATGAACCTTGAAGTTATAAATCTCCTATGTGTGGGTATGTTTACATTGTTTTTACCAGTGTCCTGTCTAAACAAGCTTAAGAAAACTATCACTGTTTGTGAGGAATGCAGATGCTTGTGAGAAGATGACCACAGAAAATGTGACTAAAATAGCTTTAAGTTGTACTTCCTATAATAGTAGTTTTAAAAGTAAACAAATATAGAAAACTCACAGAATTAAAATGATCCAATTTTTTCAAAATTAAAACTAAAAGTGTAGTGTTGGGGAACAGACAAGACCTAAGTTTTATATTAACACTAGAGGCCCGGTGCACGAGGGGTGTCCCTCAGCTGGGCCTGCACCCTCTCCAATCTGGGACCCCTTGGGGGATGTCCAACTGCCGGTTTAGGGGCATTAACTGCAGCCTTTAGGAAAATCACACAGAATGTCCTTGACATACAAACAGTGTGGTTTTATGAGTTGTTTTAATAATAATGGCCATTCCTTTAAATAATATCTGCTTACATACAATACAGCTGGTACTATGTGAATTCAGAATGTTAGTATCACAAAATCTTAGAAGGTTATAGTGGAAATAACCTTGAATTGTCTAGCCCAAACTTTTATAAATATTGGAATTCCCTTTTCAAAGATTTTGAATGCTTTTTGTCCTAAGAAGCTTAACCAACTTTTGAGGCAACCCATTTTCTGTGAAAGGACTGGAGGATTCTGGCAGTGCTGAGGGACTGGGTGCTGCCATCTTGTGGCTATGGGCGCCACCATATTTGTGATGGTGTGATGGTTAATTTGCATATTCCCTCTTTATTAGATAGGATTTACTATACATTATACTATATATAGGGGTCATTTTTTGACCACCACCTTAATAGAAAACTTTGTGTAACTCAGTGATGGGCAACCTTTTGAGCTTGGTGTGTCAAACTTCGCCAAAAAACTGAGCATAACTCGGGTAGTGTGTCACTTTGAGGAAAAAACTAACTCCAAGACTAGTCGCAAATGTTTCATCCTCGGCATGCGGCCGTGTGTCATCAGAAATGGATACGCGTGTCAGTGCTGACACGCGTGTCATAGGTTCGCCATCACTGGTGTAACTGCTATCGTTCAAGACTTATCAATTACTTTATGTTTTGTTCAAATAACTGAACCTAGTCTTCAGATACAGTTGAGGTAGTACTGATGAATTGTGTGGTTATTTTTACAGTTGCCTCAGTGGGGCCCTGACGCTCCTGCAAGCAGTCCATTTGAAAACCATTGTGAAGAGGACTATGTTATAATTGACGGGATAAAATTAAAAGCTGGGGAATGTATTGAAAATATAACTAACAAGTTTAAAGAAATCGATGCTTTGATATCTGAATTATAGGGCCTTATCAATATTTTCAAAAGGTAATTATAAAAACAAACTCAAAAACTTAAAATGTTTAGTGAAATAGGTATGTATTATACCAAAGTTGATATTTGTAATAACTTTCTACTTTATATTTTGAGGCTATACATTGTTTTGAGATCCAATCAAATGATATTAAAGTTAAAGTTACAATTTTAGAATTTAAGAAACCCTAATGTTTGTAGTTTGTTTTTCTTGTTTGCCCTAAGTTTAAAATGGGTTATGAAACTTACTGCAAAAATACATGCTTTACAATGGTTATTTAAGTCCTTTATTCAAATGTGGATGTTAAGGTGGCTGACAAGTTATTATATTTCTTACAGATAATTCAAATCTAATATGTTTAGAGAACGTGTATTTGTAGTAGAATTAAGCTACTACAAAATAAAATGTAAAAATGGTTATATAATAGAGTTGGAGCTTTTCTTAAAAAGCAAAAATGTTAATTGCCTTATTATATTGGAAATAATTATTTCAACCACAGTGCTCAAATTTGGCTAATACTCTGTTGGGGATCTTTGGAAGATCAGAATCCAGGACCCTTTTCCACTGAATCAGTAAATCTGGAAATGGGGATGGTCAAATGTAGTTAAAAATCTAGACAGATAAGTTAAACACATTCACTATAAAATAAATCTAAACCATATGCAATACCACTCTCAACATCTCCCCTGAAACCCATTCCTTAGGGATTGCCTTAGTGGGCATTGGTCTAGATAGAGTTTTGTACACATCATGGTGTGTGTCTGTGCACAGCCACCTCTAGTTCCAGCCCCGGCTCCCCCTCTCTTCCGGATTATAAGGGTAGGGAAAAGGACATTCCAAAGAAAAGCAAGAGAGTATCTGGTACCTGCTGTTAGTTGAATTAGCTGGAGTGACATGTGATAGCAAGAAAGTAAGCTACAACAGATGAGGGCTGTGTAGACAGGTGGAGGAGCTTATAACTGTAGGGACCAAGGGAAGAGTTTAAACAGTGGAATCCCTGTTCTACTTCAGAAAGATCTCATGAGCGTCAGGGTGGAGAATAGAGTGAGAGAGAGTAACCCTGGAGTCAGCAGACCAGTTAGAAGACTACTTTGGGTATTCAGTTGTGAGATTCTGAGAACCTACTGCACAAATAGATGCTTTACAATAGTTATTTAAGCCCTTTATTCAAATGTAGATGTTACTCAAATGTGAAGTATGATGGTCCTGTGATGGAGAGAATTGGATAGATTCAGGCTGTATTTATACCAATGAATTATTAGGATTTAGGGACTAGATATAAGGATGAGACGGGGGAGTCAAGGATGACTCCAGGTTTCTACTATTCACAATACATGCAGATTAGAAATGTTGGACAAATACCAAGTTTGAGCCAAACTGTGTGACTTTAGCAGAGATTCTACGCTACTCGTGCTTTGACAAATTCTGCATCCCAATACCACTCTGAGAACGGAGTGACTAGAATAGTCTCAACATGTCATATTTAAATTCTATGTGGTATAAAACAGTGAAGATTAAGGCTTCCTTTCTTTCTTCCAGCTGAATTTGCTTCACAGCATTTTAGAAAAACTTTTCCTTTTTTTCTTGGCATTATGATTTTATATTCACAGCCTACAAGATGTCTCAAAGTAATTAGTCCCATTTTTTGTTACTGCTTAGAATCAACTATAAAAATGACTACAATTGTATTTGAAAGACTTTACCAGCAATTCAAGTGTTTGATATAAACCCCCATCTAGAAGATCAATTAGGTCACTTGTAACTAATTCCTGCTGGTGGAACAGTCAATGCTCATCAGAGTCCGATTTCTCAGATCAGATGCTGAAATATCCAGATTGAATTTATTTCTGCCACGTTCTGAGTGTTACAAGTCTGGAATTTCCACTGAAGACATTGTGTACTTGAGCAGCTCAAAATAGTTCTGAGAACAATTATTTGGGTTGGTTCTGTCTTCAGTGGAAACCGCAGACTCCTTCTAAGAAGAGGCTGGAGGAACCTCTATCATGTGAGAATGAAGGCTTTCAAATTTTCAGATAGAATCTCCCCAGGAAAGGGGATGAAGGGATAGTCAGGGCTGAGAATGCTGCCTGGCTGGCAAACCCTCCCTGCTGGTAAATGTCCAATGTTCCAAGGCAGGCTGTATGCTGAGGTGGCATAGCAGTGGGGCTGTGGAAACAATGCCTGCCTTCAGATCCTGGTGCTGCCATCTACTGAGTAGGAGACTTGAGGCAAGTTACTCAACTTCTCTGAGCCGAGGTTTTTGGCTTTTCATCTAGAAAGCAGAGAACATGTGGAAAACTATGCAAGTTATGACCATGATTATTGTTGGCTCGGAGCATTTCTTTTCTGACCACCCCTGCCATGCCTCTTCTGTGCCCATTGAACTAACATGCTCCTTTGGACAGAACCTGAAGTAACACATCTGCTTTTGGGGGACTGAGACCAAGGATTGTGTGTGATTAGCTGACGTGTAGGTCAGGCCTGGTGGTAGGCAATACCTTACAATTTATAGCTAGAACCTCTTGCTAGGCCCAAGGAGGACATCATAAGGAAATTGCATCTGCCCACCAAGGGAGGTTAAATTCTAAGTACACTTATTATATCAAGTTTGGTATGTGAGGTATAAGGCAATATGTCAGGGCCTTGTGCCCAGGCATTTCGGTTTGAGGAGTGGCTGACTGATATTCTTTGGAACGAGTTGGGTCAAGCCTATCTGTCTATATTCTCCATGAACTTAGGGAAGGTCTGAGTCCACTAGAAGCTGTGTCCTCGGTTAGATCTGTAGATCCTGGAGAGTTGAGCATCAGATCCAGCTCTGTTGTCCTACATTCCAGGAAGTCTTGGTCCATTTGTCCTTGCTGGAAGTTGAATTTATGCAGGGATTTCCATTGGTAAAAGGCTTAGCTCTATCTTTATTGTAGGCTGCCTGTGCACTTTTGATAGGTTAGTCTCTTGTTGCCACCAGTGAAGTGAAGAAGGAAATGCACTATGTACTTGCAAAAGTCTATAGCATACCACAATTAAAGAATTCTAAGTGCTTCTTTAGGGCTGAACCCATTCTTGATGCCTTCAACCCCATGGAAGTGATACTTTGGTCAAGCTGCTTTAGTCTCTCCATGTCTCACGTTCCTTATCTGAAAAATTAGGATGATGGTGATGATCATGGTAATAATTGTCTTAACAATACTAATGTCCTAGAGTTGTTGAACAGAATAAAATGAGTTCCGACATGCAAGGCACCTAGCAAAATGCCTGGCACATTATGTAACTGTCATTACTATTTTTACAGTCTAGTAAGAGAGAGACCTCTGAAGCAATGCCAGAATTGGGAGGGAGAAGAGTGGACTTGCTGGAAAGGGTGAAAGCCACACGCCGAACAAAGCATGGAGGTGAGAAAAGCAGGAACACATGAGAAAAGCAGGAACACAAACACCCAGCCCCTAATCCCAGTAACTAGAATGCAGGGAATGGGGAGTGCAGGGGGTAGGGATTAAGGCTGCACCAAGCAGGTTGGGCTCTGCTCAAAGAAATCCTTCTAAATCATCCTAAAGAGTCAGCACCTCATTCAATAGGGAAACCAAGTTATGCAGTCATGGGAACAGTGATCACCAGAATCTGCTGGTTTAAACGCCCAAGAGTGCTGGGTGCTGCGATTGGTTTGGAATCAGACTATTCTGCGATGTGCATGATTGCAGAAGGAGGGTGGGGGCAACGGGCAGCCATTACTATGCCAACCTGTGCCCCTGTGTCTGAGAAAACGATGCCCTGATGTTAGCTCAGATTGTCAGCTTCCACAGCGAGTGCCTTAGGGTTGCCAGCAGGCAGCCAGTGACTGGAAGGTTAGGTGTCTCCGCGAAGTCTTATTAAACTTGCTGCCTGGAAATAATGCACCATAACCACAGAGTTTTAAATGGCAAAGGATCTCTGGCTGTCAGAGAAGTTACAGGTAGATACTTTCATTTGTCCTCCATGAAAGCTTAATATCATTTTCTTCTGTTCGAGTCAACTCACAGACCTCATTACTTCAAGTTCGCCGGGCAGCCAGAGCAGCTTTTTTGATTTTACTGTGCTCTCAGAATCTTGTTGGGGAAGAGCTAATGCATTTTTAACCAGCTCCAGCAATTTAAAGCTCTTAGGTGCTGTAGCATATTAATTCAGTTATTGGTAACTCTCTTAGGTATCTGTGTCAAGGGATTTCCGCTCCTGCAGTGTGAATTCCAGGAAGTAAGGGCCACATGTCCTCCCCTTTGTGCTCCACCCAGACCATAGCATAGTGACTTGATGGTTACAGCATTTGTATTGATTTTAAATTTTATGCCAACCTACCCTATTAAAAAATGTTTTCCAAAAAGTTCTATATGCAAACACTGCTTGTTTGAACATAAGGTGGTGGTTGTAGTAAATATATACTTTTGAAAGCACATATGTAATATCAATCACATTGCTTTTCTTTCTCTCTTTTTTAAAAAATATATTTTATTGATTTTTTCACAGAGTGGAAGGGAGAGGGATAGAGAGTTAGAAACATCGATGAGAGAGAAACATCGATGTGCCTGCAACCAAGGTACATGCCCTTGACCGGAATCAAACCTGGGACCCTTTAGTCCCAAGGCCGACGCTCTATCCACTGAGCCAAACTGGGCTTTTCTCTCTTAACTATATATTGTAAACACATTTTAAGCCATGAAATATTGTTCTACAACCTGGTTTTTAAGAAATTATTAGTATTTTATTATATTTACATTTATACAATGAAATACTCTCTTAATTAATTGTTTTCATAATTATAAACCACTTCACCATGAATATCTTCCTCCTTCCATCTTTGTGTACACTACTAGAAATCCTATCTAATAATAGAGTAACATGTAAATTACCATCACTCCGCTACGCCCACGATTGGGCGGCAGGAGGCTGGGGGGCGGGACTCGGGTGGCCTATCCGGCCATTGAGAGGCACGGATCCGCTGCCACTGAGGGGGGCTACCCTGCTGTTGAGAAGCGCAGGGGGCGGGACTCCCGCCCCCTGTGCCTCTCAACGGCCAGATCCAAGGCCGCTGAGGGGGCCTGCTGCAGACACCCAGCTGCGCCTCTCAACGGCAGGGTAGCCAGGTGTCCGTGGCAGCTCCCCTCAGCGGCCCTTGAGAGGCGCAGGGGACGGAAGTCCCGCCCCCTGCGCCTCTCAACAGCAGGGTAGCCCCCCTCAGTGGCAGCGGACCATTAAAAGTGGGGGAGCTGGGTGCCTGTCTGCTCCGGCACCAGGCCTTTCAGAAGCCTTCGCTGAGCCAGAGGCTTCTGAAAGGCCTGGTGCACCAGGGGACAGGCACCCAGCTCCACCGCGAAAAGCGAAAGCATGTAGGGGACCCTACACGTGCATGATTCAATCATGCACTGGGCCTCTAGTTAATAAATAAGAGCCTTACACAGTAGTAAGGCTTTCTACGTCTATCATTTATTATCTTCCACCAGACCTGTATGAGAGTACCTATTTCTCTACTATTGTGGTTTGGTTTCTACTTGAATTTCATGTTACTTATTACAGTGCATTGGGTTAATCTCTGTCTTAAAGAACATTGACTAAATGACTAAAAGATGGTAGTTTTTTTCTTAATTCCTTAGAGGCGATGAAAATTAGCATTAACATAGGCCATAGACTTGGGCCCAAAAGTGACTGAGGTAAGATTAATATATCAGGCCCTAACCGGTTTGGCTCAGTGGATAGAGCATCGGCCTGCAGACTGAAGGGTCCCAGGTTCGATTCCGGTCAAGGGCATGTACCTTGGTTGCAGGCACATCCCCAGTAGGGAGTGTGCAGGAGGCAGCTGATCGATGTTTCTCTCTCATTGATGTTTCTGGCTCTCTGTCCTCCCTTCCTCTCTGTAAAAAATCAATAAAATATATTTTTTAAAAACAATAATATATCAGGTAATGGCAGGGAGAAGAGAAATGTTAAAAAAAAAAAAGCAATGGTTACATGATTTAGAATAAATGTCCTTTTGGTCAGTCTTTGTTATGATGAATACTAGTGGAGAGTCTTTGGGCTGGAAAATGTTTTGGTGGACAGATTTAAAAATCTAGGAAGCTACATTGCAATTTGGACAGGGAAATAGAGGTGCTTTAGAGAAGATCACTTTCTACTGATTGCTGTTAAGGTGGTCACGTGGCTTTCTTTCATGTATTATATTCATGATCGGTGAACTTTTGGATTCTAGAATACTTAAGCTGATTATTTCCCAAATCCACCTTTCTTGTATTAAATTGAAGTTGCTTATAAGGAGAGCATAAAGACTATTTTATTTTCCATCCACACATGTGATTATTTTGTATATTGTAATTTCTGTTGTGAGTGCCCAGAGGAAAACTGGCTTTGATGATGGTTCTTGTCCTCTGCCCCCTCCCTCCCCTTGCACAAAGTATTTACATTTATTCAAAACTATTATTGCTATAAAATTTTGACCTTAGACACAATAAGTACCTCCTTCCCAGAGTCTGGGCTTTATTCATAAACCCATGACCTAGCACAGCAAGCAAGGGCCTAGAAATATTGTTTATAAATATTGATTTAATAAATATTTGCTGAACAAATGAATGAAATTTATGTTATAAAAATATCTGGACCAAACACCCTTTCCTAAATAAGGATTATATTTGCCATCTAACTTAGCCATTCTAATGATATGAGTCCAAGTTCTCAAACTTGATTGAACCTTGAATGTTTTCAAAATTTAATATTTAATTATACACAGGCATGTATGCTTTGTTACTTTTTCATGTGTGTGGTAGCCAGTCTCCAAGATGATTCTCATCCTCTGGTATTCACACTCTTGTGTGGTCTCTTTCCATATCAAGTAGGGCTCATCTGTGTAACCATTAAGGTATTGTAAACAAGACAGAGTGTGACGTCCAAGGCTAGGTCATAAAAGACTATGCAGCATCCACGTTGCTCTCTTTTGGATTATTCAACTGGAAGAAATCAGCTGCATCTCATGAGGATGCTCAAACAACCCTACAGAGAGGTCTATGTGGTGAGAACCTAAAACCTCCTACCAATAGCCAGCACTAACTTGACAGCTGTGTGAGGGAGCTCCTCTGGAAGTGATCCTCCAGCACCAGTCAAGCCTTCAGATGACCACAACCCAGGTTGGTATCTTTACTACAAACTCATAAGACACCCTGAGCCAATACCACTCAGATAAGCCACTCCTAGATTCCTGACCCATAGAAACCATATGTGATAATAAATGTTCATTGTTTTAAGCTACTGATGTTTGGGATAATTTGTTACACAGCATTAGATAGCTAATAGAATGTGTGACAGACTTGTCTCATCAAATCTATATATATAAAAGGCTAATATGCAAAGTGTCCCCTCGGGAGTTCGACTGGGAGACCGGGAGTTTGATGGCTTGCTATGATATGTGCTGACCACCAGGGGACAGCACGGATCGAAGGAGTCCCTGGCCGGCAGCTGGCAGCTGAGGAAGGGGGGCCCCCAGCCAGAAGCTGAAAGGCCCTAATCAGCCCTGATCGCCGGCCAGGCCTAGGGACCCTACCTATGCATGAATTTCGTGCACCCGGCCTCTAGTAGATTATAAGTATCTTGAAGAAAAGAACCATGTCTTTCATAGTCACTTACATGGTATTAAGATAATATTAGTCAAAATAAATGTTGTTAATGCTTCACAATTGCCTTCTACTCAAGTCAACAAATATTTCTTTAATACCCACCAGGTACTTTTTCTAGGTCTAGGAGATAAAGAAAGCAGTAAACAAAAAGGAGTAAAGTCAGTAACACTTGGTAAGACACATAGTAATTTTAATACAGATGTGAACCAGGTCAATGATGACATGAGGCTAAGAAGAAAAATAAAACAAAGATGGGAGATGCTATTTTATGTATTTGATGCAGGGTGTCAGGAAGGCTTTCTCTGATAAGACATTTGAGAAGAGATCTATGCAGGTATCTGGGAAAGAGCATCCCAGCCAGAGGAAATTGCAAGTTCAAAGCCACGAGACTGGGAAAGTGTGGCACATTCAATAAAGTCAGTATGGCTAAGGCCGCGTTCACTATTTGTCACAGATTTCACTAGTGGGTTCACAACTCTACATTTTAATCTCACTTGGTGACTTGGATCCCTCTTTCCCTTGTTTTCTGAATGTGAAAGGTCACCAGATATTGGTATACTTTAAACAGGCCTGTTAATGTGATTCATCATATAAACATATAAACATGACTAATGAGTCGAAATAGGCTGATATTTGTAGCCGGAATGAAGAATTGGAAAATTCACTGATTGCAATCTTCCTTTCATTACGTTTGCCACTTGAAGCTCTCTGACTTCATTGAAGCTATTAGTGCCCACCAATAAATTATACAGCATTTGGACTAACACAGATATGTTTGAATGTTTCTGACATGGCAGGAAATAATCAGGCTCAATCAATATATGTTTATCAAGACATAAGGTCTCAAATCGATGAGTAATTAGCTCTCCCAACAGAAGAACAAATAAAATTCTGTTTCCTAACTGTTCTGTCATTCCGTGCTGTGGATTTCACCTCTTCCCTCTCTTGCTGAAAGAAACACATGTCACAATGAACTGAATGATCACTGAAAAATGAGTTCAGCCTTGATTATAGCATGTTGCTGATCATAAGTGAGATTGTGTTTGAATTTCATAGACATCTGAATTTTTTAATCTTGCATTTCACCTCAGATAAACCAGTTTATGCTTACTTTAATATGTAAAAGCCCCTCTGAGAGGCACAACACAGAACCTAAGCTCACATTTAACATTGTAAACTATCGTGGCACAAGGGTTCCTGCATGGCTCTCCATGGCAGCAGCTGGTGTTCTCTCTATAAAGCTGAGTGATTTGCTTGCTTGCTTGCTCCCTTTTATGAACATAATCTTGGCAAATTAATGAATTGTTTTCTTTGTGCTTTAATTCTGAGGAGTAGATTTCATAAAGAGGGAGACATGGGGGGAGTGGGGAGTAGCATAGCTGGAATTAATCAGAGCGAAAATCAGAGAGAGACACAGACATTGAGATGTAAAGAGAGATAAAGTCTATAGTGTGTGTGTGTCTAAGTAAAGAGAGTGGAGAGATCACCACTGAGATACAACCAGAAAGGAAAAAGAACAACTATTTAAATACTAGGATTTGTTTATAGGAGAGAAGAATATATTATTTTAAAAAAGATTAGTCCTAAAAAACTAATTATTGTATGTATTTTTCTCAAATAAAAATAAGAGGTATTTTAAATTGAGGCAAAATATTTGAAATAACTAAAAAGAAATATACTTAATAAATAATTCACCTGGAAACCTACTACTGTACCTTTCTATTAAAGCATGTTAATATGTATATATAAAACCCTAATATGCAAATAGACTGAACTGCAGAACAACCGAACAACCAGTCGCTATGATGTGCGCTGACCACCAGGGGCGCACATGGAACATGGTGGGCATTGGCAGCAGGCAGTAGAGCGCAGAACATGGTGGGCATCGGCCACGGCTAGATGGTGGAGCAGGTGAGTGGGGGCACCAGACCAAGGTTGGGCACCGGTCACTGTCATCAGGGTGAGCCTCTGGTAGTTACTGAAAATTCTTTGCTCCTGTGCGCCACAGTCCAACCAGGCACTTGCACCTGCTGCCGGCGACAGCCCTGCTCGCACCTGCTGTCAGCGCCTGGCGCCGGTCCCAATCACTCAGACCGTCAGCAGGTGTGAGCAGTGGCTGCCAGCCCCAATCGCCACTGCGGGCTTCTCCACCTCTCCCTGCACCTGAGGAGTGATCGGGGCAGCAGCCGCCACTCGCACCTACTGATGACTCTGTCCCTGCTCACACCGTCAGCAGGTGCAAGCGGGGCTGACACCATCAGTGCATGGGAGCAGCAATGGCGGGAGTGGGGCTGCTGGCAGATAGGGGACAGGGGACCGTAGCAGGAGGGGCTGGGCAGGGGTGCAGAGGGTGGGCTGAGACCCGCACCTGTGCCCACTGCAGCCTTGCAGCCCACAGTTCCTTTCAAGGTGCATAAATTCGTGCACTGGGCCCCTAGTTTAAAATATATAAGGACCAGCCATGTATAGTATCATTTATAATTTGTTTTTCAGCTCTAAATGCCTTTGATATATATTGTATAGGTTAGGAAAACAATTAGTTCTTTAAGTATGAACAGAATTTTTATTTATCAGCTTAGTCATGCATAGGCAAACATTTTTTAAAAAATATTACTTTGGTGCATATTTAATTAATATGAACTATTTAAAACATACAGACTCCTGGATATGATAAAAATTTACCAAAAAGAAAAAAAATTAAACTTTGATGGAAAACAAGCAAATGAATTTGCAAATGTAGACAATTTTCAAATCATTTTTCCAGGATTGTAATCTTGGTATCCTTATAAATTTGGCATAAATGTAAACACATGCTGAAGTCCATTCATGTTAAATCACACAATCCTTAAAGATATTTTATTTAAGGACATTAAAACAACTTTTTCCAAATTGACAGAACATCAACATTTTTGTTCTCTAACAAGAACTTAAAATATTCATTCCCCAGAAAAATGATCTATTAACATTAATTTCAAGAGAATTCAGGGGGTAATTTTATTGAAGAGAAAATCTCAACAATCCTGATGTTGAAACAAAACAAAACAACAAACAAAACAAAACAGTAAGTCCTCATAAATGTTTCCTCCAAAGGACTTTTTTCTTTCGGAAATTCTGTATTTCAAGGGAAAGTTCATCTTTGTGTGCCTGATTCACTTATGTATCTCAGAGCCATTTCAAATACCAACACATTTTATGCACCTTTTTATAAGCTTTTTCAAAGGTATTTTGATTTGAACTAGGGAATCATGTTTTGTTGGCACTAAATGGATCTCGGGTGCAGGAGAAAACGTTAGTTTGGAGCTCACAGAGTTCAAGTGACCCTAAATAAAGTCAAAGCCATTCTTCCTGCTCAAATGAGATTAAAATAAAGGGTAGAAATGGTCACTGGGTGACAGCATTTCTGAGCCAAATATATTGAAAAGAAGTAAAAATTTCTAAAATCATTAAATATCTAAGGCCTCAAACAAATTATACACAAAGTGGAGTAAGTTGGAATTTTTTGAATTTGCTTGGTGCGTGCTTTAATAATTTTTTTATTTGGAGGCAAGTACGTTTTAAAACACATATTTAAAGAACTTATACAACTCAATACCAGGAAAACAAACAATCCAATTGAAAAATAGGCAAAGGAGCTGAAAAGACACTTCTCCAAAGAAGACATACAAATGGCCAATAGGCATACGAAAAAATGCTCAAAGGCATTAGTCATCAGAGAGATGCAAATTAAAACCCCAATGAGATATCACCTCATACCAGTCAGAATGGCTGCCCTCAATAAATCAACAAGTGCTGGAGAGGATGTGGAGAAAAGGAAGCCCTAGTACACTGCTGGTTGGGATGCAGACTGGTGCAGCCACTATGGAAAACAGTATGGGGTTTCTTAAAAAATTAAAAGTGGAACTGCCATTTGATCCAGTGATCCCACTTCTGGGAATATATCCTAAGAATCCCAAAACACAAATTTAAAAGTACGTATGTACCCCTATATTCATAGCAGTGTTATTTACAATAGCCAAGATCTGGGAACAGCCCAAGTGCCCATCAGTAGGTGAGTAGGTAAAACAGCTGTGGTACATTTACACAATGGAATACTACACAGCCATAAAAAAGAAGGAACTCTTACCTTTTGCAGCAGCATGATGGGCCTGGAAATTACTACACTGAAATCAGTCAGAGAAAAATACCCTATAATAGATCTCACTTATATGTAGAATCTAATGAATAAACTGATGAACAAAATAGAAACAGAAGCATGGATACATGAAACAGACTGACAACTGTCAGAGGTGGAGACTGGGTGAAAGAAGGTGAAGGGATTAGCCAAAGAATATGTATGCATAACCCATAGATACAGTGTGGTTGGCCACAGGGAAGGGAGTGTGAGGGCAGGGTGGAAGTGGACAAAAGAGGCGGGTAGGGTGGGGATATTTGTAATAGTGTAAACTCAGTCGCTTAAAACATCACTTATTCCTATAATGCACACATTTATGAGTTGTTTGACCTCTACTAGGCTCACTCCTGCATCTTAGGGTTGGCTGGAGGCTCTGATCTTGGCTGGGACAACTCTGCTCCTTGTTTCTTATCCACTCATGGGACAGAGGACTAGCTCGTGCATGTTCTTGTCATGGCAATGGCACAGTGCAAGAGAGCAAGCAGAAACATGCAGGTGTAGGCTTTGAATAGGCACACTTCTGTTTCCATCTCATTCTATTTGGCCCAAACAAGTTACACGGCTGAGCACAGATATAAAGGTGGGAAAATGGACTCTGCCTTTTTAGTGAGAGGAATGACAAGTTCATGTGACACAGGAGAGGTAAAGCATTGGGGCCTCTCACAGTCTGCCATGCTGTGGCAGAATATGGGTTATATTGATTGTTTAGCCCCCATACCTGTTCCATGCATTACTTCTTTTCCTTGCCTCACAAGTAACCAGTAGGAAGCACATTTGAGATTGCTGCATTCCCAATTAAGCCCATAAGCATGGCCAAAGGAGCAAGCTCTACTATAACCTGGTTAAAGAAACAGTTCCATGGCAATGACATTGCATAGAGGAGGCAAAAGCCAATGAACCCAACTCCGATGTATTTATAATGGCAGTCCGCTGGGACAGGGGAGGAGCAGTAGGTCTCCTTAACCCAGGACATCCCCAAACACATGCTTGGAGTTCAGTTTTTATTCAAATCTCCCAATTCTTCCTTTAACTCTACCCAAGTTTCTGCCTGTTATTTTCCCTATGGAAGCCCATACCCCAGGACATTCCAGAAATGCTGTCTACTTTCATTTCTAAATTAGGCTTTTATATCCACCTCCTCATATTGCCAGGTCATTAAAATATGGGGGGGGCCGTTTGCTGTCCTGAGACATTTTCTTTGGTGGTGGCTTCCCCACAGCAGAAGATAACAATGGAATATACCTAGTCAGGATCAGATTTACCTGTCAGGAAAAATGGGAACCGTTTTCTAATTAACACACAGGTGTCAACATAAGTCAACAGTAGCTCTGGCTTTCTTAATTTTTATTCGGTGATAATCTTAATGCTGAGTAATTTTCTTCCAAGTTAGTGCAAACCATAGATGCCTTTAAAATTATGCAAAGAACCAACTTTCACCTTCTAGTATAACTTGTAGCCACCAGTTGGTCTTCAGGTGACCTTTGTCTTTCTCTTTTTAATGCTCCTTGTATTTTGGTGCAAACTTATTTTTCCTCACAATGTTAACTCTACTCATTTTCCAAGTACCACTAGAATTGGAGCATACTAATATATTTAATCTTAAGTTTTACTGTCCATCTCTAGCTGAGTGCTTGTATGCAAAAGGACCTTAACTAATTCATTAGTCTAAGAAATAATGTAAAGAAACACCGGGATTGCTTAATTAACATGGAAGTTCTATCTGCAAAAGTTTTTTTTTTTTTAAAGCCAAAATAGTCTTGGCTTTATTAGCAGCATCAGGCAATTACCGAATCTGCTGCAATAAATGGCCAAGGTTATGGCACCCATAAAGTTTAATTTGCATTCTGAATATTACATTGTGTTCACTGAGAATGCAAAGCAGGCTCTGCAGGATGTGAGCAGCTAAATTACAGTGCATTTCAGGCTTTCTTTGGTTCAGTCAAAGGCAGGAGGAGAATGGCTTGCTGGTGTGTGGTCAGTTTCAACCTTTGCCTCTTCAGCAGGATATACGGAGCATCGAAGCAGATGGTCCTTCTGGGCTACCCTTGGAGGAGACAGAGTCACCAGATGGTCTGATGTAAATTGTGACTGGGCTGCACTGCAGCCAATCAGATTATCTGGGTCATTTTGGGGATTAATGTAGATGGCCAGAAGATTGATTAGGTTGCCATGATTGGAACCTGCTGATAAGAAGATGAAAATGATTTAGCCGATTGCGCCAAATGTGTGTTATTCCAAGATGCCCAAGTGAGCAACTGAGCTGGCATTGGGCAGAGACTCTGAAATTGGATGAGGACCTTATTGAGGGAGAACTAAAACCTTCAGGTCAACGAAATGTGTAGGAATCAGACTACACGGGGAAAGAGTTCTAAGCACATACCACTTTCATACAGCTTCCTCACACGTAGCATGGATGCAGCAGTGGGCAAAGAAGGGAGGTCAGGGCTTTGACCAATGTTGATAAAACTCTGCTTGATTGCTTGAGTCTTCTGCTTTTTTCCCTGCATTCCTAGGCACCTTCCACATGTCACCTCCCCAGTGAACCAATGTGGGAGCCACCCATTGGCACTTCCCAGTTTGTATAACTAGGCTGTCATTCCACAATATCTGCCTGCTGCACATCAAACTGCTCTCTCACGGCCACCAACATAATGGACATCAGACTTAGAAAAACCCAATGAATTCCTTTTGGTGAAATGAAGTGGAATTTTAGGACACCAGGATAGAGCCAGAGTTGAAGGTGAGAGACTGGTCATTCTTTGTTCCCTGAAAAAGCAATGCCAACCCACACTCAAACATGACCCAATAGAAGGTGAGAATGTTCCAGAACCTCAAGATTGTCTTGGTTCACTCATTGTTGCCTGCAAGGGTTGGGTGGGGAGGGCAGGGGAGAGAGGAATAGAAGGCATTGGTGCTTCCTACCTGAAGTTGAAACAGCACCATGGTTGACCACTCCAAGAGCAGAACTGTCCTGGCCCCTTTTGTTGCATTACTGAGGGTATGAACAGGGGATCAGCTGTGACCTCCAAACTCCAAGCTCCTTCATCTCATTTGAGACAATGAACAAAGATTTAAAATTTTCCTCTTTAGTTCTTTAATAAGTTAGTCAACCTAATATTTTTAAAAATAGGGATTTGGGCCAGAAATTTTAATTGTCAATGTCTTATGTAATAAGACAGAACACATACACACATCAGCAAATAAACAACAACAAAAAGAGACTATATAAATGTATGGCACACACTAAACAAGTTAAAGTTAGACTATGTAATCACTCAGAAAAAAATAAAGGAAGAAGAAAATAAAAATCATCCCCCTCCACACACACACTTGGGTTTTGGTAAACCCCCTTTTAACCATTTTTCTGTGTGTGAACAATTTTATAAAATTTTTGCCATTGGGTTATTCACACACACAGTGACACATGTTTTTCCATTTAATATTATATGATAAACTTTCCCTCATATCATTAAAAAATATAGATTAATGGCTACACTATAACTTATGTAATAATTTCCTATTGTTTTAGTTGTTCATAATAGCAAACATCTTTTTATGCTCATGAAAAATATTAATGACCATCTACTTATATAAATGTGTGAATATCTGTTTTTCAGTTAAATTTTCAGTTGTTTGATAAAACGATTCTAACTAAATTTAAACCACAGGAATAAAAGCCATTAGGGAGATAGCAGTAGTAAGAAATAGACCCAAAGGAGCCGTGAGCCAGGGGTATCTTATCGCTTCTGACGTATCCTTTTCTCTGGGTCCCTAGACCTCTCTCACCATTCTCTTTTGTTCACTTCTATTCACCTCCTTGTTTTTGATGATTTAGTTAGCAAACCATAGCAGGTCTTGCCCTCAACCCCAAGGCCAGCTGAAAAGGTGTCTCTGGGAAAGGCATTCTGCCTCCAGTTTGAGGAGTGTAATTCGAAGGTGCTTAGGGCCTTTGGAAGGACTTGGAAATTCCTTCTGTAAATAGCCACAGCACGTAGCATGGTGCCTGGCACATGGGCATCATTTAATAATTGTTCAATGAGCAAGTGAATCAATTCTTTTATCTATAGAGATTCCAAAAAAATTACATTTCTGTGTTGGCCCGTACCTTGGACACTCTAAAACTAATCCGATTTGACCATTAAGCTGGTTTCACATAGCTGAAAGCTAGATGGCAGGGTGGAGTAACAAACAGAGTGGGAATTTTCATTCAAAAGCTTGAATTCTAGTCCCTTACCATCTAGGTGACCTTGATTGCTTAACTTTTATGAGCCTGTTTCCTCCTCTATAAAACAGGGATTTAATTTTTGACTTATCTACAGCTTGGGTTTTTAAAAATGAAGTTTGAATGCTGTGGTGTCTATGTTAACACCTTGTAAATTTTATTTTTTTAATTTAATTTAATTTATTTTTAATTATTATTTTTTAATCCTTGCCTGAGGACATGTTCATTGACTTTAGTGAGAAGAAGGGAGAGAGAGAAAGAGAGGGAGAAAAATCAATTGGTTGCCTCTTGTACACACGTCAACCAGGGACTGAATCCACAACCTAGGTATGTACCCTGACCAAAATCAAACCCATTATCTTTGATGTATGGGATGACGCTCCCACCAACTGAGCCACACTGGCCAGGGAAACATTTTGTAAAATGTAGACACCATTAGTTTTTATTATTATTGTAATACACAGTCAATGATCCTGGTTAGAATTAGCAGAGACCATATATTTCTTCCCACATAGAACTCTCTAGCTTTCAGACTCATGGTAACGTGTGTTTACATTACTACTGGAAAAGATATTTTAGCTACTTATCCATTGATCCTCTTTCTGTTTCTTCATTTAAAAATTTTCTAGTTCACAGGATTCTGCTAAAGAATAGCTAATGAATTACAGATGCTATAAATGTCAAGCAATGACAGGCTTCTCTCAGGGGTCCGGTGTCATTGAATTCCATCACATCAGTCTCTTCCACTTCCTTTTCATCTTGGCATTTAATGCCACACCTGATGACATGCAGTCTCATCTTCAGAGAGTGGTGTAGCAGAAGTTAGCACTTTTGTCATTATCCATTGAGCTGATTTTGAGATTCTTCAGAGGACTTAAAAGCAAGATCATCTGGATGCAGTCATGGCAAATATTTCAGCTGAAACATGCTCTTCTGAAATGGCTGGTGTCTACATTTATATCTGCATTGAAATTCACCAACTGTGGCTGCATTTCCCCTTTCACTGTTGTGGTTATTTTTTGGGCGGGGCGGGGGGAGTGATCCAAATTTAGGGCTCTCAGCTATGAAATTTCCAAGTTGTAAGTGGTATTTCAGCAATAGGTATATCCACCCCTTTGCTTTAATTGCAATGCTCTTTATTTCACTTTATTCATGTCCTATCCACCTTTCAAGGCTCATCTTTTTCTTCTCTTCTTCCCTGAGCCTTTCTGGAAATACCACTATGACTTTTCCCTTTCCTCCCATAAAAGAGTGATAGAAACTTGAGATTAGAAGGGACCTGAAGGATTCTCTTGCCTCAAACAATCTACATTACTCAAATCTGGGCCAACTAGTTGTTCAACTTCTGCTTGAACAAACGATTACATCGTACCCATTAGCTTAGAGTTAATAAAGATGGTTCCAATTATCTTATAACTTAGTTTTTCACTCCACAGTGAAGCAGTCCTGAGTTGTTCCTTCTTGGACTTTTTTAACCCTTAACATACTGCTAAGTGTTCATATTGGTTAGGACTGCTTTTGGCTGCAGAAAATTGGAAGTTGACTTAAACAAATAGGGCTCTATCTTCTCCCATAACAAGGAGTCTTATAGATGGCTATTGCTCTTATTGGTTCAGTGGGTGAATGATGTTGGGCCAACAAAATCTTTCCTATGGATCTCTTTGCTGCAGCAACTGTCAAGTGGCACCATGATCACATTCAAAGTAGGAAGACGGAAGTAGAATCTATAACATTTTATCAAGACAACAACAGCTTCTCCAGAAAATTCCCATCATCTGTTTGCTTACATCTCATTGGCTAAAGTGATCATGCCACCATCTGTAGCTAAAAATTGGATTGTCATGTTTGGCATATCCCAATAATAATCCATCTCCTGGAACTCAGTTTACTGCCTCTCCCCAAAGTAGGAGGGATCTGACAGCAAGGAAGAAAGGGAGAATGGATGTTAAGAGGGCTGTTGTCCTAGGCTATTGTTCCTCCAGAAGCTGATCATGAGATAAGGTTGTAAGCAAACTGGTTTATTTAGGAGGTGATCCTAGGAAGCATTAGCAGGAGAATGGAAAAGTGAGAAAAGGAATGGAAGGAAGCCAATGCAATGTCTATCAATGAGCAGGTTAGTGCTCCAGGAAACTGGGGCTCAGTCCTACTCAAGCCCTCTGTGAAACAGCATAGAACGTGCCTCAGAACTATCCCACCTGAGAGGCAAAGAAGTTGGGAGCTCCTCCCAGGCACAGTAACTGCCTACCACCTCCAGCCTATCTGGATGAACAAAGCATCTCCCTCAAGCAGAGCCTCAGGTGCTTGAGATAAAAAAGCCACCCAGGTACTAGGCCATGGTGAGTCCCCAGGATTATGTACAGGGTCTGCTAAAGGACCATCATCAGTGCCTGTCAAAAACTTATGAAGTGCTCAATAAATACTTAAATTCAGAGAACATTTGTTGGGTACCTACCACTTACCCAGGAATGTGTAAGATACATTTACTAATTGATTTATCCTTGGACAGACTTTCTTGACATAAACAAAAACAAAACAAGGGGTATTTAAACACAAATCTTGGTTAATTATAAAATCCTTTCCCAGAGGCTGTGACCCTTCCCCCTTCCCTCTTCAATATTAGCTTGTAAACTTCTTGTTCCTATCAAAGGAATCAGTCAGTCCTAGAACATCCTGTCACTGTACAGTTCTTAGGAAACAAGCTGTTTTATTTAATGAAATGCTTAGTGTTTCAGAGTTCTACTCTGTCCTTAAGAGCAGACATTTACTAAATAGCCCATTAGTTGCTTGAAAGAATGAATACCTCTTTTTTCTTATTCTAGAGTGGCGATTTACTGCCATGAGCTATCTGGCATTATAACCATCATTGTTCTTTTCTTAATCATTAAAATCAGAAAGTGACCGTCATGAATACAGGTCTTGGCTTCAGTCCTCCCTGAATTATTCTTAGGTCTTGGCTTCAGTCCTCCCTGAATTGTTCTCTTCCACGAGAACAGGAAGAATACAACAGCCTACATAGGAGGCTAGCTTTGCTCCAGGGTTGTCCTGAGCCTAATGGATTGAGTCTGACGCTGGTGCCATGACTATTCTACTCTCAAGTGCTTTTGCTGCCCTCTTCTCTGCCTTCACCCCCTGCTCTCATTGACCACTGATTCAGTGGGCACTATAACTCTGTAGCATCTCTCCCACTCCTGTTCTTCTGTTGTAGCAGGCATATGGTTTGGTGGGATTAACTCCCCACCCCGATCCTCACCCAGATCCAGGGACAGGACAGGATTGGTTTATATCAATCAGATTATTGTATTTTGTTAGCCACGGTGATTACTTCATGGGAGGGTATGTAGAATAATTTAGTCTAATAAGTGTGGAGGCAGCCTGAGGACATAGATGATATGATAAAGACAGATCTAAGAGAACAGTAGTGAAATAAAGCCAAAGCCCAGTTCAATCTGTGCCTGAAATGAGACATTTTGTTTCCACAAACCAATAAACCCCTTTGTTGTTAAAATAGTTTTAGGGTTGTTTTGTTGTTGTTGTTGTTTTTGTTACTTGTAGCCCCAAACATCTTCACTGAAACAGATAGCTCATACTTCCTTTCTTGTGCATTCTTGCATTGACCCTCTCTTTGGCTCCTGATCCCCTTTTTGTTTCACTGGGTTCCAACTCTGGATTCTAGTCATCTAAAACCCATGGCCCAGCCTGCCAATATCTTCTCAAAATGTGGCCAATACTTGGCCATAAAAAGAGCCAGTGATCCAGCTTACTAAGACCTTCTGAGGCATGGGCAATTACTACAAAGCATGATAATAACATACTGTAATAGTGAGTGTCTTTCAGGTATTTGCTCCAAAATGGTTGCCTTGTTTTAAATATATATACAAACCTTGAGCCAAGAAAAAATTGAAGGTAAGCTTAGTTCTGAAAGTGGTGTTCAGGGTTGTTATTACTCTCACTGCAACCCAAATTCAGTTATTCATAAATGGTGAGTGATTAGCTATGGAACCTAGGAAGTGTAATTTTCAGCAGGTCATATTTAGTGTAGCTCACCTGGCATTGATCTCTGAGGAAGAAGTCAATTCCATTCATAAGATCTAGTGAAATGCAGATCTTTGCCTTTGGCACAACAGCTCTTCTTCAATGCAATCCAAATAGTATGAGAGGAAAGAGACTTACCTGGCCCTATGAGAGAGTTACAATAGTAAGTGAGCAGGGTTTTCATCATGGGAAGCGTTTTTAGAACTGGAGGTTAGGGAACGTACTCATTTAGATATCCTCAAAAATAGAACCAATAGATTCTCATTGGTTAGACATTGTTAAGTGAAGATAGTGCAAAATAATAATCTTTGGATGTTTGATGCTCGACACAGAGAAGTACATACTTAGTTTTATGACAAAAGACTCATGAGGACCTTCAGAGTAAGAAACACTGTAAACGTAGAAGCAAACATTTGCAGCATGTTGAAGTTTCTTTTTTTCCTCTCAACAATAATTTCATAGACTTTGTTGGCCCTTGATATTCCAGTGTATAGTGGATAGGAAAATAGGTCAGCTTTTGGTTGAAGTCTGACAACTACATTGCACATAGGTTTTTCTCTTATTTTGTCCATCTTTTGAAATCTTGCGTGGTATTCTCATACATGGTCAGAGGATACTTATAGTTTGCTCAATATTCTTGGAACTTTTAATTTAGAATTAACAGGTACATCTAATGACTCACCCTGTCCTCTTGATCATGCTTTCTCATTCTAATAATTTACAATCCAGTGCTTTTCTTTCTTCCTGTGGCCACTGACTTATTTGGGATCTTATTTCTTGCTTTGGTTCCTGCTATGATGAACTCCTTCATTTCCTTGCCCTCTAGTCTGGTTCTTCTCCACATAGCTGTCATAGAACTCTCCTATCTCTTCTTATTTCCAACTTAAAATACCACCATCATTCCTCCATAGTGTGCATAGTCTGCTATCTAACTCCTTCCTAATCTGGATCCAGCCAACCTTTGCATCAACCTCTCATCTCTTTGTACACGTGTTCTCTCAATGTGCTACGTTACTCTCATTCTCCATGCCCTGTACCTGTTGTTCGTTCTACCTTGAACAGCACCCTCCCTCCCTCTTAGTCTTCCTTGTTAACATCTCCTCATCCTTCCAGATTTAGCCCTCTATTACCCCGCCTCACCCCGAGATCTCTCAGACTGAGATAGATTCCCTATGGGTTCCCACAGCATCGTGTGCTGGTTGTCAGTCTCCTGATCTTGGAGGGCTGGATCTGGGTCTCATGTTTCTGTATTTCTTAGGGCCTTGCACAAGTCCTCCAGAAAGGTTGCTGAAATGAATGGATGAATGAATGAGGTAGATGTTATGCTTTATTTTCTCCTAGGGAAGACGTGAATGAGTCAGGCTCATTTTACACAGGCTCATTATACTCAGGTTTATTATAACAGGCTCATTATACTCTTGTAAGAAGACCATAGTTGGCCCTGTTGATTTTTTTAATAAAAATCTAGACTTCTGACTTCCTGTACCACATAAAAAGCTCATTGGCATGGAGTTCCACTAGTCAAGCATGTTGAAAGAAGACCAGGCCCCTAGAACTTGCCCTCCCTATGCAGGCAGGTTACCTAACTTAATACAAAGTTACATCGCACCCTGGAGTGTGGGAAAGGCAAGTGAGGGCTGCAAATTGAGGCAGAAGTATTCTTTTTCAATGTGTCCTAATATACCCAAACTAGAGTCCCCTGTATGCGATTAAAATATTTCAAAGGATCTTTTAAGAATAGATCCATTTAAATTAAAATGCAGTCTAGTAATGCATAATGTATATTTATAAATGTGATAAGCAAGCACTTGAGGTAATTTTATCATTTAATCCCCACAACAACCCAAAGGTGGAGGAACTATTATTATACCTGTTTTACAGATGGGAAAATTGAGGCTTAGAGAAATTGAATAACTTAGGTAAGTTTGAAAGTCACACATTTCCTGGTGGTGGAGTCAGGATTTGAAGTCCTGCTGTCAGATGACATGGAGTTGTACACTTAATTAATCACCTTGGCGAAGCTCCGCCACCAGGGAAAGCAACGTGTGCACAGTTTCAGTTCTTTTTATTGATACGGTGTCAACAAAAGCATCTGATGTTTTAACTATGCAAACAAGCTAGCAAGGTACAAAGCATCAAATATTTAAAACCAAGAATCTGAAATATAAGTAAATATATAGAGGAGATATAATTCTATCTGAATAAAGCATGGATTATTATTCACAATGTAATGATGAAAAAACTCAGATCAGAGAAAGAGTTGGGCTGAGGTGTCCAAGGTCATAGAGTGGCTGAGGTAGGATTTGAAGAAGAGCCATCTTACTCTGATATCCTCTTTGGGCCTCCATTGGTGGGCACTGTTAAAGCTCTTAAACTTGTCATAGAAACAAAGAGCAGTAAACTTATGACTAGAAGACACCCTGCTTATGACTAGAAGACAAGGTTGGGTCAATGATTTTTGCCACTCAAAGTCAACTGCTCTGGTATTAAAATGAGCTAAAAACCACAATGAGCTATCACCTCCTACCCATTATAATGGCCACCATAAAAAAACACAGAAAATAACAAGTGTTGGCACAGATGTGGAGAGTTTAGAACCCTGCTGTGCTATTGGTGAGAATGTAAAATGGTGTAGTCACAAAGGAGAATAATCTGGTAGTTCTTCCAAAAACTTAAAATAGAAGTACTATGTGATCCAGCAATTCAACTTCTGAGTATATGCCACAAAGAACCAAAATTAGGAACTCAAAGAGATGGTTGTATACCCGTGTTCCCAGCAATATTATTTACAATAGCTAAGGGTCCATCAGCAGATTAATGGGTAAACAAAATCTGGTGTGTAGATATAATGGATCATATTTAGTATTTGAAAGGAAGGAAATTTGACATGTCTACAACATGGATGAACCTTGTGGGCATTAAGTGAAATAAACCTTTTACAAAAAAAGCAATAAATAATGTATGATTCCACCTAATATGAGGAATAGTCAATCTTATAGACAGAAAATGTAATGGTAGTTTTCAGGGGCTTGGGTTGGGGCAAAGGAGGAGTTGTTTAGTGGGTTTAGAGTTTCAGTTTTGCAAATGAGAACAGTCCAGAGATGTATGGTGGTGGAGATTGCACAACAATGTGAATGTACTTAATTGCACATTAAATATGATTGTGTTGATAAATTTTATGTGTATTTTGCCACAGTTGAAAATAATTTAAAAAATGAGTTAGCTAGGTGTATCATTCAGGGTCCAGTCACAGACACCACTCTACTATTTCAAATGGAAAGGGCTGTGATCAAACCGGTTATGCCTATGATGGTAGCCAGAAGATGAAGAGACCACGAGAGGTTAACAAGAGCAGGAGGCTGGTCCCATCCCTGGTGTATCCCTGCCCAACAGGACAGCTGGGCACACCTGACAGGAGGGGATGCTGCGGCTGTAGGTTCCAGTTGCAGCCAAGAGAGGGAAGGCTGCAACTGTAACCCCACCTCTCCCTTCCTTGTACCCTCCTGTTTTCCACCAGTGCCTTCCAGGGACTTCAACTAGCCAGAGACAAGTGTGCAAGGAGCCCAGGAATACAGAGTCCAGAGACGCAGAGCAGAACAAGGGACAGAGGACACCACAAACATATGGTCATACGTGTGACCACAAGCTGGCAAAACACCAGCACCTGGGGCCATGTAAAATTCCTTTCCCTGTCAGTTAAAAAGCTCTCGCGAATTCCTTTAAATAATGTTTAAAAGTACTCTACATTGACTCTTTTTTTTTTTTTGGCTTTTACTGTGGTAAAATATATTTAACATAAATGTTACCATTTCACTGACATGAAGTACATTCATAATGTTATATAACCATCACCAGCATCCATCTCCAGAACTTTTTTCTCTTCCCTAACAGAAACTCTGTACCCATTGAACACTAACTCCCCATTCCTCCCTCTCCTCCACTGATGGGAACCACCATTCTATTTTTCTGTCTTTATGAATTTGCCTATTTTAGGTACCTCATTTAAATGAAATTATGTATTCATCCTTTCGTGCCTGGCTCATTTCTTTTTTAAAAATTGTATTGAATGTATTGGGGTGACATTGTTTAATAAAATTATATAGGTGATTTTTAAACATTACATGCTTAGCAAAACTGGTTAATCTCAGCTAGATTAATTACCTTCTATACGTTGGCCACATTCAAAGAGTATAGAGAAATGTGTTTGAACAGAGGTGTACCTTTGGGTATCATTCAATGCTTCAGAGACAATCGCTTGGCCGACCCACCAAAAGCCGTCCTGAGCTAAATGGGATTCTGTTCAATTTGGGCTTGGCTGCTGTTTGTAATGTGTGAGCTCAGATGGAATAAAACTCTACTGTGCCTTTAAACTTGGATCAGAGTTCACTTCCTTCTCTCTTCACTCACCCAAATCTAGGTTAGTGCTCTTTTCTTTGCAACCTCAGCATCCTGGGTTTCTTTGGAATATGATACTTGAAACAATGATAACTTTTTGATGATTTGTCTTTTCTTTCTGCAGATGATTTGTCTTTTCTTTCTGCATGAGCCTGTAAACTATTTGAGAGCAAAGGTATGTATTTTTTCATACATATTTGTGTGTGTGAACATACTATTGTATCGCCATCATTAATAACTGACAATAACCAATATAAGGCCAATTACAAAGTAGGTACTCAATGCTAAATGTGTATGAGCTGAAGTAGAAGTAGTAGGTTTTATGAATGTGAAGAGATTGGAACAAGAGGAGCAGATCTGCATGTGAGCTGCCGAGTGTTGGGATTGGGAAGAACATTGCTGATAATGTAAATAATGAAGAGTAAGGGAAGGCTTGATGTTGACAAAGAACTCGGTGAATTCGGATTTTGAAACATTCTAATAGACCATCAGAACTGTGGAACTGGCTTCAGAGGGGAAGTCAGGGCGTGGAGGTAAAGATTTAAAAGTAAAAAAAAAAAAAAAAGATGTAAAAGTCATCTTAAAAAAAAGTCATCTTTATAGATGGGCTTTATAGAGGAAAATGATGTGGCAGCTTCTTTCTCCCAGTGATGGCTGCAACAATGCTTCCTGCTGTCCTACGTGCTCTCTAGTACCTTGCTCCTTTCCCATCAAGAAGTGGAGTCCAGCCCGGCCAGTGTGGCTCAGTGGTTGAGAGCTGACCTATGAACCAGGAGGTCACAGTACGATTCCCGCCCCAGTCAGGGCACATGCCTGGGTTGTGGGCTCGATCCCCAGTGTGGGTGTGCAGGAGGCAGCAGATCAATGATTCTCTCTCATCATTGATGTTTCTATCTCTCCTTCTCCCTTCTCTGAAATCAATAAAAATATATTAAAAAAAAAAAAAAGAAGAAGTGGAGTCTATGTCATCTCCCCTTGAACCTGGGTGGGCCTTTGGTTGATTGCCCCAATCAACAGAATATAGCAGAAATGACACCGTGTGACTAAGTCATAACACCTTGTACTTCTACCTCCGTCTATTGGGTCCTTTGCTCTTGGAACCCAGCCACCATGCTGTGATGAAGCCCATGCAGCCTTTATTGAGGCCCATATAGGGAGGAACTGAGGCCCCTAAGCTCCCAGCCAACAGCCAATACCTGCTTGCCAGCCCTGTGGGTGAGCCTCTGCCAAGTGCAGCCTCCAGCCCAGCTGAGCTGCTCTGGCTGATGCCACATGGAGCAGAGGCATGTCAGATCCACTAAGCTCTGTCTGTGTCACAGGTACGTGAAGTAAAATACATGCTTATTATTGTTTTAGGGCTTTGAGTTCTGTGGTGGTTTGTTGCACAGTAATTGATATACATAGGTGGATGAAAGGATGATGCAAATTGAGTCAGAAAGTACTGGGTTCAAATCTCTGATTCTGTGTCCTTAGTCATGTCACCTAGCCAATCAGAACCTTGTTTCCTCATGTATAAAATGATGCTAGCAATGGCTACTGCAGAGAATTATTGTGATAATGAAAAGAGATGCTATATGTAAATACCTAATGCTTAATCTCTCTGGTGGTTGATAGTGAGCACCATTCCCAAGATGAGGAGGTGGAAGTTTTGTGAGTTCCTTGAATAAAGAGTATACATAGACTACAACAAGTCACTTGGAGATGGATAAGAAAAGAAGAGTAAAAACAAACAAAAAAACCAGTGGTGAGGGACTAGTCAGAGGATGAGGAGGAAATCAAGTCTGAGTAGCTTCTTGGGGAGCTTGAAGTGAAATACAGGATGGAAGGCCCGCTGGGATCAAGAGTGGAAAAAGGCATTGCCTTCAGCAGTGGGGAAGTGACAAGTGACACATAACACAATAGGGTCAACAGAGCAGAGGGCTGGGAGTCTGCATGCTGAGGGACATCAACAGTTGGTATTCACATGTGCCTTCATTTCTAAGCATCTACGATATTCTTAAGTGACATGAGAGAAAAGGTATATATTACCCATTGAATTGTCACTTTCCCCACTACAGTGGTCCCTCTCTTTTCTCTAGAAATATATCCAGGTGAATTTTGCCACTCATCACCCACACGCTCTGGTTCTCCCTATGAGCTCATTTATTATGTTTATCACTGTCTCTGTGGATTGTATGTTTCATATTTACATTTAAATTCCTGGTTTCCCAAAATGTCTTGCCAAATTATTGCTGCAGTTGCACATGTCGCTTAGATTCTGGTTCCAAAATGGAAAGCAAAGTGTACAGGTAAAGGACACAATGACCAGGAGACCAAAGGCCACATCTAGAAATAGAAGAGATTTGCTGTTTAATAGATGAAAATGAAAGCATGCCATTACAAACTACAGAGTTTCCTACCCTCGCTTGATTATTGAATCCTTTCAGCGTGCACTTAACTGGTCAGAAAATAGCTATAATGTTGTTATCTCAGTGTCTTGGAGCTGAAAGGAATTACAGGTTCTTCAATTCATAAAAAAGGAGACAGAGACTCAGAAAACATACTTGTGCAAAGGTACAGTTATTTCTCTTCTTACAGCAGTTCCGTAAAACTGATACAAACGTGATCACCGTAATTCATGGTGAAAACCTAGTTTCCAAATAGTCTATTCTTTAAAAAAAGAAGCTGAAAATGCCATTGGCTTCTTTAATTGGTTAAGAGCACAAAATGGAACAGGCAGAAGATCTATTTTAAAAAATTAAAAAGCTGTGTTTTTCCCCCATCCACCCCATATCACACAAAAAAAAATGGTGTGTGGAAATGTACACAAGAAATTATATCCTGAATTAAGAGAAATGGCTATTGAAATAGGAATTGACACAATAAAGTCAGCCACAGATTAGTAATTTTAAAAACCCAGTCTTCAAACGCTGCATGGCACAAAGCTATCCTATACTGCTAGATAGAAAGGGAAAAGTCTGTATATATTTTTTTAAGCAAAAATGCTTTTCCACAAAAGCAAATCAAAACAATGTAATCAGCAGATCAAGGAGGCTGCAGCTAGATATCAGAGCTACAATTTCTCATATCTGATAGAAAATCCTATTCATCCAGAATGGACAAAACAGGGGCATTTAACATTTCTTACTTTTCTCTGCTTCTTCCCCCCTCACACTATAATTCCACATAATCCTGCAGAAAGATGGCTGCTTTTAGACATGGCCCAAATAGCCTATTCTTGTTTTACTTTCCAAGATGAGATGCAAAGTCATTTCTAAGTCTTCCCATAAAAGGTTTTTAATATTCATCCTCAAACATTTATTTAGTTCCCACCATGTGGGAGGCACTGCATTCAGTGGGTCTTCTAAAATATACTATACGCGGGGATGAAAGGTAATTTCTGGTTTAAAAAGCCAAATTATGAAAATGCAATATTTATTAGGCATTTGTAAGATAAAAGGCTTCCCCTCTGCAAGCCTCACGCCTCCTTACAATTTCAGGTTGGCTCAGGTGATACAAGTATGATGCTAACGAGAGCCAGGTCAGGAGTTTAATTCTTGACAGCTTTGTAGGAGGGATGTTAATTCACCAACCCCGTCTAAGACCCAGTAAGTTAGTTCTATAATTGAGGAGAGTGCGGCCTGTAGAGTTGATGGTGGCCTGGTGACAGCACAGGACCAATGAGCAGATACAAGAGGCAGGAAATGGAATGCTCCGAAGGGGGAGCCAGGCAGTGAGGGGCATTGAGAGAAGGGACATGGGATCTGCTGATGTTGAAGCAGAATTCATTTGGGGGGATTAACACTTTCCCCCAAAACATCTGATAAACGTTTCTTTCCATGTGTAGCAAGTTCAAGTAACATAACACTTTTGGCATCTTTCTACTCTTTCACTCCCTCTCCCCAGGAGAGGTGTCTTACCGGCCTAGTGAATTTGGGGAAAATGAACCGAGCTTCCTGGCCTCTTTGCTTGTACCCTATGGGAGCTAATTGCCTATAGGGTGCCTGCAGGCAAAGCTGCATCAGCCCCATGGGGCTGTGACTGAGTGGATCTGTGTGCCTGATCCAAGTGTTCAAAAATAGGAAGACCAGCCCGGTTGGCATGGCTCAGTGGTTGAGTATCGACCTATGAACCAGGAGGTCACGGTTCGATTCCCGGTCAGGGCACATGTCCAGGTTGTGGGCTCCATTCCCAGTGTGGGGTGTGCGTGAGGCAGCTGATCCATGATTCTCATCATTGATGCTTCTCTTTCTTTCTCTCTCTCTGAAATAAAAAAATAAAATAGGAAGACCATTTGCCTACCGATTCAACCTACTTCCTCCAACCTAGACTTTATCAGTAATAAAGGTGATGTTTTGGCACTGTTCAAGTCTACAAACAGCTCAGCAAATCTGGCATTCTGTACAAGATTCAGGAAGCCACTAGGTAGAATTGCTCCAATATTGTCGGGGCAGAATGGGGCTGCTTGTGAAACTGCAGGGTCCTGGAATATTTTCAGGTGCCTCAGAAGGTAAAGTTCAGAAACCCTGGGAATCCTGTGTCTGTAAACTACACCTATAACTTTAGCTACAAATCATGGGTATATTTGAACAAGTGTAGGGTGGGAGGGTCCTTCAAACATTGCCTAGAACAACAATTAGGGCTTATGGTTTAATTAATAAGCTGTGTTGTTAGACATGAGATCAGCAAGGTTATATAAACACTAGAGGCCCAGTGCACGAAAGTCGTGCACAGGTAAGGTCCCTAGGCGATCAGGGCTGATCGGGGCCTTCCTTCCCCCAGCTGCTGGCCAGGGCCTTCTTTTGTTTCACACCGCCCCCTAGTGGTCAGCACATGTCACAGCGAGTGGTCGAACTCCTGGTTGTTGAACTCCCAAGGGGACAATTTGCATATTAGCCTTTTATTATATAGGATAGAACTGGGTTCTGCCTTTTCTGTCCATCCCCAGGGGAGTAAATCTTTTCTTCTTCTTTCCTGGTCACTTTGCCCCCTGCCTTCTGAGATGGGTTCACGTGGATTGTGAAAAAACTTGCCCTCACTTTCTGAAGAAAAGGAGAGCATGGGTAAGAGAGTCTTAAGACGCCTGCATGAGAGTCAGGATGAGTTCTGAATGGCCTTTGAGCTCACAACCCTGAAATTGTATTGTCTGAAGTCCCTTGGAGTTTCTTTCCCGAGGACAACAAAGGCAGTCTATTTATTGGATTCTGTTGCTATGAAGTGACCATCCTCAGAAGTGAGGCTGTTTCCCTTAGCTACACATTTCTTTGTGGGCACAATCTTGTATCACACAGTAGCAGATCAGCAGCAGCTGGGCAAGGCACCGGCCCTGCAGAAATAGTTCCCTGGTGGTAGCCTCCTTTTCTAAGACAGGTTGTGGTTAATTCAGCTTAGAAATGACACACATCTCTTTCAATCAAAGAAAATGGCTGATTCTATTTTAACACTGTCCTCTTCCCTCTCCAGCAGAAATTTGCTTATTTTTATTCTGAGGTGTACCTGTTAAATAATGTCCCTCAAATAATCTCTTTCCTGATCATTCGCACCTCGAGGTTGTTGGGAGCAATGCAGGAGGTGATGTATGGTGGCTCTGCTATTGTAATCATGGTTGCTGTTGTTCCCAACCCAGGGAACGGAAGACTCAAGGGGGCGGGTGCCTGTCTTTATATCATTAGTATTTTTGTTTCATTCCACCCCTCCCCTCCCATCCTTTCCTTTCCCACTCATCTCATCTCACCTCATCTCATCCACCCCATCCCACCCCACCCATCCCAACATATCCTATCTCATCCCATCCCAACATATCCTATCTCATCCCATCCCATCCCAACATATCCTATCCCATCCCATCCCAACATATCCTATCTCATCCCATCCCAACATATCCTATCCCATCCCATCCCATCCCATCCCATCCCATCCCATCCCATCCCATCCCAACATTTCCTATCCCATTCCATTCATTGGTTCCACAGATATTTTCTTTCAAGGCAATTAATGAGTACATTTTTTAATTTTGAATTTTATTTGCTATCTTCTGGCATCTTAGCTCCTTGATCCCTCCTTTGTTTTGTGTCTCATCTTCCATTTTGAGAGGAATCTTCAAGTTTTTATATTTATTTCCCACATAGATACACACTTAACTTATTCAACTTTCCATTGTGCATCAGTAAGATGCTGGGGAAGGAGCTGTCTTTTTGTTTTCTACCCAGAATTCATTTGTAGTCTTTTGTCTCTTCTTAAGACAGTTCTAAACTTACCCCTTGTGTGTGATGTCTGAGAAGTCTGTAAAATTAAAGCTACATAGTCATGAATGCTATGAAAAAGGTTTTGACAACTCTTGGTGGTTCTTAATTCAAGTGAAACTCCTCTCATTCAAAATATTAAGCACAATGTTGCTTCTTATGTAAATGAAGTGGCATGGCAGATGTTTTTCGTCCCGGTGCACTCACTGGGGATTAATACACACAGAAACCGAGTGGGAGGTGTTCAACCTGGAAACATGAATAAGGGATGAGCAACAGGAAGGAGGATGACTCTGGAGCTGCTCCGTCCAACAGGGGAACCAATAACCACATGAAGCTACTTAAATTTACATCAGTTAAAATGAACTAAAATTAAAATTAAAAGTTTTTCAGTCATATTCGCCATGATTCATGTGTTCAATAGCCACATGTGGCTAGTGGCTACTAACAGAAGAGTTCAGATATAGGACATTCCCATCGGAGAAAGTTCTATCAGACAGTGCTGCTAACCACGTGGTATTAAAATAGAGCTAGGGATGCATGTAGATTCCTCTTACCAACTGGAACTTTATCCACAAGGGTTTGTAGAACCTCTCAGAATTGGGTGTAGATGGGTAGAAAGCCAAGAGCTGCAGGGGTTAGGGCCAGGTTGCTGCTGATTGAGTGCCACCTCCCCATCTCATGAGGATACCCCAGAGCTATGCTTCTCAATCTTTAAATGTGTATACATATCACCTGGAGATCTCAGACTGCAGATATGGATTCGGTAGGTCTGGGTTGGGCCTGACAGTCAGCATTCATACCTGGCTCCCAGGTGAAGCTGCTGATGCTGTTCTGAGGACCACACTTGGGGAATCAATGATGTGCAGCACTATCCCCCAATCTTGGCTCCACATAGTAATCACCTGGAGAGGTTTAAAAACTACTGATGCCTGGATCTCCCCTGCAGAGATTTGGATTTAATTTGCCTGAGGTGCAGTCTGGGCATTAAAGATTTTTAAAAGCTCCCCAAGTGATTGCTACTTGAGAACCACAGACGGTGATAAAGCAAGTTTATGAAATCTGAGGACCAGAAGCACTGGCTTCATCTGGAAGTGTGTTAGTTAGAAATGCAGGGACTCAGGCCCAATCTGCATTTCCTCAACATTCCCCAGGTGAGTTCTTATACATTTAAGGTGAGAACTGCTACTAGATAGATAGCCCTTTAAAGTAATAATTTATTGATTTATGTGTGTTTCCCAGAAATTCTTCAAAAGTAATAGGTTCTGCTAGTTCCTAAAAATATTAGGTCATATCATTGAGACCATACTTATGTCAAATCATTGAAGGTTTATTATACTTGTCATTGCACAGACACAAATTTGGCAGTTTCTGCTTGCATTGTCACAGAAGGCATCAAAAATCCCAGCATAAAACTTATTACTCAAGATAAAGCACTATTCCATTTTTAGGTTAATGCCTTTTGATTTTTTGAAAACTGTATGCTTCTCATTCATTACAGAGATTCCAACACAGATGCATTCTTAATTTATGTAAGTTTTCATTATGCAACACTAAGATCCTGAGGCGGGGGGGTGATGGAGAGGGACTTTTTCTTCACACACACACACACAAAGTTTCTTAGATTGTATTTTCCAAGTAAGTCTCTCTGAGTATTTATTTTAGGGGTACAGTCCCAAATATAGGCCAACTAGTATGTGATGGGACGGAGCAGTGCTTCTCAAGCTCGAATGTGATTGAAAGCACTTGCAGCCCTCGTTAAAATGCAGACTCTGAGGAATGAAGTCTGGGGTGAGGCCTGAGACTGTATTTCTACAGTACAAGTGTTGTGATGCTGTTGGTCCATTGACCATATTTTGAGTTAGATGACTCCTCCAGGACACCTTTGTGTAAACACTCATCTCAATGACTCAAAAATTAAGAAGGATGATTTTCTTGAAAGTGCTGATTTGTTCATTGGAATCACCTAAACCATGGACATCAAAAGGTCAAAATTACTCACAGACCCGTCATTAATTGAAAGCTAATTGGGAAATGAAGTGATTTAAGGCAAAAGCAAACTAGTAACACAAATACCTCAAATGACTACTGGGGCAAAATTTTGAAAATGTTGCAAGCTGTCTGCATGCTTGAAGTAGCAATTTGCATGCATAATTAGGTGCAATCAACAGTTTTGAAATGTAATATATTTTCTGAGCCCATATTTACTTATGGCAGATGCAAAAAAAATTCAATGTCCCCAAAAAATAGAAGGGCAGAGAAAGGAAAAAATATTTTCATTTAACAATGGGAGTTTTTACAAGCATATGCCTAAATTTAGAACAAATATAGCTGAAGCATTGCATCTTTATTTTGATTTAATCTTCATTTAAGCTTTAAGTTCACAAACACATTTTGGAAGTAAGAAGCATGGAAGAATGGTAACTTACCAGTCAGCTGTTCTAGCTCCTGTGGAAACTGACATGTAATTTTTATTCCTACACTGTAGAAAGAAAATCTGTCAAATTCAAAACTTTATTGGGCAAAACACTATTGACTTTCTTTCTGCCTTCAGAAGCTTCATTCTTTGAAGATGCCAAGTATCTTTTAGAATAATTTATATAAAACGATTAATTAAGCTGGCAATTTCTTTTTCCTAAATCCAGGTCCTCAGATGAGTGCTCATGTGAATCTGTATTATCTTACTGTTTTCAGCGTAGCAGGCAGTGACTGTTGAGAACTCACTATGCACTAGGGTACTTTGCTAAGCCCTTTATACAGATAATCTAATTTACCATTGTAAAAATACTATAAGAATTTATTTAGTACAATGTACTGAGGAGGAACTAGAGATTAAGTAACTTCTTTAAAGGCACCTACCTCTATTTTCTGTTTTCATGCATAAACATAAAGGGTCATAATATTATTTTAAAAGTGTAGACTTTGACAATGAGCTTGGAGTCTAGTTTTTTAGAAAATCCGAAGAAAAAGCAACTAATTCCATCCCCAAACTTTTTTCTTTCTAAAAGCATGTTCACATTGCATTATCCAGATTGGCTGTCTATGCTGATTAAATTAAAGTGGCAATTAATTTCTGTCATACAGGCAGAGTGAGAGATTGCATTGAAGGACAAGACCTAATGATGTGTTCTTGTGGGACTGCGTTTATTGGGGGAGGGTGGGGAAGGGGGTATGTCTTGATGTGTAAAAGTTGTACGTTCATGCAAAGCAGTCACGAGATGAACAATGCAATTTTCTAATTTCATTAGGCAAGTGTTATCTGTGATACATTGTATGCTAGGGGGAAAACAGCCACCCTCTGCTAAGAAATGCATGAATTGTTCATTTATCTCCTGATCCATTTGGGGGCATTATGGAACTCAAAGCCCAGAACAATAGGCTTTATTTAATATTGAACAGGTTCTTAATAACTCGCTCTTCCTCTCCGTGGCTGCTGGGTTTCCCCAGGACAGGCAGAGTTGCAGGAACAGTTCCCGTGAAGTTGGAAGCGACTCCCAGGACCAAGTGGTGTTAAATTTAGAAGTCATCCCAATCACCTGACTGTCGGTGAGCCCCGATTTCAGAATTTCCAAGTCTCCCTCTGTCATCACCCTATATCTGTATTTATAGACGCGGCTCACCGCCTGGCCTGGGGGTCACCTCGGGAACCTCCTGGAGAGCTGGCCTGCTGAGGACGCCCTTCCCGCCCCTGAGAGCCGGCCACTCCGGAGCAGCGGCGCCCAGCTGGCGCCCACCCCGGGGGACATTGCAGTCAATGCCTGGCGCTGACTTCTCGCTTTTCCCTCCGCCTCCCCCATCGACCCTCCGCTGCCAACCTTGACGCCAAACTCGGGCGCGCTGCGAGACTCGCGTCCACGCCATCCACGCGGGGCCCCACCCCTTCCCGGCTCCAGCCCGCGTCGGGGGCCGGAGGTGAGGGGAGGTCGATTTCCTGCCGGGAATTGACGGCTCGCCCCTCTTTACTCCGGTTCTGGTGCGGGGCTGCGGGGCGCGCGGCCGGCGGCGGAGCAGACCGAGGAGCTGGAGCTCAGGCTCCCACACGCGCGCACCGGAGGGGCTGACCCCGAGACACGCTCGAGGAAGACCCGGGCCAGAGTGGAGGTGGGGGTCGCCTGCGGCGGGGGGTGGGCGCACCAGTCACCAGCCCTCCGTATGCTCTTCTTCCAATCCTCGCCGCCGCCGCCTAGCACGGGTCGGAGAACCCTCCTCTCCTCGGCTCCTTCGCGTCGGGGAGAGGGCAGAGGTGAGGGGTTGGCGCTTGGTCAGCGGGCGGGGACGGCAGATTGCACTTGCACCTGACATTCCCTTATTGCCGCCCGTCTCGCCTGGCAAAACCCGGCCATCTGGTTTGTTCTTCCCGTAACTTTGTTCAGAAGGTTGGAGGGGAAGGGAAGCGCCAAGGGGCCCCGGGAGAGCGACTGGAAAAGCGACGAGGACCGGGAGGCCAGGCTGGAGAGCAAGTCCCCGAGTGCCCCCGGGCTGGGCGCGCGGCTGGGAGGCGTCGCCGCCGCCGCTGCCGTCGCCGCCGCCGGATGCGCTCTGCTTAGCGGGACTGCCGGGGGCGCCTGAAGGCCACCGCTCCAAGGACACGCGGCCGCCCGCGCTCGCGCTCCACGGCCCCGGCGCCGCCAGTGCCGGGAGCCGAGCCGGCGAGCGGAGCTGCGGGGAGCGCGGGCGAAGGGAGGGCGCGCGGGAGGCGGCCCCTCCTCGGCGAGCCATGCGTGCCGCGGGCAGCTGAGGAGCCGCCGCGCGCCGCTGCCAAGTCCCCGCTCCGCTTTTGTCTTGCCCTCCAGTGAATGGGAAGATGGAGATGGATGTTGAGGGAGTTTCTCCGCGCCCGGAGCCCATCCCCCGGCCCCAGGGGGCTGGCGGAGCCTGCCAGGCGCCGCCACAGCCGCCCCAGCTCCAGCCCCAGCCCCAGCCCCAGCCGCAGCCGCTGGCTCAGGATGAACTGCCCGGCGAGAGTGCGCGACCCGAGGACAGCGACGACCCCGAGGCGAGACCCCGCGGCGAGAAAGGAGAGAGCAAGGTAGGTCCACAGTGTTGGCGCTGTGACACCTTTTGAACAAAACCGAGGAGCTCTAGTAGTGGCTGTCACTTTAAACCCTCCGCTTCCCCCACCCCCTCCCCTCGTTTGTGTGGTGGTGGGGGCTGCAGCTGCGGGGAAGGCGTGAGGTTTCAGGGAATCGCCGGGCGGTAGCGACTTTCTGAACTGGAAGGCGTGAGCCGAAGTCTGCCCCGGTTTCCCCACTGAGCGGTGTGTGCAGGGGAAAGTCTTCTGGTTCGTGCGCTGTGATGCCAGGGCAGAGCCCACACCTCGGGAGAGCAGTGCCCAGAGACCTTTGCTTCCGCACAGCAGACCAAGCTAATGTGGACGATCTAGGTCAGGGGGAGACACATGTCTTCAGGAGTTGCCCAGTGGCTTCTGAGACTCCTCGGAGGAATGTGACATCCACCTAAAGAGGACCACCATGGGAGCGAAGTTTGGCTCCTTTGTAGAATGCAGGTCACTGCTGAGCCCAGCTCCAAACTCCTCACCCGGCACCCCCCTCCTACCTCGGAGGGGGAGGGTGGGGACCCAGTGCACTGGCCGCAGGTGAGCCCTGCTGTGTCATTGTAGACCAGGGGACAGCTACTGCTGCCTGTGGAGAGAGAGCTCTCCAGGGTCACTGGATCCCAGTAAGAAATGGTGCTGGTGCTTCTGGGCTTGAGGAAATTGTCAAGTAGGTGCTAATGCCATGGAAAAGAATGCCTTGGCAATATGATTAGAGTGTATTCATGACAGCTTTGTGTCCAAGTACAGTCTTGCTTCTCCATGCAAACTCCGAGTTCAGTTTTGTGGATGGAAGCTAGTGCTCAGAGCTGTGTCTGTATCAAGTGGACACACGTGTTTGTGGATACATTTTGAAACGTGCTGCTCAGGTTGGGGGAAAAGTTGGTTCAACAAATCAGAATATTGGAACCAAAGAAGGGTCGGTCAATAGACTCTCTCCCTTTTGCTCACGTAAGGGAGAGGGTACAAGCACACAGTCCCGTCTCCCCCCGGGGAAAGGACCGCGTGTCAGGAGATGTCCCTAGTAGGCGATTGCCTTGGTCTACTGGTTCTTCCAAGAGAGGTACTGGTGGACTGAACAAAGATCGGAAACGTGTTGGGATCACATCGAATGCTGTTGTTCTGTATTTGGAGACAGGCTCACTTCACAAGTTGGTGTTTGCAAATGTTCAAAATTGTTTTGCGAATTGAAACTGAGCTCAGGATTGAGATTGTTGTTTATCTACCAAAATCAATATTGTAATTTTAATGGCAGTCTACCAAGGAACTGGAATTCCAACACATTCTAGACCTGACCGGGTGCCTTACAAATGCATACAAGATTTACATTGTAAAAGCTATGATGGATTTTAATATTCTGATACCCTCAGCTTTCCCAGTCGCTCTTGATTTCATGAATATTTAATTCTGTCATGACTGCATATTTACTACTTTAAGTGACTGTCTGTGCTTAGTTTTCGGAAATAACCATAACTGAGCATCATATTACCTAATTGGACTATAAGTCTCCTTTGCAAAGTAGGTGTGGGGAATAATTAAAATATACAGCCAGCGCTGCCATTTCCGTAATATTGGTTCATATGCCCTGAGCATGAGAAATTCCTGCCATCAGCAAAAATCTGTGCTTATTTGTTTCCCTTGGATGCACCATGCAGACTGTCTAATGTTCTACCGGTTGTGAGGAATAAGGAAGGCAATGCACTACAAATATTACAGCAGGTGAAGGGAGGACTGAAAGCCGGTTGATTACAGTTCGTTAATTAGCATGTTCAGATAATTGAGTATTCCACTGATGTGATTTGCTTTATGTTTGTCTGCAATTTCTTGAGGTGGAAACAAAATACTACTTTTTCCCCTCCAGGTGTTTGCCTTAGAAAATGATCTTGCATCCCTCTCTTCACCCAGAAATCAGCTGTGCTTAACCCTTCCTTTGCTTGTCTCTGGTTTGCTCCCACTGGTTCTTCTAAGAGTTTGAGGGCGGTTACTGTGTTTCGGATTTTAATAACTCCTTTTGTCTTGGATGGGTACTAAGGCAGGTTATAAACTGATGTTCTTTAGCAATTGCTGATTTCATTACGAGAGAGGCCTATGGGTGTCTAACCAAATGATTCTACTAAAATATAAGTGGGAGACAAATTGGGATAAAGTGAAATGTGGTTTTTACCAAGCTGTTTGGGGTGAGGTTGGGAGATTATCACCGTCGCATTTCAACACAGTAATGTATGAATGTGATGTATTGAACCATTATGTTCTTTTCACTCATGATAGTAAAATAACGTGAATTTTGAATACTGTATTATTTGTCTTAAATCTTCCCCACGCAGGGCACTGTAAATAGGATGTCAGTGGATATGAATACCCTTTCCTGCTGCAAGTGTCAGGGGAGTAATGGCATTTATTTATTTAATTTTTCCGACTCGGGTTTGGGGCCATGATTTATTTTCTCATGAATTTATCCCAGTTGTCTTATTGGAAAAGAAATCAGAGCTTAGTGCCCGATCCACTTGTCTCCTGAATCACAGGTTCACGGTCATACGTCTTCAGAAAGTCTCTGAAATGGGAAGAAAGGTTAGAAAACTGGATCAGTCAGGGGATTTTTTTACGCCAGAGTTTTGTGACGTGACTGGCACTTTCTGTTCCTAGAATGACGATGCCCGATTCCTCTCTAGCAAGTACTCTTCAGAGACATATTAAAGCAGCCACATGCTATGTATGAGGTGTACCAGTTAGTAATGCAGATTTTTTTCAATAGATGGGGTTACACATATGTTGATATATATGCGATTTGATATGTATGCTATTTTGTTGTATTGACAACAAGCTTCAAAACTTCATATGTCATTGACCTGGTAAAGGGTCAATCCTCATTATTAACCAGTATCCACATTTTTAACCCGTTAAGGGTCAATCCTAATTTTTAACCAGTACTGGTTAAAATGCAGATTTTGTAATCAAAGAAAACACGATAATTTCAAGAGAAATATCAAAAGTGCTTTATTCAAAGTAATGTCCATCACTAGCTACATATTTCTCCCATCTTTCAGGTAATTTGTGGATACCGTCCCAATAGAACTTTTCTTGTTTTGAGGCAGACCATTCAGAGACCCAATTTTCCATTTCTTCGTACGTTTTGAAGTGCTACTCAGAAAGTGCGTGTGCCATGGATCGGAACAAGTGGTAATCTGAAGGAGCAAGGTCTGGTGAATACAGCGGGTGGGTTAATACTTCCCAGGCAAGATCTTTTAACGTGTCTTTAACTGGTTTTGAAGTGTGTGATGGTGTGTCATCATGAAGCAAAATTACTTTGCCGTGTCTTCTGGCCTATTCTGGTCGTTTCACAATCAAAACATGGCTCAAATTGATTATTTGTTGTCTGTATCGATCACTATTAATGGTTTCACCTGGTTTTAGAAGCTCATAATGCAACACACCTTCCTGATCCCACCAAACGCAGAGCATTGTCTTCTTTCCAAAGCAATTTGGCCTTGCAGTCGAGGTTGATGGTTGACCTGGATCAACCCATGATTTTGTGCATTTGGGATTCTAAAGTAAATCCACTTTTCATCGCCAGTCACGATTCCATGCAAAAAAGACTTTCTTTCATGCCATTGAAGCAACATTTTACTGATGACTTTTCGGTTTTCCATTTGTCTTTCATTCAGTTGATGTGGCACCCATTTTCCTTCCTTTAAAATCTTTCCCATTGCTTGTAAATGATTGGAAATTGTTTACTGAGCAACGGTTAATCTTTCTGCAAGTTGTTTTTGAGTTTGACATCCATTTTCATCCAATTATGCTTGTAATTGTTGGTCTTCAAACTTTTTCGGTCGACCTGGATGTTCTTTGTCTTTCACATTGAAATCATCACTTTTAAAGCGTTTAAACCAGTGTTCACAAGTATCTTGAGATGGAGCATGTTCACCATAAGCTTCCCGAAGTATACGATAACTTTCAGCAGCACTTTTCTTCAAAATAAAGTAATGAATTAAAACTTCCTGCAACTGCTCTTTTTTTTGGCACGAAATTCGACACTTTTAAGCGTAAAAATATCTATGATGTTAACACCTTCAGAAAATTTGACATATGAAGTTTTGAAGCTCGTTATCAATACAACAAAATAGCATACATATCAAATTGCATATATATAAGTATATGTGTAACTCCATCTATTGAAAAAAAAAATCCGCATTATTAACCGGTACACCTAGTATGCTGTGATTCCACGAACTAGAGAAGATCTGAAATCGATCATTTGTTCGTCCTCTGCACTTTAAGGCAGGTTTATATTAAACCCTTACGAAAGCAGTCTCCTGATCTTGCAATGACATCCAAAGACAGTGTGTAACCCCTTGGGGCACCTCAGGGGATATTTCCTCACCCATTACCCCAGGAACGCCTTCCTCACATCTGAAAAGAGGTTGTCTAAACTGGACAAATTCTTTTCTTCTAATCTTACAGGTGAAGATTGAATGGCCACTGAATAAGAGACCTTCAAATTCTGGGAAGTCTTCTCGACCCTGGGTTTGATCTTCCTTAAAACTTTCTTGCAGAGTTTTCTGTAGGCCTTAAACATCTAATTCTTTCTGGGCCACTTAAAACCCTTCTGAAATACTTTGCTTATGGGAAATAATTCTTAGGTGGGTAGTTCTGAAACTTTGTTTGGAAAAGTTGAAAAAAAGTTCCTTGTGTTGAGGACCAGCACCCCAGTATCTACTTCATTTATGTTACCAAGTTACTTATACAAATGTGAGTTCCTCCCTGGATCTCAGATGAGTGACATAAATGATCCTTTCTTGTCTGCTTTACCTTCATTCATTCATATATTTTTTCATTTTCTTCCTCTCTGTTTGTCTGTATGTTTCACACACACACACACACACACACACACACACACACACACAGACACTCATTGCCCACCCCTCTCCTACCATTTACCATGATGTTTTATGTGTATTATCCGTGTGTTTATGGCCCAGATGTGGGGTATCATGAATAACCTCTCTTTTTCGTTTAGCTCTCATTTAAGCCTTGGTTTGCAAGATGTGTTATTCTGGTGGTTTGGGATGAGAGAGACCCTGTGCCTTTGCTACCAATGGTACTTCATTGATGAACTAGACTCCAGGTTCTCACCTCAACTGCATTCCCTCAGTGATGCTGTCCTGTCAGTTGTACCGAGGATGCTGTAGGGAATTTCTTACCCAGCCTGCCCAGCACATCTGTAGAAGCCTTTTATTGTGAAATAACTTCAGATTTATAGAAGAGTTGCAAGATAAAGACAGAGACTTCCCATATGTCCTTTACCCCACTTCCCTTAATGTTAATATCCTACATAATCATTGTATGTATATGACAATGAAGACATTATCGTTCGTATATCACTAAACTTGTCCAGTCAGTTTTTGTTGAGTGAATGTGTAACCTATTGATGTTTTCCATTTCTATCTTCTTAGGACTTAACACTTTATTCACACCTGAAAGGCTCTATGAGAGGATATTTAAGAGCCAAATTTAACTTTGGGTTAACTTTCCCCTCCACTTTTCCTGGTGGGCAGACACAGCTTGCGAGGTACAAAAGTTGAGGTCCCTGGAGCTCCTCATCGCACTGCAGTGAGCCCTATGAGAACGACAACTTTGGCAATGCTCTTCAGTGTTGTTAACTTATGGGGAGTCTTCTTTTTTAGTCTTCTTTTTTATTTTATCCTGAGAAACATTCCTGTTCCAGGTAGGATAGGGTTTGTCAGCACGCAGAGGACAGCCAAGTCTCATGTGGCAAGTAGAGGAGAAAAGGCAATTGATAAAATCAAGACAGTTCACTTTGATGCCTAACCCCTTGGGTGTTCGTTCCTGGCATGACAAATAATGGAAGCCCTTTTGTTTTTGCATTGTGTTAGCCAGGACAACTCTGATTTCCAGCACAGCAGCAGAGACTTGCCCATATCAGATAGGATGCCATTTGTGATTAAGCGTGTTGGGCTTTCTGATTAAGGGTGAAATCAGAACGACCTGCATTTGATCTTGGCTCTTTCACCAGCTGCTACCCTCAGATAAGGATCTAACCTTTTTTAACCTCAGTTTGTTGTTTCTGTAAAATAAGAATAATTATGGTGCCTACCACTTACGGTTGTTGTAGGTATGGCTTGAATGAGACACAACATGTAAAGTTCTTGATTCAGTGCTTCACAGTGATTGACTGCTCAGTAACTGTTAATAATAATTGTGTTTATTGTTATTACTGTTGTGGCCCAGGGTCCTGAAAAGGAGAATGAGTTGGGGCTCTAAGTTCACCTAGAACAGTGGTCGGCAAACTCATTAGTCAACAGAGCCAAATATCAACAGTACAACGATTGAAATTTCTTTTGAGAGCCAAATATTTTAAACTTAAACTTCTTCTAATGCCACTTCTTCAAAATAGACTCACCCAGGCCGTGGTATTTTGTGGAAGAGCCACAGTCAAGGGGCCAAAGAGCCGCATTTGGCTCGCGAGCCGCAGTTTGCTGACCACTGACCTAGACTTTTCATTGCTCCGGTAGGTCATGGGGCTGGAAACGATACAAACGCATTGTTCTACTATCAAACCAAGCTGGTGTACAGGGATCCAATTTTGCCCTGCTGGCCTTGAGATGTTCCCGTGTCGTTTCCTGGTGGACAGGAGGTTAGGAAAGGGTTATCCTTTATTCTGACTTGTCAATAGACTGCTCCTCTCTCATCAGGAAAACCAAGAGGACCAGGATGGAAGGCCCCTGGGTCCCAGCCTAGGCCCCTGGAGTACACGCAAGACATTATTAAAGCCAGTGAATTGACCTGCTTTTTTACACATCACATTTATGGCTTCTCAAGAGGAGTGGGAAGCAACGTTTAACACTTAAAAATGATTGAGCTACATGTTTTCAGTTACAGTTTATATTCAATATCATTTTGTATTAGTTTCAGGTGTAGAGCGTAGTGGCTAGACAATTGTATCCTGTAGGCCTCTTTGATCGCAAGCAACAGAAACTGACTTTAATTTGAGCAAGAAAGTATTTTCTTGTAAAGTAGTAAGGTAATTTCAGAATCAAAGGAAAAAAGGTGCAACTGGTTATAAGGAAGCCAGGGAATCTAGATGTAAGTAGTAGAAAGTGATGGATGGTCTCTCAAGTGCTCTGACAGAAGAATACATTCCAACCATTTTTTGCCTTCATGTCACTCTGCTCAAGTGTCAGAGTCCATGGAAAGGATATCTAATTGGCCTTGCTTGGATCAGATATCTTCTTATTGGTCAGATATCTGCTTAAGTGTAGCCATTTAAGCACAAGAAAAGAAAAAACAAACAAACAAACAAACAAATAAATAAATATTTTTTCTGAATAAAGTAGCCTTTCTTGAGAAAGAATAGGTTGCAGCCTTTACCCAACACTCCCTTACACACCCCACACTCTTGTCATGTTCCCATCCCATCCCATCCCATCCCATCTGTGGACCTCTGTGGACTTATGCATTGGGCTCTGGGAACTGCTGTGGGCCCCCGTGCATCAACTTTGAGATTGTCTTCCTGTTCTCATGGGTGCAGCTTTGGCAGATGTGAAATCAGTTGGAAGAAAGATCTGTTTTCTTAGAGTAGGCCCGGGGTCGGCAAACTGCGGCTCGCGAGCCACATGCGGCTCTTTGGCCCCTTGAGTGTGGCTCTTCCACAAAATGCCATGGCCTGGGCGAGTCTATTTTGAAGAAGTGGCGTTAGAAGAAGTTTAAGTTTAAAAAATTTGGCTCTCAAAAGAAATTTCAGTCGTTGTACTGTTGATATTTGGCTCTGTTGACTAATGAGTTTGCCGACCACTGGACTAGGCTGTTGTCTAGTAAATTTTTTAAAGCAGTCTTAAGCTCAGCAGGAAATGTAACTGGGAGCAGCAGCAGGAGTAGTGCCTCTGCTAGCGTGTTCTTCATAGGTGGGGCCACTTAACACATTTTTAAAGGTAAAATGCTGACCTATTTAACAAGCATTAGAAGTAGCCAAGTGAAATGATACTGTGGGAACCATGGGGACACTGGCCAATGAGTGTCTCCCTTTTTCTTGGTTTGCTCACCCAGTAACCAAAGGCACAGGTCATGTCCCATTCACTACGACTAGTGGCGGGATCTGCCCTATCCACCCACCCTCCCAAGCTTCCACCTCCATCTCTTTCCCAGAATTGCATCCCCTTCCCAGACTAGACTCCCTATATTTTACCATCTATTTTCTTTTTTTTAAATCATGTAGTTATTTAAACAATAGTTACGCACAGTTTGTAATATTTATAAAAATATTCAGAAGAACTCCTATATAGCAGTCATAGATTTGAAAGTCAGTGGCACAATTCCATCACGTTATATGTCTTAAAGTTTTTAAAAACCCTTTTTTTCAATTCCAGTTTATATTCAGTATTATTTTGTATTCGTTTCAGGTGTATAGCATAGTGGTTAGACAATTATATACTTTACAAGGTGGTCCCTTCCGCTATATTTCAAGCTATATTGACTGTATTATCTAACCTGTACTTTACATCTCTGACTATTTTGAAACTACCAATCTGTACTTCTTAATCCCTTCACCTTTTTCCCCAGTCCCCCTACCCCCGCTGAACTCTAGCAAACATCAGTCTGTTTTTGTATCTATGAGTCTGTTTCAATTTTGTTTGCTTATTTTGTTCTTTAGATTCCACATATAAGAGAAGTCATATGGTATTTATTATAATCTATTTTTCTTTCTTTTTTAAAAATATATTTTATTGATTTTTTTTTACAGAGGGGAAGGGAGAGGGATAGAGAGTCAGAAACATCGATGAGAGAGAAACACCAATCAGCTGCCTCCTGCACACCTCCCCACCGGGGATGCGCCCGCAACCAAGGCACATGCCCTTGACCGGAATCGAACCCGGGACCCTTGAGTCCGCAGGCCGACGCTCCATCCACTGAGCCAAAGCAGTCAGGGCCTATTTTTCTTTTTAAAGGAAGATCTACAGGCATATAATTTACTGGCAGTAAAATTCATCCTTCTACAGTGTACAGTTTAGTGAGTTTTGACAAATGTGTATGCCTGTGTAACTACACCCCAAACAGGAAGTGGAATGTTTCCGTCACTTCCATAGAGTTCCTTATGTCTCTGTAGACCATCCCCTCACCCCACCGCAGCCTGCTCCAAAATTTCATATAAATGGAGTAAAAAGTATATCTTTTGCATCTGACTTCTTTTGCTTAACACATGTATTTAATATTCACTCATTTTGGGGTCTCAGTAGTTCCTTTTTCTTACCGAGTAGAATCTCTTTGTATGGATGTACCACACATTATCTATTCATTTGCCTGTTGATGAACGTTTGGATTGTTTACAGGTTTTTGGCTTTTATAAATAAAGCTTCTATAAACTTTTTCTTTTCTTTTTTTTTGTGGACATACATTTCATTTCTCTTAGATGAATTCCTAGGAATGGGACAGCTGAGTTTTATGATAAGTTTATAAGAAGCTGTCAATTTACTTTCAAAAGCAGCTGTTCAAAATGTACCTGTCATACTGGTACATTCCCACTGTCAGTGCATGCAGTTTCCAGTTGCCCCACATCACTGTCAACACTTGGTATTGTCAGTATTTTTAATTCTCGTCATTCTAGTAGGTGTGTGATGGTATCTCATTGTGGCTTTAATCTGTATTAACTCATAAGGTTGAAGACCTTTTCATGTGCCTAGTTGCCATTTGTATTTCTTTGGTGAAATGTCTGCTCAAATATTGGACCCATTCTTATTTTAAACAAAATCGGGCTGTTTGTATTCTTATGATGCAATCTATTATAGGTTTAGGTTTCAGAAACTCTGGTGGAAGTTTGAGGAGCTTAGGAAGCAAGGAACATTTTGAGTTTCCTTTCTTTGGGGGCCTGTTGGTGAACTAACATTTATTGGGCACTTATCATGTGCCAATCATGGAGCCGGGTAGGTTCACATTGAGTGATCTCATTTTGTGCTCCACAGTAAACCTTCGAAATAACTGTTATTAGCCATGAGATCACACAGCTGGTCTATGGCAGAGGAAGGATTTCCACTTAAGTCTGCCCTACTCCTACTATTTCCACTTCTTCAGGCGTGACTCAAGTCCTGTTCTCCACCACTCACTGCTTAGTTTCCCAGCCCAAACTGCTTGCACTGCTTTGGGTGTTTTAAAAGCAGCCCTCGGGTGAAATAGCACTGCTGGCATTGACATGCAAATCAGGACATTGAGCTTAAGGCAAAAGAGTGATAAATGACGGCAGAGAGACTTGACTTTGGGTGGTGAGCACACCGTGAAGCATGCAGAGATGGGTTACAGTGTTGTACACTTGAAACCTGTATGGCTTTATTAAGCAATGCCACCCCAAGAAATTCAGTTTTAAAACAAAGACATTTGCCATTTTAAAAAAGAATAAAGCATGCATACCTGTAAAAATTGGGGGGAAAAAAAAGAGTGCTCCCAGTTTTATTTCAGTCCTGAAAAAAATCTGATCCACTTTATAAGGTAGAAAAGGCGGAATTCTCCAGAGAAGTAGAAGGTTTGAGGTGTTCATTTACATTTCAGTACACAAGATGTCCATCTTTCTCAGCTAAATTGCAGTGCTATGGTTACCCAGAGGGCCAGGGTAGGGCTAACCCCTGGGAATAAGATCTGAGTGCAAACTCCAGTTTTTTCCTACAGTCTGTGAGGACCTTGGGCAAACCATGCGAACACTCTGATTTGGATTCTCTTATCAGTAAGGTAACCAACTCCTTCAGTCCCGGGAAACCCTGGGTCCCAGATGAACCGGAACAGTTGGTCACCCTAATTACAAGATACATGGACAGTATCTGGACCATTACAGACTCTCAGGATATGAGAGCTGTCACTGTTGAAAGTGCTCTGGGGCATTTGATCCCTGAGTCTGAAAATGACTCATAGCATTTCAGAACTAATGAGGCTCTGTGAATGATTCCAGGTTCTCCGAATTGACTTAAAAAATAGTTCAGAGCAAAGCCCTGGAGTTGAATTGGACAAATAGCATTACCTTTCTGAAGAAGTGGCTGTAGAACTTTCCAAGGTAGCACCCCAAGGCCTCCAACCATGAAGTAAGTGTGCTCTAGACCGCTAGCTGAGCCTCCCTCGCTGGAGAAGGGAAGGTGCTTTGGGAGAGTGCCTGCACCTGCAGGACAAAAATGGCCTCAATAAATAATTTTTTGAAAATTGCCTAGTTGGTAGGGTCTGCTGATCAGACTCAATATTTCCCATGGGACCCTCAATTGAGAAGAAACTGCTACTGTAGAGGAGGTAATGGGACTTGGGTGGTGTGACTTTGAATCGTGGCTGTGTCCTGTCTAACTGAAGTCTTGGATGAGTCACATTTTCTTTGAGCCTCAGAGTTGTCAACTGTAAAATGGGGATAATATTTTTACCTTTCTAAGAACTGTCTAGACTGGAAGTTCAAATTCAGTAGTACATGGGCAAAGCCTTTTTGTAAACTCTTACAAAAGGCTGAGTGTGTGTGTGTGTGTGTTTGTGTCTAAGTTTCTTTGGTTTTATTGGATAAATGAGTTTTCTCCCATGGTCTTCTATATCCTTTTTAAGAAAACGAGCAAACAAGTATCTCAATAGACTTAAAGGTGGTCATTACATCACTGACTGACCCTGATGACCTGTTCTCCAGCCCCTCTGCCTTGCTTGCTCTTTGGATGACAGTGATACTGGTCTTTTTTTTTTTAAGTTTTTGGAGCTCACTCTGCCCAGAGCTTTTGCCCAATCCATTTCCTTTGCTCTTCCTCTTTACCCCTTCGCTTCCATCTTACTCTGTTAATTCCTACTTAGCTTCAAAATTCAGTTCCACACCTCAAGGAAGCTTTTCCTTGGACCTTTCCCTGCCTAGCCCTTACGTTAGGTCTTTGCTGCTACGTATCATACATTCTAAATTGTGTAATTAGCTGTTTAATATAAGCCATGAGGATAGGGACTGGGTCCGCCTTTTCCTGGCTAATTTCCAACCTTAACATAGTACTTTACATGTAGTAGACCTTCAAATATATTTCTGGAGAATAAATTTTGGTATGAATATACTCATTTGACAATCTTTTATCTGGTACCTACTTTCTGGCCCAGGATGGTCCATGACCTTATATATCTCACATTCTAGTGGGGGAGACATACTAAATAAGTAAACAACTAAATAAATGCAACGTATAAATAAACAACCAAATAAATAATCTGACATCAGTAGCCCCTTGGTTGTCTGTTTGCAGGCATACATTTAAAACCACTGCCTAGCCATATTTATATGAGAGCATGAATTCAGTGCAGTAAATAAATAACCATAATCCAGTTTCTTGAATTACCATCTATCTCATGGCCTTGAACCTGGTCGCCTCCTCTACTTTCCTCTACATTCTCTACAGAATTGAAGTTCTGCTCACCATATTGGCATTGAGAAATCACAACACATATGCCACCAACTCAGACATTGCTAATTAATCACAGCACTCTTTCCCAACGAGTTAGCCTTAGCTTTGGAAGCAGGTTTTCATTAACAGTCAGATGGCCTGCAAGATGAAACTGTGGTGCCATTCTTGCTCTGAGCATACAGCTTTCCTGGCAATGCCTGGGCCAGACATTCAGTCCTCAGCACTCCCCGCTTCCATTTCTAGACTTGTATTACTCAGTATGTAGTCAGTGGACACGTGTGGCTATTTAAATGTCAATAAAATTAAATGAAATTAAAAATTAAGCTCTTCACTTGAACTAGCCATACTTCAAATGTTCAAAAGCCCTTAGTTTAATGGCTCCCATGTTGGGTGGTGCAGATATGGAACAGTCCTATCATTGAGGACAATTCTACTGAACAACAGTGTTCCAGACTGGGAAGTCACCTCTCCTGTCTGCCCCAGCCATTGCTGATTGAAATCTCTCTGAGATGCTCTGAAACTAATCCGTTGACGGGGATGGAGCATTTCCAAATTCCTGGGGGTTTGCTTTTAGGTTCTTGGTGAATTACTTACAAATTGTTTTTGAATGACCCATATTGTGTATACAGGCTGTGTAGAGCAAGCTCTCATTCAAAAACTTTGGCTAGTGGTGTTGCTATTTTTCCTTAGGTGTTCCACTGAATCTTGGTATTTGTGTTTGACCATTCCAGAAAATAGTCTCTGGTAAAGTGGTTCAAGAGATGGCTTTTCTGTTATCCTAGTTCAGAGTCTTCATTAGTGGGCGGTTGAACCACAGGCTGAAGGGCCATTGACTCCTCCCCTTTGCCATTTACTGATGATTGCCTTCACACCCTGGGGATCACTATGATGGCACTTGTCAGCGTTCACAGGCAGAGAATCTTGCTGAAAGCCCAAATTGGATATCATCACAGAGCCCCTATGCTTGTAACAACACAGGGAATAATTTTAAAATCACATAGTAATGAATAGCCTTGGTCTGTGTGGCTCAGCTGGTTGGAGCATTGTCCCATGCACCGACAGGTCATCTGTTCAATTCCCAACCAGGGCAAATACCCAGGTTGCATTTTCGATCCCTGGTGGGGCCCCTGCAGGAGGCAACCTATCGATCTTTCTCTCTCTCCCTTTCCCATCCTCTTTCTCTAAAAAAACAAACAAACAAAAGAATTACATTTTTAAAAAGTATGTAATGGATAAAGAGTACTAAGTTCTACCCTTAAGGTTTTCTATTATATCGCACTCAATAAATTTCCAAGAACATTTTGGTTACTATTGGTTTCACATCTGGATAAATAAGAAAAAGAGAGGATGTGAAAAAGCAAAAGTCTGATAATGAAAACTACCTTTCCGCCCTTTATATATTTCTTTTTTTACTTCACGAGTGAGAAAAGTGATCTTTGTTAAGGCAGGAGGAAGGACTGAGAGTTAGTCCTAAAAGATTCTAATATGGGATTTGCTGTGCCTTTGTCTAGCACTTTACATGAGTGTCAGTAGGGAAAGAGATGGGAAAATGGCCCCAGGGTGGATTTGGCGAATTTCCTCCCTGTTAGCTGGGATGAAAATTTGAATGACACCTTGAAGTGATTTAAAACTCTTTAATTTACACATCCAGTTAGCTGGAAGGCCCCTAGGCATCACATTCAGAATGTAGCAATGCATGGGAAAGATGAGAGTGAAAGATGTGAGCTCACCTTCCTCCATCCCAGCTGTGGCAGGTAATCTGGACCAGGGTGTGAGAATGCAGGTGATAGAAGAGAACAGTAACCAAGAGAGAAAAAGGCATATGGCCAAGCCTATAATAATGACACCCCTTTTGGTCTTTTTATGTACCATTTAAAGAAATATTAAGCACACAGAGGTACATTAGCCAAAAATTAGAATTGTAGCCAAGGCAACCACAATTGCCCATTAGTCATTACCCTTTTTTTTTTTCTTCTTCATGTTTGAGCTAAGTACATGAAGCTGGAGTTCATTTCAGAGGCTTGGGAATCAGGGAGAGTTCACTTTTCACCACTGAGATGTTGCGGGTGAAAAGATGGGATTGTGGCCTGGCTGGTGTGGCTCAGTATTTAAACTTTTGCACTCGGATGTCAAGTGTGACTCGACACGGTTAGCATTAGAATAAAGGAATCGAGAAAAAAGCAAGCGAGTGCAAAGGGTTAAGTGTCAACCTATGAATCAGGAGATCATGGTTCCATTCCCCCTCAGCTCACATGCCCAGGTTGTGGGCTGGATACCCAGGAGAGGGTGTGTAGCAGGCAAGCCGATCAATGATTCTCTCTCTTCATTGATGCTTCTGTCACTCTCGCTTCCGCTCTCTGAAATTAATAAAGACATATTTTTTTTTTTAAAAAAGATGGAATTGTGGTGTTTGTGATGTCAACAGCTTCAAGCAACCCGAAACCTAGAAAGGTGCATGTACAAAGAGTAAGAGTACAAATGGGCTTTTAATCCCTGGGGACCTCCTTGCCTTAACCATTGGATCTTCCCATTCTCACTAGTCAGAAATGTGGATGCATTGCCTGTCTGTTGAGCTAACAAAGGCACTCAGCTCATGCTGCTGTCAGAGGATGAAACTCGCCTGTCATTTGGGGGAAGCAAGGTTCTTGGGGTGCAGCTGAAATAAGAATTTTCAGAAGCCCCCATGGGAGGATGAAATGTGGAAGAAGCCTTTATTGGCATAGGGTTATATTTCTTGGGTTCCTGCAGCAGGGGTCAAGCAGGGGTCACAGAAGCCAGGTGCCCTGGAGCCAAGAGAGAGATAGTGGCTTCTTCGTCTAGAACATTGGTTGGCAAACCACGGCTCGCGAGCCACATGCGGCTCTTTGGCCCCTTGAGTGTGGCTCTTCCACAAAATACCACGGCCTGGGCGAGTCTATTTTGAAGAAGTGGCGTTAGAAGAAGTTTAAGTTTAAAAAATTTGGCTCTCAAAAGAAATTTCAATCGTTGTACTGTTGATATTTGGCTCTGTTGACTAATGAGTTTGCCGACCACTGGTCTAGAAGTTTATATATTTAGATTTTGCACTCTTGCAGTGGCCATGCCCATCCTGGTCAATTACCTGTTTCCAGGAGTGATTGACATGAAAGCATTTCCCAGGTCACTCAGACCTTACTGGGCATGTGTCTAAACTGCCTTTGTCTAGTTCCTTCCCCCATTAATCAGAGGGGGTGAGGAGGGGTAGGGGTAGGGGGGGCAGATGGGGGATAAACTTGGAGAATGTTTAATGGGACTTTTGGGCAAAGCTATGTAAATGGCATGTCTGTATCTTTTGGTCTCCCCTTTCACTCCTTTCCTGTTAAATAATAACCAGGTTATTACAACGGCATCCATGCTAGCTCAGGGTCCCAGCCGAAATGCTGGACAGTCACTTGTCCATTTCCTCTTCTACTTTCAGCTTCCAGGCAATTTTGGAATTCAAAGGAAGCTCCTCACTTATGGCACATTCCCCGAATTCTGCGGGGATTTGGTATCTGGGGCAATGTCAATGTGTCAGCTGTTGCTTTGCTGGTGTGTATCCCTCTAGTGAAGGAAGATGAGGTAGAGAAAAAAGGAAATCCTTGAGGAAAAAGCAATATCGAAGATCTAACGTTTCACTGCTTCTGTGATGTTGAAAATATACGTGAAGTCTTCATTATTTCGATGCATCAGTTTAATGATGGCCTAGAGCTGAGATTTGCATCTCTGAGGCTATCAACTATAGAGCTACAACAATAAAGTAGCACCACACACTTCATTATTTAGTTTCATTTTCCCCTTTTGTGTCCCTTGTGTTACAGCTATCTTCAAAAAACTGAAATATCTATAAAGGGTTAATTTCATGCTGCGTTAAGTACTGAGACCTAACCCTCTTCGGGGCTAGACTGGGTATCTGTTTAGTGCCAAGTAGGTACAGCAGAGTCCTACAAAGTGATGTTCCAGCTGAGGGTCATACCACTCTCTGAAAAATTGTCTGGCTTTCTGCTGATGATTCATCAGAAAAATGAGCATGGTAATTGAATTGGGGACTTAAAAGGATCACAGGAAAACAACTGCGTTCAACTGCTGGCGCTGCCGTAAGAAATTCTGTTAATGTGCAGTAGGTAAGGCAGTCCTCCATTGCAGTGGTCTCTTTAGCCAGTGCAGGCTACTTAGTTTTTCGTCCTGATCAGTTACAAGAGGCTGTCCATCATTGCTGCTGAATCAAAGCAGGGTTGGAAAATATCGAGTTGAAAAGCATGTCTCCCTGGAGATGCCTGAGATGCCTTCTACATGCTGATTAGATTCTGGGAAGGAAATCGGGGTACGACAGCACAAGATGGCAATCAGAGAAACCAGCACAGATGAGTTTTCTGAGGAGAGGATGGGTCTCCTTTCCAGCGTGGCAGTGATAACTGTGACAGGGACATGTAGCCACTTCATCGTGGAAGGGACCAGATTTAGCTTCCAATCGTATGGATAGTTGGTTTGCAGAGGTTGAATGAAATAACTGCCTTTGGCAAGTTTAAGGTCTACTGCTCTCCAGAGCAGTGTTTCTCAACTGGGGCCAATGTTGTCCCCCACCACCCCTGGGGACATTCAGTAATATCTGTAGACATTTTTGGTTGTTAACCAGGAGTGAGGTCTCCTGGCATCTAGTGGCTCGAGGCCATGGATGCTGCTACATATCTTGCAATGCACGAGACAGCCTCCTACAACAATGAGTCGTCAGGCCCCCAAATGTCAGTAGTGCCAAGGTTGAAAAACCCACGTTTAGAGAATGTTCTAGATCTGTGGGTCTAGAAGGTTTGCATATACTTCATGAGGATAATATTTTGAGGGGAAGGGTTAAGCAGAAAATATCTAAGGCTTTTTCTTGTTAAGGAGTTTTCAGGACCCCCAAATCTGTGAATTCATCCTTTCACCAGATCTGATTTGAAAAGATGAGTCTGAGAAGAAAGTTCTTTGCAGCCAAAATTCCAAGCATTGTCTTTGCTTTTAACAAAATGGACACTCACTTAGACTCTTTCTGTTGCCTTGAAGGTAGACGATGGGAATTCTCCTCCCTAAACATAATTTTCTTAGACTATAAAAAAGATTTTCTCTCTCAGTGCCAAAATATATACGCTTCATGTTTCCAAATCAGTGAATCCAAATCCTATAGCTGTTATACTCTTATTAAATTTTGCTACAAGCGTGTTCTTATCTTGTACAATATGGATTAATCCATGCTCATGACTTTTCAAATCAAGAAAAACATTGTATTTCAAGTAGTTTACACATTTTAAAAAAAATAAGGCTAAGAATATTTATCCCTGTAAAGTATCATTGACCAACTAAATAAATCATGTTGAAAGAGAGATGACTACTTAAACCCACCCAATGGGTTTAAAAACTGTTAAACAAAGGTACACGCAGTCCAAAGTCATTTTTTTAAAGGACATACTTGCTTAAGAAGGAACATTCTGTTTACTCCACTCCAAATCTTGCAAGATTTCATCTACCGAATTTGTTCTTTTAACTTTATTGAAACAAGAAATTAACTGTGTCTGCATGAGATGGCCAGGGAAAGAAAGGTCCCACATCAGTCTCCACATTCTGAGCTCAGAACAAAAAGTGTAATACTTTCTTTCAGGAGTTGGCAAACTTTTAATGCAGAGGGCCAGATAGTAAACAGTTCAGCTTTGTGAGCCATACGGCTTCTGTCTCCACTACTCAGCTTGGCTGTTGCAGTGTGAAAGCAGCTGTAGACAATCCACACATGAGTCGATGTGGTTGCATGCCAATAACATTTCTTTATAAAAACAGGCATTGGTCCCATTTTGGCCCTCAAGCCCTAGTGTCCCCACCTCTGCTTGCTTGAACCCAGGCAGTTTTATCATGGGCAAAGGTATCATTCCTGTTCCATCTTTTGCAATGGTGAGGAGTATTTATGGAAGCCCAATACGATCTTCAAAGCCTCTAGGTTGGGAATGACTGCAGGATGCACTTATGTGTTGGTCCATACACCCTCAACAACATAATAGGCAGAGAAGACTGCTTCCCCCCTGTCCCCCTCACAAATGGATTTTGTTGAAAAGTGCAGCAGTGTTCATGGAAATTGTCTAACAGGTTCTGTTAGTTTATTATAAACATACCAGTGATTTTTTATTTTATTATTTTTTTATCCTTACCGAAGGTATTTTTTCCATTGATTATTTTAGAGAGAGTGGAGGGGAGTTAGGAAGGGAGCAGAGAGAGAGAGAGAGAGAGAGAGAGAGAGACATCAATGTGACAGACACACATCGATTGATTGCCTCTTGCATGCTCCCTGACCAGGGTTGGGGGATTGAGCCTGCAACCCAGGTCCATGCCCTTGACTGGGAATAAAACCTGTGACCCTTTCGTCTGTGGGTTGATGCTCTAACCACTGAGCAACTGGCCAGGGCTACTACATCATTTTAAATATTTGCTAGATTTCAGAATTGGTGCAGAAACACGGGGTCCCTGCAGGCTGGACTGCGCGGTGGGCTGGTCAGAGGAGTGGGTCTCACTCCACAGTCATCAGACGTTGCTTGGCTCTGACCTTGGTAGCATATGATAAGTATGGCACTGTCTCATTCCCTGTATTCTGGGTCCTCCTGATATAGCTTTTCTAATGTGGGTTCTGTTATTAGGCCCTGTCAATGTGTCAGCTAATGTAATGTAAGAGGGAGCGACAGTTCGCACAAACTGTAAAGAGAGAAATGAGCCACCAGAAGGAGTTCCTTGCTCTCTGTTCCTCAGTAATCACGCCACTGTGATCAAACACTGTGACACTTCCAACAAGCCAGACAGTCACGATGTGGAGGCAATGAGAGGTTTCCCCCCCCTCTTAAGTGCCCTCAGTCAAGAAAGATAAAACCGAAGTAGTTTTGTGTGAGAGTTCTCAATCACGGGGCAGGAGGCGCAGTGTGCCGTGGAAAGCACAAGCGTAAAATTGCCCCGAAGTCTTCATTTTATGTGAAATGTGAGGCTCTTAAGAAATAGTCTCTGATTTCTTGAATGAAATAGTCACTATGTTCCTATGTTCAATTAGCCAGGTTTTCTTCAATTCTACCAGTCAACACACACACACACACACACACACACACACACACACACACGTTACACAAAGAAAGCAACGTTAAAAATTTGCTTTTCACACGATCCAGTGACAAGTTCATGAGTAAAAGCTTTCCCGTCTAATTAAAAAGAGCCTGTTATGCATAAAGAACTAATTTCATCAGACTTGTTTGAGGAAAACTCAATATAATGCTTACATGTCTGGTGCAGTCCAGTCTCCTATTTCCAGGAAGCATGAAAAATAGACAAAGCTTTTCAGCCTCAGGTAGAGCTGACTTTCTCTTCTCTTCCATTTCCTTCCCTTCCCCAACTATATATAAGTCATATAATTAAATAGATAAACTCACACAAAACAAGCTAGTGAATTAATCATCTATCGCTATGTAACAAATTACCCCCAAATTTAGCAGCTTAAAAAACAATAAATTATTATTTCACACATTTTTGTAGGTCAGGGATTCAAACAGCATATGTGCGTGGTTCCACATGAGGGGCTCTCATGAATTCGCAGTCCACAGATGTCAGCCGGGGCTGCAGTGATCTGAAGGCTGGACTGGGGCCGGATGATCATATTCTAATGTGGTCCCGTCATGTGGCCGCCAAGTTGGTGTTGGTTGTTGGTAGGTGGCTTTAGTCCCTTGCCATTTGAATCTCTCCTTTTGATGTGGCAGCTGATTTCTCCCGGAACAAGTGATCCAAGAGAAAGGAAGGTAGAAGCCACATGTCTCTCTGAGTTTGCCTGGGAAGTCACACTCTGTCATGTTTGCAGTACCCTACTGTTACACAGGTCAGCCTTGTTCAGTGTGGCAGGAGACAACATGGGTGTGCATACCAAGAGGTGAGAATCTTGGAGGTGAGCTTCTATATCCAGTGGTTTGAAAAGATTCTTCGATTTAGTACCTGTCCTTCGTTTTTATGAGCATGGAGATAGAAACTCCAGCAAACTTCCTTTTTAAACCTGTGGAGGCCATAATTAAGCTAGGCTTTTCACAAAAACAGAGATGTTAAACTTAGCAAATATCTGATGGGCTCGTATGTTTATTTAGTTTTATTTATTTTTCTATTAATAACATCTTTCAGATACATTCTCTGGATGTTTCAGTGGATGCTGGTTGTCCAATTTAAAAAAAATTCTCCTAAAGGGTTATACTTACATGTATCTTGCTTTTCTTTTCATCTCTTGCTTAAGTATCCCAAGGTCTTACTGACTTATATTTTTCATGTAACTTTCCTCTGTGGAATCTGTTTTAGTAAGGAGAAGCTGAACTGCTATTAAAAGGGAAAAAAGAGCTAAAGATGTATAATGTCTCAAACACAATACCACTTCATTTCTCACTCACGTGACAGTGGAAGCTCTATGTTTCCGGATCAGTGGTGGCTTTCCTTCCTGCGCTGAGCCAGGGACCTAGACTCCTTCCATCATGTGGTCTGCCATCCCTGGTGGCCAAGTTACCACTTGCATGCAGCTTGAGGAAGGGGTTAGAGTGTGGAGATGACAACGCCACTTATGTTCTGCGGAGCGAGCTTGTCACAAGGCATCGACTAGTCCAAGGTGACTGAGAAATGTGATCCCTTGTGCGGCGGCTGTTTCCCAGATACAAGTTTATTCTCTTGAAGGAGGGGGGTCTGGGGTCAAAATGGATTTTGATAAAGAGGCAACCATCTGTACTTGAGATTTTCATGCTCCTGGGGACTGACATTTTATGAGAACTGAAATTATGCAGGATGTGAAATTTTGTGACAAAAGTCAAAATGACTTCACCTGATAAGTAAAAGTTAAAATAATGTGAACCAATTCCCATAGTAAAATTTTCAACAAGAGCCCTAGATGGTTTGGCTCAAGTGAAAGGTCCCTGGTTCAATTCCGGTCAAGGGCACATGCCTGGGTTGCTGGCTCGATCCCCAGAGGGGGGCATGCAGGAGGTAGTTGACCAATGATTCTCATTCATCATTGGTGTTTCTATCTCTCTCTCTCTTCCCTTCCTCTCTGTAATCAATAAAAATATATTAAATTTTTTTTTCAACAAGAGGCACACAATTTCACACTTGGTGGCCAAGTGCATTGTAAACTGTTTACACTATTGATGAATGGGTGGGCACCACTTTGCACTGATCAACATAAATGCCCACCATTTTTTTTCAGGATCATTCTAGAATAATGTGAGGTCTTGGAGATACCAACATTATCTTAAGACACAATCAGCCTCTTTTACCTAAAGTGTTCTTGGACTTATATTCATGGTACTGCCCCTTCTAATCTTCTGGCTTGTTTATCTCAACCACTTCTTTTGACCCCAATGTGAAATGGTCAGCATCTAGTTGAGGGACTTCTGAGCCATTGTTGTCGACACTGCTTTTCTAATTGTCATTGTCATCATCAGCAACACCACTTACCCAGCACTTACTGGGGCCAGGCAGTGACCTAAGTGTTTTGCTTTTCTCTTATCTCATTTAATAATACTCACAAAACCTTATAAAGTAAGTATATTACCCTCATTTGATAATTAAGCTAAATGAGTTTCAGAGACAGTTAATGGTGGAACTGAGATTTAAATATATTCTATCTGGTACATGGCTCTTGCCCTTTCTTCCACAATATGATGTACATCAGACTAGAGTCATATAAGTACATTTGACTTTTGGTCTCATATCTTGAGGCTTAATTAAATGACATGTTTCTTGATCCTTAAATCACACACTGGAGGTATTTTCCTATCTTTTGCAATCATCTGTGATCCCAAACTTGGCCTCTTCACTTTCAAACAGAGGCATTTTATTTCGTGTGATGTCTTTGCAAACTCACAGATACATTAAGCAAACTTTTCCTTTTTTTGAACGTGGGTCTCCTTTTAGAAATGAATTTGCAAGCGTCTTGAGGAAAATGGAGTATTGGACAGTAACCACTTTGGCTTTAGAGAGGAGACTCCAATCTCCTGTAACAAAGAGTGAAGGATGGATAACTCTTGTCAGTTTAGAAAGACTTCATCTATTACCACCTTTCCCAAGGCTTTTTATTCTATCCCGCACTACCCACTCTTCAGTAAACTGGCAAATGGATGCAGTTGATACGGATTTTCTCATTTGTTGGGTTTTCAAGCCCAAGGTGTCTTCAACAGCTTTTTTTCTCAGTCTAGCCTTATTGAGTCAGTCTTCAAAAGTGGTGAAAAGAACAAACTTTCAACTCAGCTCTGACTTGGAATTCTGGCTCAGAAACTTCATAGCTGTGTGTGATGTTTGAGAAATTACTTAATTTTTCAGTACATCGGTCTTCAATTCTGCAAATAGAAATGATGATGCCTAAAGATTAAATAAGGCAAAAGAAATAAAAATACTCAGTACAGTTTCAGGAGACTGGTAGGTCCCCGGATAGTTATTGCTACATTAACTTTTTCATAAAAATAGCAGTTAGAATGTAGCAACAGACAGTGTGAAAAATAGCTAGAAAAACCAGGGTTGATTTTTCTCACCTAATAATTCTGGAGATTGGTGGCTGCTAGAGATGTTAAGGCAGGATCTCAGGGCTGGAATCTCTGTGATTCTCTTGGCTCAGACCTCATGTTGGCAAGATAGCGGCTGCAGCTCTAGACGTCATATCCCTGTGTGAGGTCAGGGGAAGAGGGAGGTGTCAGCTATGCTTTTTTCTACTGTTAGGAAAACACAAAAGCTGTGCAGAGATTCCGTAGCAATTTTGCTCTGACATCTCATAGGCCAGGCTGTGCCAAATGAGCATCTCTAGCTGCAAGAGAGATTGGGGAAGGGACTATTTAGCTTTCTCAGCTCCAACAGAGGACTTGGACAAGAACCCTATTTGTAGCCTCATTTGGGGGTAGGGGTAGCATGGGAATGGGGTATAAGGAGTATAAAAGAGGAATGTGTGTGATGTTGTGAAAACATGGTAGAAAAAGTGATTACATAGGACTGGAGCTTGAGGCTTAATTAGAGAGAAAAGAGTGTTTGAGAAAGATGCTAGAGAATGGATAATGGGCAGGGAAAAGGAATTTCTAGGCAGTAGAAATGAAATGGGATGCAGTGATACATGGGCATTGCATGTGCTTCATGTTTGGGACTTGGTAGAAAGTTGGTGGTGAGGGGAGAGAGAGAGAGAGAGAGAGAGAGAGAGAGAGAGAGAGAGAGAGAGAGAGAGAGAGAGAGAGAGAGAGAGAGAGATGGTTGTGGTGGTGGGAAATATTGTATTAAGACTGGAGCATAAGTTGGCACTAGACTTTAAAGGGCCTTGTGCCTAATGAAAATCAGTTTGGACTTGATCCTGCAGGTGGGGTGTACACTAGATGGCTTTTCATAAGGATGTGATAATGAACTTACGTTTTGAACTGGAATGAAGAAATATTAGATGCAGATTAGCAGTGGTGGCACATTGAGTTAAGGCTGTAAGGAAAAATGAGGCGATAGCAGATAGCAGAAGTATTTGTGTGGTGGACATGACACAACTTTTCCTGAATTGCTTGAAGACTGACAGAGAGGGAGGAGTTGAAAAGTCTAGCTTGGGTACATGATGATGCCATTGAATAAAGAGGAGGAATCCTGGGAAAAGAGCAGGCTGGAGGGCAGAGGGTAATAATGACTTTGGTCTTAGATGTACTGTATAGAATTGAAAGGTTCTGTATGACTTCTGGAGATGGGACACTTAATTCTGAAGGTCAGGAAGATGAAGTTACAGAGTGATACATGAGATTAGCTTAAGGCAACATATACAGTGGTGAAAACCGAAAGTGAAAAATCAGATGGAAGAAACTGAGAGGGAGTGGCATTCCAGAGGAGCCAAATGCTTTAGAGAAGTCATACAGAGCAGAAGGGATTCTCAGCCCTCGTCTAACTTTTCACTTGCCATGTGTCTGACATGTCCCCCATTTTGGAAGGTACCCTTGTCTAAACCCTAATTCTTTGTTATCTGAGGTGCTGCACCTTTCTTTGTAGTTTTGTATAAAGTAGCAATCTTCTTTAAGACAGTTTTCAAAACTGAAGTAACGACTAGATTTTTTTTTCTACTGCAAAAGCAATATATGCGCATTGTTAGAAAAGTTAGAAAATACTGATAGACAGAAAGTAAAAAGAGCAATACTCTCACAATCCCACCACCAAGCAATCACCACAACCAGGATCCTGGTATGTATTTTTATAGACCAGTATTGTTAGACACACACGCAAACACACAATTCAACATAAATTAAAATACCCTGTAAATTAATAAAGTAGTATTGTAGCCTACTTTCTTAAATAACACAATATACTGTATCATAAAAATATTTCTGTGTTAATACGCATCTAACAGCATTACTTTCTGTGGATGAATAAGAGTCCACTCATTGTACATGTAATTTTAAACAATTATTCCCTTAAAGTTGGATGTTTAGGTTGTTCCTAGTTGTACCCTATTATAAACAGGACTGCAGTGAACATCCTCGCAGATACATGCTTGGACACTTTAGTAGATGAATGTCAATGTTAGGAAGCATCTTTAGGATAAATGCTTAGAAAGGAATCACTGGGTCTCTCGAAATCCTTTTGAGACGTGGTCTCAGTTTCCTCCCACTCTGCACAGGGCTATCTCGGAGGCTCATGGTGGACTTTTCCTAGTCTCCTTACAGTTACTACAAAGACATCTCTTTGCACTTCTCTGCACGTGACTTATTCTCATGCTACAGCGGGTTCCCTGAGGAGTCACCAGGGTTTGGAGTGTTGTGAAGGGAGAACCAGAAGCAACAAACAGAACAGTGGCTCATCCCCAAGAGCAACTTGCTAATACATTTCTAATAAGGGATGAGCTCCTCACTGAAGCAGGATCAGTAGTTAGCCTCTGAAATAAACAATACCAACAACAACAACAACAACAACAGAAAGAGGTGAAATATCTTAAGTTACCTGGATGAAATCATTTCCTGGGAGTGTAGGCTCTTGAGCTTTGAAATGCGTTCCTGGTTGTGACTTCAGAGTCTTATCTGGAGATCCTTAAGCATTTTCAGAATCTCTTTTGGCAGAAGTGGGTAAGTGAACTTGTGTTAGAATGAGATGCTCCCCTCGGTGACCTCTCTGGGCGATTGCTAAGTGTATGAAGTCACTCTTCAACCTGGGAGATGTGCCATTACCCAAGGTTTATTGTACTTTGTTCAAGTGATTATCATTTAAGCCCGGGTGTATGTTTTGTGCGACTCATTCCATAGAGTAGATTGAAATCTGAAGTTATTTTTCCACTTCAATTCTTTTGTCCACGAATAGTGCTTCTGTGAGAAAAGAGATCAGTGTTGTTTATTGTTGCTACTTTTGTTTTCTTATAGCTGGAAGCTTTTTCTATCAATACAGATTCCAGTTCTTTATGAAAGATCAGATTTAGTCACATGTAAGCTGTACGTCCAGGGTTACTCTAAATGACACCATTTTCAACCTCCTGCAAAACTCACTTCGATTCTCATCTGTTTCTTCATTTTTTATATTTGGGGCTTTCTTTAGAAATATTTTCCTGTTTCCTCTTTCTTTCGGGCTAAATGCCTGAAGGAGAAAGTATAGGCAGCCAGCGGAATATTTTTTTCCTCTAAATAAAAGATCACAGAAGGTGCCTCGGGAGATTTAGACCTCAGCAAAAGTAAAACGAGCATTTTTATTCACTCTTCTGGGACAGTTTTACTTTTGGGGGGTCCTCTGTGAGCCTCCTCTTCCTATCCTTTCAGTATTTTGTCAGTGAGAACTAATTTAATTTTCTAATGCTACAACGATGACAGAGTGAGATTAACACATGAAGATAGGGGTTTTAATTCAGGGAAATATGACCATCTCATGTGGGGTTTTCAGGACTGAAGCCTTTATTTAGATGTGAAAAAATGTTTAAAAGGTAACTAAGTTCTTCTGTCTTTTTGGATTTCATGTGAAAAATACGGAAGTATGCAACTGCCAATCCTCTCCGCCCCCCCCCTCCACCCCCACCAAGTCCCTAATTTCTTGTCCCTTGACTGTATCCTTTTCCAACACTGATAGGTGAGTTTGTGGTGTTCTTCCCTTGAAAATTTACAAAGGGCATCAGAGGGCTACATACCCTCACTTAAAATAAAAATACTGGTTTCACCAGAAAGAGACCATGGTGGGAACAACCTGGTTGGTCAATTGGAATCCGTGCAAATATGCAGGATGACGAAAGAAGAAAGCCCATTGACCTGGGACATTGGAACCCCATGGGGCTCCTGACTGCCTGGAAGGAGCTCTGAGGCCTTAGGTGACTCTTCCTCATCCTGGGTTCCCCCTGTTAGTGGAGGAGCTAGTCTGAGGGTCAGGGGTCCTAACTTCTCAGTTATGGCCTGCGGCTAATTTACTGGATCCATCTGCCTCAGCAAGACTCCTGTCATTTTCTCCTAGGTAATAATCGGAATGCATACTTCCAAATTACAGACACACTCAAGTAAGCATTTAGTATCAGGATATAAAATTGTCTTAAAGGCCCCTAAATTGGCTGAGTGTATTTAGTGTCACTTCTGAAACCGTGAAATAAGTCCAAAGTTGTGAAATGAGGAAGTGGGAGTTAATGATTACTACAATTCTGCATTTTTAACTGAATCACTCAGAGACCAACTCATAGGAAGCAAATACTTACTTGGTTGAGGACGCAGCAGGTAGACATGGGGCATGTGGGAACAACGAAGCTGTGAGAGGCAGAAAATTAGGGGTAGGGCCCCTATCTGCAGGGAGTTGGCAGGTTCAGGGAAAGTCGAAAATTTGGGTGAAATGTAGACTATTTTAGAGTGTGTGAGTGTTCTTCTTTCCCCATGTTAGGCCTCCCTCTTGTTTTTTGTTCATTTTCCACCTTTAATCCTGGACACACCTTAACCCTTTTCAACTCTCCTCTTCCACATAGGCATCTACTCTAATTATGTTGTCCTTGAAAATACACATAAAATATGTCACCTTTGTTCTTCTTAGCAAGGCCTGCCCTCAAGAGAAACCATTTCTCAAAGCCTCGCTTACCTGGGGGAAGGGAAGCCCCTCTTGCCTTTCTGCCTCACCTGAGGGGTGGGGTGAGGACTGAGAAGCATGTGTAAAGGTCACAGTCAGGGACACAGGCTCACTGAAGGCTGAGACCTACTCATAGAACTCTAGAATTTTTCCCCTTCCCCCCCCCTCCCCACCTCATCACCAAAGGACTATTTACTGCAGTTCCTTTTACCTTGTGCATCATGTCCACCTTTCACCAAAAAATGACAAGGCATACTGTAAGCCAGAAAACAAAAACAAAACAAAACAGTTTGAAGAGAGGGCAAACATCAGAATCAGACTCAGACTTGGCAGGGTGTTGGAATTATCAGACTGGGAATCATAACTATGATTAATATTCTAAGGGCTCTAATGGGAAAAAGTAGACAACATACAAGAACAGATGGGTAATGTAAGCAGGGAGATGGAAATCCTAAGGAAGAATCCACTAAGAAATGCTACAAATCAAAAACATTGACACAAATGAAGATGCCTTTGATGGACTCATTAGGGAAAACTTGCCTAAGTGAGTCTAAATGTTATGAGTGCATTCAAATGTCACTTTTGAAATTATAAACAAGTCCAAACGTTATTGTTTCTGTGAAAAACCTGGCTTTTTACCTAATATATTTCAGACCTGGTTATGATGTTCTTGAAGTCTGCAATGTCCAAGGAAGATTGCTTATGAAGCAATAGGAAGGAGAAGAGAGCATAGCATAGTGACTTTGGATACAAGATGTGCAGTGGGGAAATTATTCGGTGAAATATATTTTTACTATAATGAAGAAAAATTCAGATTTTGGCGTGAAGGATTCTGACATTAGCCATAGAATCTGGATAGCTAAAATCGGGGAGGTGTGACTATGAAAATGACAAGAAATAAAATGTTTTAAAATACCAAAATATTTTACTTACGATTTGCAACACTTTTTTGGTCAGTATGTTGTATTCACATCTTTTTCCTGAGAAAGCTTGCATTTCATGCATCATGGCTGCTTGATTTTAATTGACAATAGCCATTAACTATGTCTGATTTATTCAGAGATTGCAAATTCTAAAAAAAAGTAGGAATAGAAAAGAAATATGTTAGAAGCATTTAAAAATATTTAGGATAGTAGCAAGGCACATAATAAACATATTGATTTTGTAAAAATTGGGATCATCAAAAAATATGCTCTTATGTACCTTGCTTTTGTTAATCATACATTGTGGGCATCTTTCCAAGTCACCAGGCCATCACAAATAGACTTGCCTCATTCTTTACCCATTTTATGGATAGACAACAATTTGTCCAACCCGTCATAGTTACATTATGCCGTCACCTATTTGTGTTTGGGTAGAAGGCTTTGGTGAACACAATTGCACATTATATCTTTAAGTAGTCATGCCAGTGCTTCAGTGGGGGTAGGTTATAAATGTGAAATTACAGAGTCATGGATTGTGGACATTTAACATGTTGATAGTGACTGTCAAGTCCCCTCCAAAAAGGATGCCCCAGCCTCCTTTCCTCTAAGAGCAGAGTGCCCATTTCTCACACATTTGTCATCACCCAACATGATTAATCATTTTAATTTGTGTCAGTCCAATAAGCTTTTCTTGGTGTCTAGAGGCATTGGGCTCAAAATGGTAGACTGATGATATGCATCTAACTGTTCTCTCATCCATTAAAGTTATAGGAAAAAGTTCTAAAAAGAATGAAATTGTAAAGAGAGCAAGTAAAGGCACTGTCAGTGGCCAGAACTTTTGAAGAATTTGTCGGGGACAGAGAACATATGTGATTGAACTGATGGAGAGAGCTCAATAGAAACCACAATCCAGAGCAATTCTAAGCCTGGGGTCAACATCAGGAGCTAGAGTGGCCCGTGGAGCATAATCAAAGTTGTTCCTGTATAGACCAGTGTTTCTCACAGCCTTCACATTTGGTCACTCCCCCTAGTCCTTCATCGGAACAGCTTAGAGAAATGGGCTTTAGCCCTTGAACTAAAACTAAAGAACTTTCCTAATTAAAGTGATTTATATTGGAAAAGATTCCAAGGAGAATATAGGCATCTGAGGGTGAAGTGGAGAAGTGTGTGCAGGAAATCCAGATCTCCACAACAGACATTGAAAAAAGGAAAGAAAGGAAGGAAGTATAGTAAACTACCACTATGGTGCCAGGAAGGAAGTATAGCAAACTATCCCTACAGTAATCATGAATGATCCCATATCCAGGATTCATGCCTGTTCACTAATGATCTACTAAGAACCTGTACTCAACCTTCCCATCTAAGGAAAAGATGCTTGTGTAAGCTAACTTGAAGACTTTAGAGTAAATACACACTGACTCTCCTAAAATATTAATCCACAGTGCCTCTCTTAAACCATATATTCAAAATATAAATGGACAAAGTTTTAGCAGATATGTGATGAAAACCATGAGGAAAAGCCTGAGAACAAAGATAATCAGAACCATGCATCTAAATTAAATAGAAATAATTTAAGTAATGGGGGGAAAAGTCAAATGTGTTCTCAGAGTAAATCAAGAGCTTTCATTCATAAAATAAGGCCAGAGTTTCTGAAAACCAAAAAGTAGGTCACGACATTAAAAAACAATGGATGGGCTAAATAATAAATGGAATGGAACGGAAGACCATGTTGGTGTTCTTGAAAATAGAGTCAAGGTAACTTTCCACATGTACAGTAAAAAAAGTCAGGCAATTGGGAAACAGTGGTAGAAAAAGAAGCAGATGTCTAGGCATCCAACATGATTTTAATGGGAGTTCCAGAAGGAAAGAATAAGGAAGAATAAGAGAGAGGACATAGCTAAAATATACTAGAAGAAAATTTTCTTTAGCAAAATAAATATAACTCTTTAGGTTGACAGCTTCTAGTAGTTGCCAAACAGAATGAAAGAAAAGGAAACCCACTGTTAGCCTAGTGGACTTTTGTTGTTTGTCTGTTCAGCTTTTTTGGGGCCGTTTTAGTCACTAAGATGTCCTCTACCGTATGCTACAATTGGCCAATTAATGCTTCTCGGGGAATCATTGTTGAAGTTGGGAGAGATTGACCCTTACTCCTTTTGAGGTCTCTAGTGCTTAAGGATCCAGTGATGGTGAAACAGCAAGGGACCATTTTTAAGGAGAGTGTCAGCCTGAGATAGAATCCAACACATAAGACGCCAGGTCTGAGAGGTAGGAAGAAAGGGATCCAGACCTAATAACATTGTTTAAACCATCTGTGTGGCCACATCTGATTTTAGCACTACCCTTTGGGCTTTCCATTAAGAACAGAATAGGTTGAGTTGGGTTTTGTCACAAAAATCATAATAATATACTAATATATAGGGGAATTCTAGTACTCCAAGGATAAAGAGATGATTTTAAAAGCTTCCAGAGACGAGGGAAAACAAATTCCTTATCAAGGTATAAGGATTAGAGTGACATCCTACCTTCTGTCAGCAGCCCTGGATGGTGGAAAAGGAGGGAGCAGTATCAGAATAATGCTGGGAGGGCAGGGGAAGTTCTTGAAGCTAGAATTCTATATGTCACCAACTGCCAATCAAGCATGAAGGCTTTTGGATGCACAACAATTTAGGAAGCTTGTGAAAAGATGGCAGTAGGAAGTATTTCAGCAATATGAGAAAGGAATAAGGCGTAAGAGAATTCAAGGAAGGCCAGAGGTCAGTTGGAGTGAGCACCTGAAATCCTCACCTCCAACTGGAAGTGATTTATGGATGATTCCTTATGGATCACTCTTCCTGCTTCTAAAGTGTATAATATCTACGCATTTATAAACATTATAAGGACTCTTTGTTAGTTTTCCATTTTTAGAGTCAACCTTTACCAACAAAGCACAGAAGAGCTAACAGTCTCTAAAGGCAAAATGTACATGCCTTCGAATGCCCTCCTCACCACTGGGGACAAAGTGATTTGCTTTAAACAATTAGGAAATAAATGTGACTCTTCTGAGTAACACTTGGTGGAGTGGCACCTGAAGAGAGCAATGACTTTGAGTCCACATTCGAAATGGGGCGAAGGGGAGATGGGGACACATCAGTTGGGAACATCATTGTCTTTGACCTAAGTACGCAGCCCCCTCAGCAGGGAGCCGTAGGTGTGGCAAGTCCACAGGCTGGGACCAGCATTTGCTCTCTAGGAAGCATTTGGAGCATGAAATCGTTCTCATTCTCTTCCTCCCGAGGACCCATCCTCACCCAGTATGGAACGTGTAGTTTTGTTGTCGAGGTGTTGTGGTTAGAAGGTGCATAATGCTCTTACTTTTCTGGGAGAGAGGATAGCATGTGATAAAATGCCTTTGTAATGGACTGGTGCTTGTGTCTTAAATATTTAAAAAGCGACAGGGAAGGAGAAAGCTGAAATGTTCCCCTTTCATTTTCTCCATTTGAAATTGGTGTGAAAGGGCTTAGCCTCATTTCAGAGAAATAAGAGTCTAACTCCCAAAGTGCATAAACAACAGAAAAGAGACACGAAACAAAACAAAACAAAACAAAAAAAGCTAATTGGTGATTAAAGGAGCGGAGTTCAGTATTTTTTGACTGTATGGCAAAAGCTGACATTCTCCAGGATAAACGTTTCTAATGAGGCCCAAAGACTACAGGGCAAAAAGAAAATGGGATAGTAAAGACTTTTTAATAATCTGAAATAGCTAGGGAAAATAAAGACAGTTTTAAGGCTTTTAAACCATATTGACTCAACTGGTTGAAAAATTTCGCCTAAATGTTAGGTTGTTTCTTTCTGCGCCAAAGCAAATAACCTTCTCTAAATCATCCTTTTCTCCTTCCTTTTGCAAAATATAACTATAATTTGGCATCTTTGACTTAAGATGTTTATTATAGGGTTAGGGAAATATGTAATCTCCAGGCCATGACATGGACTTCATCACAGGCCAGGGATGGGCAAAGGAGAAGGGATGGAATCATTGTCAAGTGAGGAACCAAAGAAAATCTCAGAGCTGTGCTCCTAAGAGCAGGCACTCAGTGTTTGCTGAGTGTTGTCAAGGGACAACTTTATGCAGCCTGCACTCATGGTGGGAGCATTATGCATGGAAGTTGTATAGGAAGAAGCACAGAGAAACGTTTTAGAAATTTTTTTTTTAAATGAACAATCCAAGAAATCTACATCTAGTAAGGAGTTTGTGAAAATGAAAAAGTGCTTAGTCAAAGGACCTGGGAAGCAAAATGGGAAAGCAGAAAAGCCTTATGTGGCTCTTACGTTGTATTTGTGAACACTGCTAGGATAATGGTAGTGAATGGGCTTATAAGAGGAAACATTCTGGGGATTTATAAGTAATACCTCCTAAGATAGTTTTTAGAAGCATCTGTTAGTATATGACCCCCCCCAAATGAGCAAACATATCAATGGACATACAGATGGTCCCTGACATATGATGGTTCTATTTAGGATTTTTCAACTTCACGATGGTGTGAAAGAGATATGCATTGAGTAGAAACCATGCTTTGAGTTTTGAATCTTATTTTTCCCCCCCAGACTGGTGATATGTAGTATGATATTCTCTTGTGATGCTGGGCCGTGGCAGCGAGTTGATTTTGCCCAGCTGTAGGTTAATGTAAGTGTTCTGAACATGTTTGTAGTAGACTAGGTTAGCTGTAATGTTTGGCAAGTTTAGGTGTATTAAATGCATTTTAACTTACGATATTTTCAGTGTACGGTGGGTATATTGGGATATAACCCCATCATAAGTCAAGGAGCATCTATATTTGATTTATTTACACAGAAAGACTTGGAGTCTGTTGAGAGAAGGGGGTCATACCCAAAATAATAGCTGACATTTAGAGTCCCTACGCTGGGCCAGGCACTGTCCTAAGTGCTTTTGGTGTATCATCTCATTTAATTCTCACTACAGTCTTAGAAAGTTGGGACTCTAGCAAATACCACCCACTGGGTGACCTCAACAACAGATATTTATTTCTCACAGTTCTGGAGGCTGGGAAGTCCAAGATCAAGGTGCTGGCTGACTTGGTTCCTGGTGAGGGCCCACTTCCTGACTTGAAGACAGCCACCTTCTTGCTGTGTCCTCACATTGCTTTTCCTCAGTGCTTAAGCATGAAGAGAGACTTCCTTCTGTTTGTTTGTTTGTTTGTTTTTAATCAGGACACTCATCCTACTCTCATGATCTCATCTAAGCCTAATTACCTCCCAAAGGCCCCACCTCCAAATACCATCACATTAGAGGTTAGGACTTCAACATATGGATTTGGGGGGGACACAGCTTACAGCCTGAATTTTGAACCCAGACCTTCTGAGCTTGGAGCCATGCTTTGAACTACTCTGTTTCTACTATGGCATTATTGCTGCTACTATTATAGTGTTATAGTATTTTTACTCAATAAATGGGGGAGTATTACTGATGCAAAGAGTAACATGTAACCTTAAGGTCCTACATTTCTTTTCACCTCGGTATCAAATAAACTACTAATAAAGTAACAACCACAGTTTCTGAGGACTTAAATGAGATGTGTCATCTCATTTAATTCTATTATCAACCCTAGGAGTCATTAAGTAAGATGGTGAAGGAGGCAAGTCAGGGTCAGACTGTCTGGGTTCTAATCCCAGCTCTACCATATAACAGTACAGCTGGGTGTCCTTCGCAAGTCTTTTAATTTCGCTGAAACTCCAGCTGCCTGTGTATAAAATGGCAACAATAATACCACCTTCATCATAAGGTGGTGATGCTTAAATTGCTAATCAGAATAATGCTGAGAACATATTAATTGCTTGAATGTTATCTTATTCCAATTTGAGTAACTAGCCTAGGGCTACATGTATATGTCATATATACGTATATATGTCATATATATACACATATATATAATGTAGCAAATCTGGGATTCTAATATCAATGAGCTTCAAACCTCATTCTTGGCTCTTAAGCCTTCTGCTGTAATGCCTTCCTGGGGTTTGGCCTCACAACTCTGTTTTCTGAGGATTATTCAGGATGCTTTTTTCTGTGATTTCAACTCCAGCATGGATTGTCTATGAAGTGGGTGCCTGGTGTGCCTGGGCAAGTCAAGGTTAAGGCAATGAATAAATTAGGAAATTGACACAGTTGCAGGTGACCCATTTTTAAAGATCGAATTTAAAAGCACTTTGTCTTCAAAGGGAACTGGATTAAGTGAAAATGCTCTGTTTGGCTAAAACATGCACCGTCTATTTGAAGAAGCATTTAGAATATCTTATTTCCAATGGTGGCTTGTTCGTAAATGCATGACATTAAGGAAGGGAACAGAGCTTTTAGTTTTAGTGACTTTGAAGTTAAAAAAAAAAAAAAGCAGCAGCACAATAGGTTCTATAATCCATATCCAAAGTGCAGAAGAGCATGAAGAAGTACAAATAAAGCATGTCCTGAATTGCTATATTCAGGGGAATAGCTTTAAGGGTAGTATTAAAAGGATATGTAATGAGCTCTTTATAGGTTAACTATATAACCTTAGGCTTTTGTTTTCTGTATTTTTTTTTCTTTTTAAAACATTTTTGGGAAATCGTGGGATACCAGAGAGCATGAGTTGTATAATTGTGTACATTTAGTAACTAAAAGGAAAAGGGTCTAACTCCGTGGTCGGCAAACTGCGGCTCGCGAGCCACATGTGGGTCTTTGGCCCCTTGAGTGTGGCTCTTCCACAAAATACCACGGCCTGGGCGAGTCTGTTTTAAAGAAGTGGCATTAGAAAAAGTTTAAGTTTAAAAAATTTGGCTCTCAAAAGAAATTTCAATCGTTGTACCGTTGATATTTGGCTCTGTTGACTAATGAGTTTGCCGACCACTAGTCTAACTCATTCAGTGGCCCCCAAACATACTGGGGATCTCATCACAAGATAGCATGATATTTTGTGAATGTGTCACATTGTGGATCCACTCCCAACAGGCTCAGAACACTCATTTCTCAGTGGTTTCTTCTCTTAGGTGTGGACTCGTAAAGTCACAAACTCCTGACCCTAATATTTAAAGCCAGAAAGCCAATTGATGGGCATACAGCAAGCCTTTCTTGTCAAAAGACTAGCCCATGCCATCAGCCAACCCATCATGGCTTTGAAAACATAGACAACAAATGATAGTCAGCTGTAATCAGCGACGATGAGGAGGGGTCACATGATTCAGATATTCAGTGGCACGAGGCTGAGATAGTTGGTTACATCACTTCTGCCAAAGTGACACTGCCATCAGGACCAGATACCTTAAATAGCAGTTGTGTGGCAATGTCAACCGGAATTGCTCTGTGTGACCTCGGCACGTTACCTGCCTCACTGTGTGTCAAGTCCCTAGTGTATAAAAATGTATGAGTGAGGGTTTAGCAGAATACTCGGCCCATGAGAAACCATCATCTTCTATCCAGGGGTGTGGAACGTCCGGCCCGAAGGCTGTATAAGGCCCACGAAATCATTTGGTCTGGCCCTGCCAAGGCATTAGAGGTTAGTTAATTAAATGTCTGACCAAATATAGCAGGCTAATTTTTAAAAATATATATATTTTATTGATTTCAGAGAGGAAGGGAGAGGGAGAGAGAGATAGAAACATTGATGACGAGAGAGAATCATTGATTGGCTGCCTCCCGCATGCCCCCGACCGGGGACCGAGCCCACAACCTGGGCATGTGCCCTTGGCCGGAATCGAACCCGGGACCCCCCAGTCCGCAGGCCGACGCTCTATCCACTAAGCCAAACCAGCCAGGGCAGCAGGCTAATTTTTAAGTTGATAATTCTGTATGGCCCATGAATGATGTTATAAATATCCAAATGGCCCTTGGCAGAAAAAAGGTTCCCCACCCCTGTTCTAGTCCATTTGTGCTTCCATTGCCCAACAAAGTCATTCTTCACACCAAAGTTATTCTATTTCTTTAAAGTGACTTTGCCCTGCTCTGATTTTACAAGTTTAACTCAACAGAGGAAAACATTTTCTCTGGCTTCTAAGTCCTCATAGGTTCCAAGCAAAGAGAACAATGATAACGGGGCTTTTTAAAAGGCTGCCCACGTAGCCAAGTTAAAAATTATTTAGGCTCTTTTGGTGTTGATACAAAACAAAGCATTCTGCCAAAAGTCTGTAGAAGGGGGACCTGTCTATAATAAATCATCTATTTAACTTCCAAAAAACTAAAATATCCTTAGCTGTTATTTTTCCCCCTTGAAATATTTGTGTGGAAATAAAAGCATCGCCTTTTCTGTCCCCACCCCCCCAAACACTTTCTCTTTCCTATGGAATGGAACAGAGGGCAGGCGTGAGCTGGCTGCTTCCCCCCTGACAGTGAAGAATTCGTTTGCAGGGAACACAGAGGGGAGGACAAGTGAGCCTTCCCGTTCCAGAGACAAGTGATAATCACTGACACCTGCTTGATAACCACACCAGCATGGGCAATATTTAAGTCAGCTGCCTCTTAGCTTCAGCTTTTTATTACAGAAAACAGCCTTTGCATCCCCTGTAAATCTTCTACCTCTTACCCCTCCTGCCTCACACCGTGCACTTAGAAACCATTATCCCGCTCGGGGTCAGGCATTTTGCTGGGGAAATGTCTGATCCAGTCTCTTTCAGGGAAAGGAAACCTATCACCGATGGTAATGTGGCGTCGGACTCATAATTTAGTACTTTATTTTGAACGTTTGGTGGCCATTTACGTTTTCATTCAAACCCAGGAGTTAGAGTTTCAAAGTAAATCATTTTCCTGTTATGAGCCTGGACGTCCCAGTGTTCCCCTTGATGTTTCTGTGAAATGTGTTATCCTGGATTAGTACCGAATCAGGCACCGATGCCTCGGTATTAAATATCACACAGCTGCATTAACTTTTTTATGCGATGAAGCTGAGCCGCAAAACATTTATGCGTGGACTTTGGAGAGGATTGTTTCTGACTGGTGAGTTATGACGACGAGGTTTTTCTCTGTAGTACTAGAGTTGGGCTGATCGGATTAATACATTTTTAGGCATATAAACCTGCATTATAAAGAAGAGAAATATGTTCTCATTGCAAGCAATGCTGTGGAGGTAATGGTGTAACTATGAGTTTTTGAAGCTATTGAAATATACTCCGGATGATTGGAGAAGGCTTATATTTCTCGATTCCCGGGGATATTAATATGCATGTCTCTGAAAGGAAATGGAATCTAATGGCCTCGCCTGAGCTGTCTATTGTTGATGGGACACCCAGCGCCATCAGATCGCGGGCGGCACTAAACATGATTAGGAGCTGTCACAATGCATTTAGCCTTCATCGGTTAGCGAGAGGATCTGGGCCAAAGGTCGTTCTCTACAGCAAAGTGGGCATTTAGTGCTTTTATTTGCTCTAATGGTAAATGATAGTTAATGAAAACCATTTATAAACCTTGTCCAAACCAGTGTTTCTCTCCTGAAAACGGCGGCTGGCTGTCTCTCGGAAGGACTGTAATTGCAATACGGTTGACGCCATGTGATAGTAATTGGGCTTACAGCTTAATGAACTCTGTGTCCGGTAACTCATTTCCACATGGTGGGAAAGCAGGCGGAGGTACCGGGCCTCCCTGATGGGAACTCGGGCTCCTGCTTCGTCTCGTGGACCTTTGTCACTTTGCACTTGGAAGTGGAATATTAGCACCTTGGAAATGGTATGCCCAGTCTGAGGCCTCTTGCTTTTGGATGGTAGGTTGACACATACCCTAATGAAGATTAATAGCCTTTTCAAGTATCCTAGTTGTTGTAAAGGTCATTTAATCTTTATGTAGCAGCTTAATTGAAATTTTATCCTTCTTATACACCTGGCATTCATTTTTGAGAAGGAAAGATATAGTCACCGGGAATCGATGAGAAATAATTTATTTGGTAGTCCTTCTCCTTCCTCAGATTTCCATTTTACTCAGTTAAAATTTTCCCCATTCATTTTACTTCTTTCCCAATTGTTGTGGTAATGTTTATTCTGGTGAAATCCAAGCTTGCAGCTTCTTGGGAGGGATTCCTTTTCATCAGTCAACTATCGGAAAAGGATGCTTGGCCACTCACTCTATGTTCCTTTAAACCATGGAATTCTGAGTGAGAGAACAGTCACCTGCTTAAAGGACTAGTATCAGAATAAAAATGTTACTGAGGACTTTCAACAGTCTGTAGAAGACTCAAAATTTTGGGGGAATTTATACAGAACTAATAACTAACATTTATTGAGTATTTACTATGTGCTAAACCCTGGACTAGGCCTTTGACATGAATTAACTCATTTAATCTTTGCAAGGACCCTGTGAGGGCCAGAGGGTCTGTCTCCCCATTTTATAGAGGAGGTAAATGGGAAAGAGAGGGTAAGTCACTCAGTCAGGCAGCCATTCAGCAGGGCTGCGCCTTGCCCATGTGGCGCTGTGCGAAATTTAGGAAAAGGCTCTCACTCTGGTGATGGCTTGGCTGGCTGAGCACAGGATGGACTTCAGCCCCTGATATAGCCTCTGCCCGGTGCCCTAGGGCAGTGGTCGGCAAACTCATTAGTCAACAGAGCCAAATATCAACAGTACGACAATTGAAATTTCTTTTGAGAGTCAAATTTTTTAAACTTAAACTATATAGGTAGGTACATTGTTATTAACTTAATTCGGGTTCTCCTAAGCTGGCCTTTGCTAAAAACTCAAGGGGCCAAAGAGCTGCATGTGGCTCGAGAGCCACAGTTTGCCAACCACTGCCCTAGTGTATGTGGCAGCCCTGCTGGTGAATGACAGGCCCCAAATTCAAACCTGGATAGTAGAGCAGGAGAGCAATTCCAAAGGCAAGATAACGTAATTTTAACTTTTCTAGTAGCCACCTGCTAATCAATCAATCAATTAATTTTAAAGCCCTTGGGCAGATTTTTTTTTGTTCAGGCTAGGGAGGTAATTTACCTGGATTTAAAAAAAAATGTTTTTATTGATTTTAAAGAGAGAGGAAGGGCGGTAGGTAGAGACATAGAAACATCAATGAGAGAGAAACATGGATTGGTTGCCTCCTACAACCCAGGCAAATGCCCTGACTGGGAATCCAACCCATAACCTCCAGGTTCATGGGTCAATGCTCAACCACTGAGCAACACTGGCCACGCACTAGTAGCCACCTTTTAAAAAGTAAAAAGAAATAGGCAAAGATATTTTTAAGAATGTGTTTTACTTAATGTACTATATCCAAAAATTATTTTAATATGTAATCAATATGAAAGTTATCAAGATATTTTATATTCTTTTATTTTTTTTGTTATCTACCCCTTGAAATTCAGTGGGCTTTTTATACTTCTCGTGCTTTTCAGTTTGCAGGTAGCCACATTTCAAGTGTTCAGTAGCCACACATGGCTAGTAGTTTGGACCAGCGGTCGGCAACCGGTGGTGGTCCCTAAGGTCCGAAAGGTTCACGACCGCTGGTTTGGACAGATAGCTCTAGAGACCCAGGTCTTAACCACCACCTCCTACATTGGTTCCGAAAGAATAGGAAGAATTTACACAAACCATACTCAATTAAGAAAACCTTATTAGACACCATCAGGTAGATCAGAAATTCTAACCGTGGTTCCCTCTGGCTGCTCTCAGGGTAATTATGAAAGCTTTGTTTTTGCATACAAAGGGTCTATCAGCACTGTGGCTAATATGGCCACATCTTGGTGATACAGAGTCTGAACATCTGTATTAATGGATTGTCAAATTCTGTGAATCCTTTAGTTGCTGTCTTTTTGCCATGCTTCCTGTCCTTTACATTTCGGTATAGAACTTGAAAGGCACTAAGACGCAAACCAAAGACCTTTTCAGCTTCTCAGCATCTGAGTGTAATGCAGTGTAGAAGCTTAACATTTCTGGATGACTGGTTCCAGGATTTCTGATGATGTTTATACTCTGTAGAGTTACACCAAGTTACCAGAAGCACAGAAGCACAGGCAGAGCCCAGATTCTCATCTTCTTGCAGTACCTGCTAGCAAGATTTAATGGATTAAATTTATAGAATTTTTTTATTGAATAGTGTACTTCATCGTGTTTAATAATAAGGTATGAATCAGACTGAATGTCATCAGTCGGTGACTGGTCATATCTTTTTGGGAGAATGTTCCAGATTCTTTTGAAGCTCTCTGGGAAGTGATGACATCACATGCAAGGGTTTGTAGAGCTTTCATTACTAGCTGGTTACTACGATTGCCATCTGGGAAACCTGCCATATAGTGGAGAGTGGTTCTTGAGTGGCGTGGCCTGGTTTCCTTGAAGCAAGGACAGCTGTGAATTGTGTAGCATTTTGGGAAGAAGACAGACATTAGAATTTAGGTTTGCAATGACCTCTCGTCATTTTCTTATCAGTAACATGAGAAAATGGTCCCTCCTACCTGTGATTGTCATGAAGAACTAATGAGAACTATGTAAAGCGTCAGCTTTGTGCCCGGCAGAGAGTAAGTAATCTATAAATATCAGCAATCATCATTACTAATAGAATCGATTGGATATCTTTTTGAGTTGGTTATACTTTTCTTCCCATAAAATCATAATTATTAACATTTATGGCTTGCTGTTAACAAAGACTGTCTTCTAGTACTCAAGGTCATGATCCCACTATATAGCTTGTGCTGTTAGAAACACAATAGAACCTTTCTTAGAAAAAGAATGAATTGGGAAATAACCAGAATTAATTAAAATAAAGGTGATACTAATTATGCAGAATTATATTGGATAAAAACTAGAACTTTTTGATATCAGAGGAGTAGGAAGATTGCTAAAAACCCAAGAACATGTATATATTTTCCTTGCAAAATAGTGTTAAAAGATACTGTGATCTCTTATTTTCTTTCTTTTCTTTTGCCTCTTTCTTTTCTTTTCTTTTCTTTTCTTTCTCTTTCCTTCCTTCCTTTCTTAGAAGGAAATGGGTTAATCTGTTTTGAGGTTTGGGCTTGAGGTTTTGTGTATGGAAAAGGAAGTTTTTTTACTATAAAAATTTAATTTACAGATCATGGTGTTTTGTGTGGATTATGGCTATGGGGATATTTTTATGGAAGAAATATCCCCATAGCCATTATTTTGAGTTACCCAAGGTCTGGATAATGGGTGCATTAATTACTCCTAATCTTAATTCACATCTTTTATTGAGCTCTTTGGAATGGCTACCAAATACCTTTAAAAGTATGATATGCATTCTAGAGTGAGAGCCAAAGAAATGCAAACACTGAGGTGCAGTTGAATATTTATCAGTTAAGCGCCTTTGGTGCAAACACAGATCTCAAATCTAAGTTAGGGAATAAAAAGGGCACTTAGAGAATGTATCCTGAGTAGATGGGCAACCTGGATAGTAAACTGAAGGATGATGCTTGGCTGTGGATTAGGAACAGGCAGCTCTTGGCATCCCCCAACAGGATCTAGCTAAAAGTTTCATCATTTATGATCTTGTCCCATTTTGCTCAAGATTGGACCTTATAGTAGAGAGTCCAATGACTGAAGCTTGGATTACATGACTGCCCCTTGGAATGGGTTGGAATATGCCTGCTTTATAATTCTACTAGGACTGAAGAGCACATCTGGATGGTGAGTAGCCAAAACGTCAATCCATAAATGGCCACCACAGATGCAGTTTTTATTTAGGGACCACTGTTATTAACAGCTGCTTCCCTATAGCCTAACTTTCCTGTAGCTCTCAATCATCCTGACGTTCTCATTCACCTTGCTTCTTTGCATAGGATCAGAAGTTCTTTGGCATAGTCAACTGCCATGTTTCCGGTGCTTCACGTTCCAAAGCTTTGACCTTCTGTGGTAGGCCACCATCTCAGCAGCTGTTGAAAACTTCTCAGTGGATGGTGCTATTTTTCTTATTAGTTTTTCTATTCTCTATCTCTTATATGCCCAAAAAGCAAGAAGAGAGACAGGAAGAGCAAAGTACCTTCAGTTTTGTAAGAACAAAACAAGCCGAAACCGGTTTGGCTCAGTGGATAGAGCGTCGGCCTGCAGACTGAAGGGTCCCAGGTTCGATTCCGTTCAAGGGCATGTACCTTGGTTGCGGGCACATCCCCAGTAGGGGGTGTGCAAGAGGCAGCTGATCGATGTTTCTCTCTCATCGATGTTTCTAACTCTCTATCCCTCTCTCTTCCTCTCTGTAAAAAATCAATAAAATATATTAAAAAAAAAAAAGAACAAAACAAAACACAAATCATAATGGCCTTTACGTATGCTTGGAGCTTCTGTTGGCGGTTAGTATCTTTGTCTTATCCGTCTTTTCTTATTTCCTGCATTTGAAAACTGCTGTTAACACACACATGCACAGCCCTGGCTGGTGTGGCTCATTGGTTAGAGAATCATCCTGTGCACAGAAGGGTCGAGGATTTGATTCCCGGTCAGGGCACATACCCAGGTTGTGGGTTTGATTCCGAGTCGGGGTGAGTGCAGGAGGCAACTGGTCAATGTTTCTCTCTCACAGCAATGTTTCTCTCTTTCTTCCTCTACCTTCCTCTCTCTCTAGAATCAATGAAAAAAAATATCCTCAGGTGAGGATTAAAAAAAAAACCCCACAAACAAACAAAACCCATACATGCACACATACATAGTGGAATGTTTATGAAACTGTCATTGAGGTGATTTATTTTTCTCCAAGGAAATATGCTCAGTGTCATTGTAAGTCAATGTCATGGGTGGTGTCAAACAGGATTGTATGGTTAATGGATACAGTGGAGAGGCCTGCATGGTGCTTTCCACACAGCTCTTGGAGGTGCTGCAAAGATAACTGACATTTTAATATAGTGTCAATACACATTACAATTCAGAGAGCATTATGCGTAAAGCTAGCCACATAATAGCAGGTCAATAATTTCATGTTACTGATTGATTGACCTGTAGTCCATAATTATTCATCCTTTAAGACAATAATTAGCTGGTAATAGAAGTTGTGAAATACCACCAGTGTGTCCGAGTTTGTTCCTTTGATTCTTTTCCTTTGGAGGACATTGCCATTTAGCCATAGCTGCAGGTTGTAGGAGGTTCTCAGAGTAAGAATATGGGGCAAACTCTAGAAGACATAAGTTCTGTTATAGTGTCAGGCCCAAATGGGCCTATATTCCAAAGAAACAGGCCAAATTCTAAACTGCAACAGAAATTCCTGCATATGTCCCCAACTTTTATCAGTAACTTTTAGGGCATGGCTGTGGTTTTAACAGTCCATCATCTGTTTATCTTTCCTCGTGATTTTTTTCTTCAGGTAACTTGTTCTATTTTTCAGACATGAGTGTGTGAATCCACATTTCCAGAAATGGGGCACTGATGGGTTTAAACTAAGAAAACTGAAACCACCTGTGAAAAAGAGATTAATTATTGGAGACCTAACTTCATGGAGGTTATTTTAGTCCCCTACCTGCAAATGAATCTGATAGCTCTCTTTCAGTTGCTAATGATAGAAAACCCAACATAACCAACTCTAGAGAAATGAAATATATTGGCTCACACGTCTCAGAAGTTCTGGGGTTGTTAACTTTAGGCTCAGTTGACTTGAGGACTCAAATTAGAATTTAGTTTCTCTTTTATTTCTAGGCTCTGCTTTTAGTGCATTTGCTCCATTCTCATACAGCACCACCCTTTCGGGTCACAGATGGCTGCCACACATGGCACCAATCCTGTTAAGAGGAGTGAGTTCCTTTAAGGAAGTCCCAGCAGTCGCACTGGCTCTGATTGGCTGGGTCATGCATCCTTCACTGGATGATTCATTGTGGCCAAAGTGAATATCAATCTCAGTTGGCTAGGGCTCTGGGTTATGTGCTGCATGCCTGGAGTTTGGGCTTGCATGCCCTCTTAAGCTACCTCCAAGGACATTTCTATTGGCACACTGTATACATGGCACCCCTTTTAATGCAACACAGAGAAAATAATAGGACATAACGAAACATTAATAGTGGCTGTCTCTTGGAGTGGCATTGTAGGTGGTTTAAACTTTTTTTTTGGTTGTTTCATTCTTTTTGTGACTTCTAAATTTTCAGGTAGGAGAGTGTAAAATTTTTATATGTAGAAAAATGATCTTAATTGTAGTTATACCTTAGTAGTAAAAGAACTCTAGGATTGCATTCTCTAAGAAAATAATTTAAGATTTTTTTCCTCCTACCTGTTTCTTTGCAATTTTTCATAGAAAACCTTTTCTCTCCAAAAGTTAAATATTTCCCTGTGTTCTACCATATCTACATTATTTCTCCAATCTATTTGGAAGTTATTTGGGTGTGTGGTATAAGATGAGACTCTAATAATAGAAAAAGTCTCTCTTGTTGACCTTATGTCAGCCAACTTCCGCATGGGGAAGGGAGGAAGTAAACGTGAAGGTTTAGGAAAACAGTAAAGAAAGAGCTAATGTTCCCTGCTTGTAGAGTTCTGTGGTCCTTGGAGGTAGCACCAAAAAACAAAGTTCTATAATTATATGACAGTCCCATTTCTTCTTTCCCAAATCCCTCCTACTGTAACACCTATTGATGTAGGAAATATTGGCCAGTCAAACATGGGAAGCTATTTTGTAAATGCTCTGGAATAGTCCATTGCCGGAAGCCAATTCCAGCATGTCAGCAAGGGCTGAATCATCTGGGATGGCTGAAAGACATTTCCCCAAACCTGAAAAGGATGATTGCTTGCTGCCAGACAGCTCAGGGCATCTTAATCCACATGTTATTGCCTCCTCCTGGCCAAACACCTGAACAGCCATAGGCTATTTCCCATTCTGACAATGGACTCTGTAGATGGAACCCTACCCTTTGATGTGTATATCTCCACCTTGCCTTAGGACAATTTGTGTTAATAAATAGCAAGGGGTCCTGAGACAAGAGAACCTGGTTTCTTCTTCCAGGCTCCTCTGCGCCCCCAATATGCCTTTCAAAATTATGTTTCGTCTCTGGACTCTTTATTAATTTTCGCACAGTCCTTCTCCAGATTCCAGAACCCTTCTAGATGCCGGATCAAGACCCACTGGCATTAAATAGTGCCCAATGTCTGGCATTAGTCCATAACCAAATTCACATCTTGTCCCACATGTCAAACTTTACAGATACAGAACTCGAAGGAAAAATATTCATTACTATGCAAACTAGTCCACATTTGTTTAAAATCAAGACATTTATTGGAAATATGTTTTAATCATTTATATATTTACAGATTACCTGTTTAATTTGGCCAATGACATTTTACATTTCAAAGAATATTCCTTACCATTTTGGAACAGTTTTTGGTATGGTCTTAAAATGGAAGATTTTAGTGTAATTCAAATATGAAATCTTATGAATGATTAAAAAGACACTTTCCAAGACTCCTCCATAATAAGGACCCCTGAAAGAGAAAATTGCTGTGAACATATGTTGGTGATACAATCAGGAAGACGTTTTTGAAGGCTTGGTAATCTTTAGTTACTAAGTTAAATCATACATATATGGTACCATCCCTAAAGTTACTTCAATTTTAGAAGTTCCATTGAGGTCAATAGGAATCTTGCTTGGGAAGGACTGCAGTTCTGAAGATAGTGTTGAATATTTTGTACTTACCCAAAGGATACTGTGGATTTTTGCCAATAAAAGACTGTCGAATTTTGTTTATTTCAAAATCTTATTGCAGCACCCCCATTCCAATTTGCCACCATCATAACTTAATGTTCTTAAATTACTTAAATGTTCTTAATGTTCTTAAAATATCGGTGTGATTTTTTTCTAAGACCAATTTCATTTACTGCCATGTCTCTCTCACTTTGTAGGAGATAAAATTTCCATGAATGAGCGAGAGTTTTCTCTCTTGAGATTTGTGGACTGAATGAGACCATCTGCATAGATATGTTTAGCATCTATTTAGATGTTTTTAGAATCTGTTTAATTGATAATCAAGACTCAGGCCTGTTGATTAAAAAATTGGTTCTTCTTTTAGTGAACTGGTTTCTCTTTTAGTGAGCTGTGCTTCCCACACTAAAAAGCAAAATTCCCTATACCAAATCCCAGAACTCTTAGGAAATCGTATACTTGAATATACATGTTTAGTTTTAGTCTCTATGATAAATATATAATAGATGTCAGATGCCCTCCCTCCCACCCACGACCCTAAGCCATGGAAACAGGCCATTTTATATCTCTGATAGGCATACTGGAGTGAGTTCATGATCATATTTAATTTTGGCTTTAGGGTGATCAACCTGGAGTTGAGCCCATGGATAGGCAAGTAAAAACAATTTTATAAATATTCCATTCTTCTTTGCTCTTGGGCCCAGCTGTGCTGCCATGGTTATTGCCTCTGTGTTGGATGTTCCCTGTTCTGTCAGTGGGAACCCTGGAAACACTTGGGAGCCTGCTAATTCTTTTTTTGCGGGGGGGCAAGAGGTGCTGTGTGCTTCTGAAAATGAGGTCATTGTGTTATAATTAACTAAAGATCATTTGTTGTAAATACTTATTTAAAAAAACAACTAATGCCACAAAGTATATTATTATTTGGGTCAAAAATTATTTAATGGATATATATCTCTGCTCCTCAGTCAGGATATTCATTTGTTTGTTTTCTCCTTGTGAGCCAGAATTGTCATTATTTCTGAAACCCCTGTGCAGAACTCAGGACCTTTAGATATTGGTTGCAGGATTCAGGCAGATGAATGGAAACCCAGATGAGAGATGGCACAAAGCCTGATGGTGAAGGGCCCGTCTCTGGGTGGAGAAGGGGCGATGACGTGATCCCTTGGGTGGGAAGACATCTTTCACTACGTCATGGTTAACTTCGTTTTGAAGCTGTGCAGTACATTTGGGAAGTCACGGGCAGAGTCATTCATGTGATTGAGTAGTTGATGGGGAGAAGTTACCACAGACTCAGGACTCTCCAGGGGCCACTGTCATCAGAGAGCTAGGGCAAAGGGACTGTCTTCCAGGAAATACATAGAGGCAGTGCATCCACAGAAGGAAGCTTGTTCTCAAATTTAAAGTTGATCTCAGCAGCAGCAAGCTTCTTTCTGAAACAGTTGTCCAAGTGAATCTTGCAGAACTGGTGTAAAGAACAAATTCCTGTTAATATGGAACTTCAGCTCTTTATTTTCCTCAGAACAAGCTGAGTCTTGCCAAGTTAGGAAGAGATGTGACATATTTCTAGTACAAATTGACTCTTTATGCCACATTTATTTATGCTAAATGCAAATCTATTGTTAAAATAATTACATCTTCCTTTCTAGAACACTGAAAATGTTCTATATAAATGTGATATTTATTAATTTGGAGTGGATTAAAAGTTATTATTTTAATAGTTGGTGCCACAGTTCTTTTTAGTGGGGAAACCATTTTTATTTAGGAAATATTTATGGAAATGTGAAGCTTTGTAGGCAAGATCTGTAAGAAAAATATTAAACAAATAGATAAATGTATTTCTGTTTGTAGTGAACCAGAATGGTAGTGGGGAGATGGATGCAAGAGACAAGAGAGATGAGTAGGTAGAAAGAAGTGAATGGAATAGACAACACGGCGGAGGAGGGACCCTACAAAGACAGGTGTCCAGGGAGAAATGCCCAGAGTTAGGTTGGCTGAGGGATGTATTAATAAGAAATAGTCTAATACTCGAATTTATATTATGGGTACAGCTCCACTTCAAAGTCATCAGTAAAGTCTACCACACATCCCAGTGCATGTTTGGGTTATCAGTGTCTGAAATCCACGACTGGGTTGGCACAGAGCCGAGGGAGGTATTGCCTGAGGTAAAATATCCTATGAGATGTGGAAGAAGTCTGGTGGATCCATAGTGACCTTGAGGCAACCCCCCCACCCCCCCTGTGGCGCTTTCTAGAAGTCAGGAGAAAAGGAGCTGGGGCCAATTTTGTCAAAATCAGAATTGATAGGATGGGTGGAAGGGTGGGTGAGTAGGTATGAAGGAAGATGCCACCAACAGAAAGGCATTGCTTGGTTCATTTAGAGGTCTCTAAGCCAGATTTTCCATCTTTCCAGGACAATGGTATAATTCTGGCCAAGGTGATCCCCAGAAAAATAAGGAACATGAGGGCAGTTTGGAGGAGGCTATTAGAGGCCTCCTGGTTCAAAGGAAAATGCTCTGCATGGACCCAAACAAACAGCCAAGCCCCACACTGTGTAATTGTCAAGTCCTCTTGAGACCTAAGCAGTAGACTCATCTAATACCACACATCTTGCCCTCTTCATTCCAAGGAGACAATTTCCTTTAGTAGTTCTATGTGTTATCCTACACCTGCCAGTTGAGAGAGAGAGAGAGAGAGGGGGGGGGGGCACTCTTGCACATCTCTTGTCTCTGGCCTCATCTAAAACCCTCTCTGGCCAAGTTCCTCAGAAACACTTCTCTGACTTTGTAGAGGGGGCCAAGGATGCAATTTATTGTCAATGAGTTGAGTTAATTAACTTGGGTTACTGTAAAAATAAGGGCAGTTGTTCATTCAATTTGGTCCCATTGCCATATACGGTATGAAATGGGAATAAGAATAGCTCCTACCTCCTGAGTTTGATGGGAGGATGCTATACATTAACTCACATACAGCTCTGAGAACAGTACACGACACATAACGTGCCATAAAAGCATTAGCTGTTATTGTTATGGATGGTAGTAAAAATCCCTAGTGTTGAATGTGGTGCACATTAGGGCACATCTCTTTCTTCTCCTTTTATTCATGAAGTACCATCTCATTGTTTTTCTGGACAGCAGCTTGCTGTGAAAACTGGAGATAGAAGTGTAAATTTAGGGATTTCTCTGAGGGGCACTAAACAACAATCGCCTTCGTGTAGCTCCTGGAAGCATCCAATGCCCAGGACCAGGGCTGCTCTTGTGCTAAAAGCAGAAAGGCCCCAACTTGCCCAGAACCTCCCCGCCGGCGTCCATCATTCTTTGCCTAGCTGCAGCCCGAGTGGGCACATTTATCCATTTTGGTTAGAAGATGAATCGATGGTCAAGCATCCAGATTCCCTCAGGCTCAGTCCCAGAGCTGCCTTTGGCTTACGGCAAAGGAAAATATGCTTTTCCCTCCTTTGCATCATTTGTTAGTGAACCAGACTTTGGCTGAAGTGTCTTGCGGTCCCAATGCTGGACAACATATGAAGAGAAGATGCACATCACTCTAGCGCCTGCACCCCTCCCTCCTTAAGATGGTTTAAGGACTCCAGATCCACTCATTGATTTGCTCGGTTGTTTAATAAAAGCTGAAATGCCACACAATAATGCCCCAGGAATGTTTTCAGGGAATGCATTTTAGTGAGGCTTCAAGGGTTTTCCAGAGTTATCACGATTTTGACCATATAAAGAATAATCACGGGAAACACCTTTGATGAGGCAATCACAATTTTTTATTGAGTACTTACTATATTTGAGACCTCATACAAATGTTAGGCATCCAGCAAGGCCCCTGCTTTCCTGGTATTTATGTTCGATTGTGGGGAGAGATACTGTCTGTTTTCCGTTTGTTGCTTCAGATCTGACATCTGTCCTTCTCAGCTCTAATCTGAGTTCTGGGAGCTGACCCAAATGGTTGCGTGAGGGGTCAGCAAACTATGGTTCCCGAGCCACATCTGGGTTGGCACCTCTGTTTGTATGGCCTGTGAGCTAAGAATAATATCTGTAGTTTTAAATGGATGAGAAAGAAATCTAAGACGGATATTTCATGACATGTGAAAATTATATGGAACACTAATTTCCGTGTCTGTAAATAAAATCTTATTGGCACACAGCCACACCACTTGTTTACGGCCCTTTAGACTCCTTACTGGCCTAAAACCGCAGATGTGAGGCGTTGCCAATGGCACCCTATGGTTCAAAAAGCCTGAAATGTTTACCATCTGATTCTTTACAGAAAGAAAGTGCCGATCCCCGGCTTCCATTATTAGATCCCTTTTCCTCTTCTTCAATTTTTATTGATTGATTGATTTGAGAAAGAGAGATGGAAACATTGATTTGTTGTTCCACTTATTTATGCATATGAATTGATTCTTGTATGTGCTCTGACTGGGGATCAAACCTGCGACCTTGGTGTATCAGGGCGATACTTGAACCAACTGAGCTACCCAGCCAGGTCCCCTTTTCCTCTTGTTGAGCTTGGAAAATGGAGAGCTCCTGATCAAGAATGGGGGCATTTCTTCTCTAGCTTTCTCTTTGGAGTCTTTGCAGTTTGCAGCTTCTGAAGGTCACAGCTCCTACCAGGTCATCCTCGAAATATAAAACTCTTTCCTTCTCTCTGTGCCAACACCTGCTCCCATCCCTGCCCCTCCAAGCTCAGGGCTGCTGATGGCCCTCCTTGTTCCCAGGCCCTGGGGATTGCACTGTCCTGTGCTTTCCCCACACTCTGCCTCCACCTCCGTAAATAGCCCCCTGGATTGTTTGTAATATCTATTTCCTGCTTGGACCCTAATGGATAAAGTCATACTAAAGAAATAAGTTAGAGATCAAGATAATTTTGATGGTGAAAAGTATGGAAGGCACCATACTTAAATCTGGAGTTAAGGAATGTTAGAGTTTCTTAACTCTAGGTGGGATAATGATGATTGAAATTCGATTTCATTAAATGGTACATCTTACTTGACTTTACATGGAGAAGATATTGCATTTCTTTTCTTCATTTCTTTGGCAAATGATGTCCTGTTTTCTGCATTTATAACTCCTTCTAAAGCCTTAAAAGCCATAAGCTACCCTCTCTTCAGACAGTAAAGAATAAAAGCTAGTTTTTGGATTTAAAAAAATCTAATTTCTGTGAGAGCAAAGCAGGAAAAAATGCAATAGCATAAGCAGTTTGTGATTGTGTTTTGATTGCACTAACTGGTTTCGGTTGTGTTCTCTGTACTTCTCTGAATTGTTCCTCTGGGTTTCTTGGTCGGGGTACAGTGGTTAACTTTCATTATAAAGGCTGGTTTTCATTCTCCCTGCCTCCACCTCCCCACCCCTAAATACACACACACACACACACACACACACACTCTCTCTCTCTCTCTCTCTCTCTCTCTCTCTCTCTCTCTCTCTCTCTCTCTCTCTCTCTCTCTCTCGGATGTTGTAAAATTAGATCCTTGCTGGCATCTTGCTATCGTACCCAGCATCCTGGAAGAGGGAGATGTCCGTTAGCTGGGATCCCTTACTGGTGGTGGGAATATCTTGTCACTTCCCATCCTGCCCTTTTCCATGAAGCTCTGGGCATGTCTGTGCGAGAGATTTCACCCCTTCTCAGCCGTCAGCCTCCTGCCGCCCGGATGAGCAGGGTCAGCCACGGGATCCGTCTTCAGCACCTTGGGCAGTGTGATCACTCTCCAAACACCTGCTTTGGTCCACTGAGCATATTCTTCCTCCCAGCTTCTGTGTTTCACTTAGTTTTGCCGTTTCCTGTGGTACAGGTGGAACATTCTTTTGGTAGGGGCTCCACACCGTTTCAGACAGACCCATGAGTCTAGGTCATTCATGTATTTAGCAAATATTTATTGGATGCCTAATATGTGGCAGGTCCTGTGCTAGTGAGTAGAGAGCCTTTGTCCTCAGGGAGCACACGGTACCCTGGGGGAGCTGGGCACCTAAGCCAATAATTACAACCCAATGTGGTGAGTAAAACAGAATGATGATGGTCATTATAGAGGCAGGAAAGTGCAGTGGTTGACATCCCAGATGCTGGAGCCAGACAGCCTTGGTGTCAATCCCAGCTTCCCCATTAATTATCGCCATGTTTCTGGGCAAACTACTTAAACTCACTGTGCCCGAATTTGCTTCTCAGGAAAAAGGACATGCCGTAAGGATTAAGAAAGCCAATCTAGCAAAACAGCTGGAAGAAAGCCCAACACAGAGCAAGTGGCAAACAACCACGATCTATTAATATCGGTCTCCTCTCAGAATCCTCGCAGGGTTAAAGTTTGAAAAAGGAGGATGGAACTTAATGTGAGCTAGTTACCACTTGGAATCTGGAGACTTTTTTTCAGAGCAGTTAGTAAGAAGCCAATTTCTGGTTCACGAGATTATTTTTAGTAACTAAAAATACAGGATGGAACCCTTAACGATACTTTCCAAATATTTTCCCCCTTGGATTCATGTTTTCAGATGCAAACCTCCGGTGTCTGGTTTGCTCTGTTGCGTGGAGAAGACATGAATCTTTTCTGTTTACTAATAGAGCCAGTTGCACCGATTCTAGGACACATTTTTCATCACGTAATCCTGGACCTTGGCGCCTACCTCTTTTTTTAAAGGAGCTGTCTTCCTCTGGGCTTTCCAAGGAAATAGGTGAGTGCGAGGACCGGATCTATGGGTTTTCATTCCCGTTTTTCAGCGTTGTACCTCCTAAGCGGCACATGCAGGGGGAAGCTTCAGAAATCCCTTTAAGTGTGAAATACAGAGAGCCTAAGCACCAGGCACCTAAATGTCAGCAGCCTTCCCCCCCCCGCCAGTCACTCCATCTTCCACACGTTTTCCGGAAATGATTACCCCTGCAGAGCTCTCACTGACACATCCTCTCCCTTGGCATCTTGAGGGATTGTGTCTGAAAACACCTCTCATCCTCATTAACCGGTGCATATTAGCCGCTCCATCATTGTTTGCTGAATAAACAGATGAGTGAGTGGTCTTAGTGTCTGGGCCTGTCATGAAATATGTGGAGCTCCTAAGTGCCCAGAGAATTTCCTTTTTTCCTTCCTTGCTCTGTATCTTATTTATAGACGCAAAATTATACTACTTTACGCCTCGGGCTGGGCTGCTGAATACAGTTGTGCAGTGTGGGCATTGCATAGAAGCATCCAGGCAGGGCGGCGGCTTGGCATTGGGATTCAGCCCATCGGCTGCTCACCTCGGGGGCCCTCCGCAAGGGGCTCTGTCCAATCAAAGACAGGGCGGGCTGTCCTTTCTCGCTGTGGCACAGCGATACTGTCCACTGGCCAATCCAAGTGTCCATGGGGCTTTTGTCCCCACCACACAAGCACCATGTACTCCTGCTCCTGCTCAGAAGGCGCGTCCTTATCTAATTGGTGCGCAGGAACCACATAGTCTAGCAGTGGCCCTGGCAGCAAATTCAGGATTCCGCCACTGTGTTCCATGGTTACCAAAAGCCGAGAGGGAATAGGAAGAGGAAATAAATGCCCTGCTCCTTTAAGCCTATTGTCCAAAATGTAGGTGTAGGATAGTATGAAAACCAGCTTCCTCTCCTGTCATCCAGCCCCAGGATCAACTCTATACTTCAGAGCGGTTTGCTGTTATTTTCAGGTGGTTTTATAATCACACATATAACTCGTTGCAATCCTTTTCTCTCTACCAGAATATTAACTCTAAAAGCATCTCCTACTAATGATGAATTTTTTGAGCACCATCTGTACATAGGTGAGCTGCAAGGAATTTCAAAGGAGAGGGCCCACATCATCCTTAATTTCCCTCTCAGCCAAGATCTTTCATTTCATGCTCGCATTGAAACTGTTGCGAGAACTGCTAACAATTCGAAAAAAAAAAAAAAAAATGAATCGTTTATGTCTTTTCCCTGCACATCTCCTGTGTGGCTCTGCTAATGACTAATGGATGGGCAGGAGAGCAGGAGAGCAGGAGGCTGCAGATCAGCCAAGCCCTCAATGAGCTCCCGCTGGGATGTGAGGAGTACTAAGATGCAGGAGAACTGGGCCCAGCCTTCCCGGGGTGCCTGGCCACCCACAGGCCAATGGCTTCCTGCAGCTAACCTTGCTTGTCTCTTGGCTGGTGGTAGGATTACAAGTGCCTGTTTTTTTGTTTGTTTGTTTGTTTCCAAAAAAACGTATAGATTATAGGGTTCCAGTGGATAATTTTAATGAAAGAAGGGAGGATGTGGTAAAGATGAGGATGTACAGGTGAGCACTTGCTCCGAAAGGGACCAGTACCCACACACACCCCCGCCCCGCCCCCTCAGGTATTTCCAGGCAGTCCAGTATTTTCAAAGGAAACTGGAAAAGCTCATTTTTAATGTGAAACCTAATGAATTTTTACATGTTGGCGTTGATTCTTTTTAAACACTATGGCACAAATAAAACACTTCCACAGTGGGATTCAGCTCTCCTGCTGAGAGCTTGTGAATGAGTGCGGGTGTGAGCAGAGCCAAGGCCTGGATTGTCCTGTTTTAGTTGTTCCCACCAGGCTGTCGACCATGTTGGGAGGGACAGTCAGGGTGTTGGGAGGTTGAAGCATAAGGCTGAGAATCGATGGAGGAGGCTCACCCATGAGGCTGCATGTGATGACAAAGGGGGCAGGGATGCTGGCCCATCGACTGGTCCCAGCATCTTTGTCAGTAGCCTGGGCCGGGTCCTGGGCTGCGATGTATATCACCGTGCATTGTACAGTCGACCAAGAGCTGACCATAGCCAACCCTTGAGGAGGAGGCAGCCCTGAGTATCAGGGTTGCAGAGAAATATATGTGGGTGTTTGTGTATGTGTGTTTATAACATTTACATTCCATATGCCGTATTTTCCGGCGTATAAGATGACTGGGCATATAGAAGATTTTCCTGGGTTAAAAAGTCGTCTTATACGCCGGAAAAAATACGGTATTTATAAATATAAAAATATTATATCTGTATGTATACACACACACACACACACACACACACACACACACAGACACACACGGCAGGCCAGAAGGTTGGACATTTCCTTTACAGTCAACTGATTGGAGAAATTAATCACATCTTCCTATTACCTTCACAGCAACACATAGATTAGTGTTTGATTAAATATGTAGATACTGTAGTTTAGCCTCATTGATTTAAAAAAAAAACACAACTAACCATCACACCCAGGTTTGTTGTCATGGTGTTGGGAGGCGAGGAAGCATGACACTAGGGGAGGGTGGGAGAATACTTCCAGAATTATATCCAATAAAGCACTTAGCACAGGGCCACACACACTTCGTAAACATTGTATTTGCATGTGATGAATTCTAACCTCAGCCAGTCAAGCCTCTCACTCGTGCAGGATCCTTCCAGACTACTATACCTAATTTTGTGTTCATGGCATTGAATTCTTCTTCTTGGTCCTTCCTCATTGTATAAGTTCCAGGTCCCTCACAGCCTGATCTGCTCCAGGCAGCTCTACTGCTATTTCTCTGGGTCCTATTTCCCTGGTGTTTCTCAGTCTCAGTTTCTCCATTTGTAAATTGGAGAAGACAATTCTAGCCATCGTCTGAAATTCTAAGGATAAGAGAAGAGGCTGTGCAGTTACGAACATATAAAAAAATCTCAATGCTTTCCTGAGTTTCTGCTTCTCAAAAGTGTTCTAATATTAGTATTTTGTTAGATTAAAAAATAACACCTACCTCTTGTACTCAATAAAATAGGTAATTTAAAGCGTGAGAATATCCAATCTCCCAACCCCCAGGGGCATAAAGAGCTATTTTCATTTTGATGACTAGCTTGTCAAATGCTTCCCAGTGGAAGCGGAGGCATCCTCTAGCCATGGTACCTGGGGCCCCTCGTTGGCTACTGCCTGGGGCCTGGCACTGTGCTGAGTCTCACACAGATTACTCAACCTGCTTCTCACAGCAGGCATGAGGCAGATGTCACTATCCCCATTTCCCGGAAGGGGAAACTGAAGGACAGAGAGGTTAAGTTTAACTCACGGAGGTCATGTAAGCAGCAGAGCCCAGGTTCGAACCCCGTGGTGTGCTGTTCTGTTGGCTTGCGGTCTGGATATAGAAGAGGGAAATGGGACCAGCTGTTCCGGGGTGCTGAGGAGAGCCTTTGCTTATGGCAGCCAAGTAACCAAGTAGTAGAATCAGGTCCAGAGCACCTGCTTGAAACATGAAATCCTCTGCTGCCTCTCAGGGCTGCTTCAGATGGCTGTGCTCCTGACCCTGGGCCAGTGGACCCTGAAACCTAACATGTGCTTCACTACAGAAAGAGGCCCCCGCAGAACTGTGGTGGCCCAGAGAGGTGCCTTTTTCTCACTCACATAAGTCATTCTGTAGCGCTGGGGCCCTGGCCAGCCTTGCAAATTCTTTCCATCCTTTCTACAAATCCCACCCCCCGACACACACAGTTTAACATGTCCTCCTGTTTCTTTCTACACATTTGAATTTTGCCAATTTTATGGGCCATTTCTTTGTGCAAATTATTCTGGCCTCCTGGTTCACGGTGCTGTGATCTTGAGTCCCTTTCCACCCTATTTCATTCATTCATTCATCCAAAAACACACATCTATTAAACATTTACTATGTGTCCAGCTCTGGTCTAGGCATTGGACTTAGAATAAAGGTAAATTGAGAGGGGAGTGAGAAAGAGTCTTAGTGATCAAGAAGTTTAAATCCATGGAGAGAAAATAATTATAAAAAATAGTCATAGTAATAATAAAGTTGTATTGCATGCCCACTAAATGTTGGGTATGCTCTAAGTCCTTTACTTGAATTAATTTATTTTAAACTTTCTAGTAATCCCAGGAGTGTTGGTATGACTAGTATTGCCACTTTATTTAGCTTAAACCATGTGAAATTGTTGTTGTGAGTGATGTACGTCAAAACAGTTGTAGAATAGATGTTTAATATGGTTCAGCTTAAGAGATGTGGACCTTGCATACGGTTACATCCCCAAAGCTATTCACATAATAAGTGGCGGAGTGAAGATCTGAACCCAGGCAACTGGCTCTGGGGCCACACACCTGACCCCACATTGTACTGATAGGGGCAGACAGAATATTGGGGACCAGCTATAATTGTAAGAAATACTAATCTTGCTCTGTTAACCATGATTCTTTTATTCTGATTAAAGAAGGCACATTCTAACCTGGCTGGCAGTAGCACATCCCCAAAGCTATTCACATAATAAGTGGCGGAGTGAAGATCTGAACCCGGGCAACTGGCTCTGGGGCCACACACCTGACCCCACATTGTACTGCTAGGGGCAGACAGAATATTGGGGACCAGCTATAATTGTAAGAAATACTAACCTTGCTCTGTTAACCATGATTGTCTTATTCTGATTAAAGAAGGCACATTCTAACCTGGCTGGCAGTAGCACTCTGGACCTGGGAGCTCACCTGGAAATGCAGCCCATCCTCCTCCTCAGGGAGCTGCCTATTGTCATGGAAATATTAGCACCCTTGTTGCAGAAACCAGAGCAGCAGCCCTTTGAACACCCAGCCCTTTGCATACCCACAGGCCTTTGCAAATCTCCAGACTGCCCATTTGGCATACCTTTTGCCTACTTCCCCATGTAATCTTTGTCCTTCTACCCAATATAAGCAACTGGCTTCTGGTGGGAGCAGAGCAGATTTTTTGCCAGCAGTATTGGGATAAATGCTCTTATATGATTCAACCCTGTCTCTGCTTAATTGGCTCAAATAGTGAGAAACAGCACGGACCCATTGATTGTCCAGTTACAGTACTGAGCAACCTGGTGATTGGGCTGTTTAGTGTTCTAAGAGAGAAATATGTGAAAAGAGAAATATGTGAAAAAAGGGTCGAGGATGAGAATTCGGGGTTTAGGAGGAGGGAGAGAAAAATATTCAAGAAGTAACCAAAATAAAGGTAAAAATGTTTCTCTAAATAATAATAAATAACTAATGATATTATAATAAATACTCTAAATGGATAGCTGAGGATTGGATGTTTAGAGTATAAAAAAACAAGCAAATTTGATTTGTAAGGAATAAAACTTTTATGACAGAACCTCATACTTTCTAATCTTCCCATGCATTCTAGGCCAATCTTGCCCCATCAATGTGTCATTAGTGCTTGCTGCCTCTATGATGCAAGGGTCATTCTGGTAGAAAAAGTCTCAGAAGTGTTTGGTGTCTCAAGTGTATCACCCCATGTTAGAGCTGAGAAAAAAACAGGCTTTTAAGATATGGGTAGAGATGAGAGCAGAAAATCAAGTTTTAAACACATTCCCATAGATTTACTTTAAGTGTTTGTGTCAGAAGCCTCTTTATTGACACGTAGCAACTGTTTTCTCCAAGTAGAATATTCTTGTGTACAAGGGTGGGCAAAAGTAGGTTTACAGGTGTTCGTATGGAAAAAGACGTGCAGGTTATGATTATTACAATAGCTTTATTAACTTTGGGCTTCGGGAACTCACAACTCTAAGCCTAGGTTTGCTCACCCTTGTACATAGAATGTTGAATCCATTGATGATATGCACATATGCTCATTATAACATAATCTAAATATGCTAATTATAGAGTGCTTTGTGTTGGCAACAGGGTCTTATAATCTGCCTTCTGGCACATTCCTACTTTTCTGGCCAACCACGGGGACACAAAGGAATGACTGAAACTTTGTGCAAAATTTATGAGATGGTCTTATTTTTATGATAAAAGATTCACCCTCGGGTAAATTTCAAATTTTACTCAAATTAGGTTAAATCACAGCAGACGACTAAAAAAACATGTTGTTATTCTCTTTAAATTCAATTCTAAGCAAGTCACTGAGATTCACAAAGTCCCCAATCACTGTTTGCAATTTCCAGAACTTGGAATTAAGTGGTCAAAATGTGGGGAATTTTACCCCTCCCCCACCCCCAGGGACATTTTTGGTTGTCATGACTGCGAGAGTGGAAACTGCTAATGGAATCGGGATTCTGCACACCATCACACAGTGAACCGGACAGTCTCCCATAACAAAGAATTAGCCCAAATGCCAGTAGGCTGAGCATGGGAAATTCTGTCCTAGATCATTCATTATGTAGAAGACAATGCTGGGACTTGTTAATGGTAATGAACGTGCCATCGTTCTAATATATATATCAGGGCTTTAACGTTATATTGACATTGGGTCATTCTTGCCTTCCTTGCCCATTGGGCTTCCATGGGGTCCCCTACCTCAGGGTGAGTGGGCCCCTGTGTGAGACTACAGGTTAAGGAGATGCTCTGTGGCTCATGGACTGTTGTAAGGGGGCCAAGCACATTGTCCTTCCACAGTCAACTCTTCTCACAATAATGGTGCCTGGAGTGTGTTTGCATGGGAGAGCTATGCCCTTCGATGCTGTTGATATAAGGAGGAATAACTTGACTCCAACTCGGTTTTCTTATCTTTCCTGAGTATCTCCAATGGGAGATACTTTCTCACTGGGACCTCAAACTTGAGAGCTGCTGGGGAGACATTTTAGCATCTTCTTGAATGCTGTTACATTACACTTCTTTCTCAGGTAGGGGAGTTAATGTCAACTTTTGATATCTTCGTTTAGTTCAAATGAGGTTGTTTATGGCAGTTATACCTTCAAGTTTATGATGGAAACTTGGAACAATTGCCTGGTGTCAGGGTTAATGATGTATTTATTTTCATTGCTCTTTAGGAGGTTGACTTTATAAGCTACACTTATAGCATGGTACACTCCAGTACATTTGGGTAAAGCTTTCTAAGGAGGGAAAAAATGACATACATTTAATGTGTAGTTCTAAACATGTGTTGGATAACCAAAAATAAGAAGCCTTATAAAAATATATCTGTTTTTAGAATTAACTGATGTGAAGGTTAATTTAAAATTGTAATGTAGCTGAATCGAGCCACTGGTATCATGGCAATGAATGTGGCATCATTCTAATGCATTGACATTATCTGAAAAATTGTAATTTTAGTCACTCCAATGATTTCAGTCAATGATTCTGGAAATAATTTTCTAAAAACTAGATTAAAGTTACATGATTCACCTTTCTGAACATATGGAAAGAATGGTACTTTTAGAATACCACCTCAGAGCCCTCTATATATTAGACACTGTGCAGAAGTGCCTTTTAGGCCAAGTTCATGGCAGAAATTGGGTGTTCAAAATGTCAATAGTTCTATGCTTCTATCTAAATCTGTGAAAACACACACGGAGATCCTGTGAGTGCCTCTCATGAACTTCTAGACCTGTATTCCTTTATTGTGGAATCAATATATAATTTGAAATGTCATGATGTGTCAAACACAGGAGCCCAAAATCATTATGATTTAATGAAAACCAAATTTGAGTGTTTTGAACAACTGCAGAATATACAGGGCTGTGGAAGTTATCAAGCAAAGCATTATCTGAAAAAAACCTTTGAAGATAGGAGGGAAAACAGATAGCTAGATGTTGACAGTGAATGCCAGGTTTTAACAGTTAGCTTTACCAAAGCCATTTATTCGCAGCAATTCTCAGTGGGGTTGATCACACTCCTGATGCTTGTGAATCCATGTTTCAGAGCTACTCCATGCATGAGAAAATTCACTCACGAGCACTCATTTTAACTCATAAGCGTTAAGTGATATAATAATGGGTTGATAGCCTCATTTTAAGAAATTTGAAAAGTGGATATTTTGATTGAAATATAACTAGCGGCTGTTTCAAGTTTTCTTAAGGTAGTAATCTCACATAATTGTATCACCCTCAGTGTGCTAGTGTGGATGGCAGATTGAATACAGCCCGCTCTGCTATGTTCATTGAACACATTGCTTTAATGCTGCATGTAAATCATATTTAAAAATCAATTGACTCATTTTAGATATGTTAGGAGATCTCTGTGTTAAAGAATCCATTTGGGAAAGACTTTATAGACTTATGTGTCATCTCCTGGTTTATAGTATTTAAATATGGGTTTTCTCAAACCTGTTTAAAGTGTGCCTTGCACTTAATCATTCTGACATCCTAACTTGACATAGCCACGTGGTCATTGCACATTTTTGGAGAGGATAGGATGAAAAACTGACTATGGAGTTAATAACTGAGAGAGGGGACAGATTCCTGCATATTCATTTTATTTTTTCAAGGTTATGTATAAATACTTCTTAAGATTATACAGATGTGCAAGATTCACAATGAACACTAGTAATACTTTTTCTGCCCCACCCTCTCAGCTCAATTCCCACTCCCCAGGGTCAACTACTTCCAGCTTTTAGAGCTATTTCTCCTGAGTTTTACCTCCATGTTCACAAAAAAAACATGCTTCCACTGCCATTTCTTGATTGGTTTTCAAGTTTTGATATTATCTATTGATGTTCTCTTTTGGAAAATAAGGACTTACTAGTAGCTCTTTCCCTAACCGCAACTAAATCAGACACCTTTCTCATTATAGGTGTAGCATAATGTTTTAAAGAACCAGTGTTTAATTTATAATATTTGATTATGTAAGTGTGTTAGGACATTATATTGTTTCTTCTAGGGCGCTGCAGAACAGAAGTTATACTAGTAATATACCATAGTCAGTTGCAAAACCCAAATGAGTGGCTGAGAACTGACTCCTTGTCCAGTGGTAGTGAAGGAGAATTTGATGTATTGGAAATATTGCTGAGAGAAATTAAAGGTCAAATTGAATGGAAAGCTATCTTTAGAGTTTGGTGGGGCAAAGACTGTACTGGTGTGTCTTATGAACATACGTGGGGCTGGCCTGGCCCCATTATAACTCCTGCCCAAGATGACCTTGGAGTTTGGAGTGTGGAGGTGGTCTAGGGCAGTGGTCGGCAAACCGCGGCTTGCGAGCCACATGCAGCTCTTTGGCCCCTTGAGTGTTCTAACGCCACTTCTTCAAAATAGACTCGCCCAGGCTGAAAACCGACTTCTGCACATGGGCCACGAAGTTTCAGTCGCACTGTACGTGTGCGCCCACACGTGGTATTTTGTGGAAGAGCCACACTCAAGGGGCCAAAGAGCTGCTTGTGGCTTGCGAGCCACGGTTTGCTGACCATTGGTCTAGGGGATTTAATTGTGTGGGGGTTTTTTGTTTTGCTTTTTTACTTTTGGCCGGTCCTCTATTCTCTATTTTATTCATATATTTAATTGGTATATATTGCCCAAATCCAGTACATATTCTCTTCGGGAGTTCCCCCAGGCTGACATACTTCTTCTGGTTTGCTAATTTCATCTGCTCTCCAGCTTTCGAAATTTAATTGATTTTATCCTCTTCTTTGTCTTTTGTTTGTCTTAAAATTTTTTTCCTGCTGTTATGATTTGTGGGGATTTGAGTCAGAGTGGTGATAAACATGTGTTCAATGTGCAGTATTTAGTTGGAATCTCAAAATTTATTTGAACATAAATAAAGGTGTATGATGATATTATCTGTCCAGAGAGTAAGAAGGCAAATAATTATTTACCACATATTCCACGTGCAGAATTCTTCACCAATTCAAAAGAAAAAGGGCTTTGCCCAATGGTCAAATACTCCCTCCCTCAAAGATTAAAATAATACAAAGGAAAACTAAAAGCATCAATTCTTGGCTTTTGTGCTTTTAAGGACCCAAGTACTGAAAATTTAAAGATAAATTCAGAGACATTTTGAAGGTCACTTTGTCTATACTTCATTTTTGCCCTAAAATCTGATTTTAGACCCTAACTCTGTGTCAGATGAGAGTCCACTATAATCAATCATTCTACTCGACTTTACAGAACCAAAATATTGAAAGTACTCTTGTTCTTTTGTCTATATGGCTTTATGGAAAAAGTTGAGTCTTGTAACTCAGACAACCTTGTTGGGTTCAAGTTCTACTAGTGACATAGTGGACATATTACTTAACTTTCTCTCATATTTGCTTTTCTTCCCTCCAGAGTGATTATAGTAATAAGCTACTTAATAGGTTTATTTTAAGAGTTAATATTAGACACTACTTTAAGCACTATGAAGTACTGTGTACATAGTAGATGCTTAAGAGATTAATTTATTGGGCCCACAGCTGAAAATTCACTTATTATTTTTCATGGATCAGGTATCTCATTATTTTTAGGATTTTGTTTTAGGCCCAAGAATATTAGCTCACATTTATTGAGCCCTTATCACATTACATTGTACTAAGTTCTTTATATGTATTGACTTATTTAATTCTCAGAAACACTGTGAGTTAGCTACAATTGTCATTCGTGTTTTGTAGATAGGTAAAGTAAGGTCCAGATAGGTTAATTAACTTACTACTTAGGGTCACAAAGCTGTTAATTGGTAAAGCTGGAATTTGAACCCAGAATAATAATATTCCCAGCCTGGTTTAGAAGAAAGGATGAATTCTCCCTTGTATTATTTGACCTTCTGAAAAATTCATATTTGATTCTCATATCAGCTTACTGGAAAAAATCATGGAAAAATTATTTTAGGAAGAATATGAAATATTATATATGTTGCATTACTTTATCTGTAAGTCCTCATTATATTACAATATCTGCTCAACCACACTTTAAAAGGATCATTCTCATGAAAAAGTGGGATTTATCCCTGGGACAAAAGGATGGTTCAATATATACAAATCAATAAATGTGGTATATACCACATTAACAAAATGGAGAATAAAAATCATATAATCTCATAGGTGCAGAAAAAGTATTTGACAAATTTCAACATCATGTTATGTTTAAAAACTCTTGACAAATTAGGTATGGAAGGAATTTACCTACACATAATATAGGCCATATATGACAAGCCCACACCTATCATTGCACTCAATGGTAAAAAGCTGAAAGCTTCTATTGTAGGGTCAGGAAGAGGACAAGGGTTGCCTGCTCTTACACTTCTATTCAACATGGTACAGGAAGCCCTAGCCAGAGCAGTTAGGCAAGAAAAAGAAATAAAAGGCATCCAAAATGGAAAACAGTGTGGAGGTTCCTCAAAAACTAAAAAGAGAATTACCATGTGACTCAGCAATCCCATCTCTGAATATATATTCAAAGGAAATAAAATCACTGCCTTAAAGAAATGTTTGTATTCCCATATCCATAATGACATTGTTCACACTTGTCAAGATATGGGAACAGCATAAATGTCCATCAATAGATGAGTAGATAAAATACAGGGGTGGTCAAGAGTAGGATTATAGTTGTGAGTATGCGAAGCACAGAGTTTATTCTTGTATTATTTATTAATTCTTGTATTATTTTTCATATGAACAACTGTAAATCTACTTTTGCCCACCACGTATATTATTCGTAAACACAATGAAATAGTATTCAGTTTCATAAAAAAAGAAAAGAAAATCCTGTTGTTTGTGACAACATGGGTGAATCTGGAAGATACTATGCTAAGTGAAATAAACTAGACACAGAAAGACAAATACAGCATGATCTCACTTACATGTAGAATCATAGTGGGAATAAAAGCCAAACTCATAGTAGCAGAGATAATATAATGGTAGTTACCAGAGTCCTGGGCATGGGGGCAGTGGGGAGATTAATAAAAAAAGGAAAAAGGAAAGTAGATTGATAGTAGATTGAAAGTAGATTAATAGTAGATTGATAGTAGATTGAAAGTAGGTTGCCAGTGGCTAAGGGAGGGAGGGGGCTCATGGGCAGTTATTGTTTAATGGGTACAGAATTTTAGTTTTGTATGATGAAAGGGGATCTGGAGATGGATGGTGGTGATGTTGTACAGCAGTATGAATGTACTTAATACCACTGAACTGGACACTTAAAATGGTTAAGATAGTAAATTATAGGGGAAAGAAAAGAAAAAAAATCCAGAAAACAATGGGTAAAGAGGTAGGCACACGTGTCTGTTGCCATGAGAATGAGAGGAAGGCAGTCTCTAGATGTGTACTACATAATATATAAAAAGTCTTTGAATTGTCTTAAAGAGAGCATACCCAGCCAATGACACACTATATTTGCCTCCCAAATAGAATTTGGGCCTTTCTATCTTTAGGTTCTGTTCATGTGATCCCCCTCCCCCAATTTTTTGTTCTTTTTTCCTTCTATAGAGCTGCCAGAACTTTTAACCTTATTTCAAGCCCACCTCTATCTGCCAAGTTCATGGTGGCATCATCTACCTGTTCCTTTGAATTCATACCTTCTCATCACACAATCCTTAAGTTATGTAATGTACTACCGATGACCCCTTACATTTTGCTGTTTTGCCCATTTAGCTTCTGAAGACAAGGTGTCTGATTACCCTAATTAGACTGTAGATTCTTCCTCTATTACTTTGTAAAGACCAAAGCAAAAATGAGAGCACATAGTAGGTACTCAATTAATTTATGGTGGTTACTTCATCTTTCCAGGAGTATCTAATTAAAACTGGAATTTATCCACAAAGAATAACTTTAACCTATGGCATGCCTCCGAAGTGCTTTAGAAGGGAAAAGTGGGGGAGAGTATTCCTTTTTTGCCTAGCTCAGACATTGTTTCAGGCCATCTACTTTAATGACCTCATCCTCCTCAACACCTGTGCGACCTCATTGCACGGAAGACAGTTAATAAACAGTATTTCTTGTCCCATTCCAAGCTGCTGTTAGGTTTGTATTAAGGACTAGACAGTTGCTATGCTTGTCCACTGTGCTATTTTGGTCCTGCCTATTTCTGAAGTATTTGCAGTTGTCGAATTTTACTTTCTCTGGAGTCAAGTGACTGCTCTACATGGGCAGACAAGGAAATAAAAGAATTTAATGTAAGCACTGCAGCTTTTCCAAAGAAGTCCAGTTCTTTTGAGGAAGGGGAGAAAACGATGGAGGTTGCTGCTCCGTGTGAAAAGGTGTGAGATGCTAAAAAAACAGTGAAGCTAGCAATGGCTGCCCTGTTTGTTCAGTGTTGGGTGAATGAAGGCGCTATGTGTACTTGAGGAAGATAGAATCTGAAATGGTCATATTCCAGCTTCATAACATGCTTGAGAGTGTGGCTGCATTTTTTGTCTTTTTTTTTCTCTCCATCTTTGATGTCCAGCTGGTATTTTGAGACAGAAGTATGATTATGGAATTGGATTTGAAGAGCAGCACTAAATCATTCTCACTCGGTACTTGACCTTCATCCTAAACAGAATAGATTTCATGGAAGAAATCAGGTTGGGGAAGATATAATTTAATTCTGCCATGGGTCAAGCAGAAAGGTTAAGTCCTTCAACTTCTTCTTTCTATGATACTGCTTGGGATGGTTCTGAAAAAGCAATTTTCTAATACTAGAATCATTTTGCCCCCATCCCATGTTTTTTTTATTGAATTACTTTAATACACAAACACATTGAAAGTAAGTTTTTCTTGCTAGTATTTATTCCTGTATCTTTTAGGAAGTGATCCATTTTACTTTTTTTGTGAATTAAATTTAAAAATTATACTGATTCTATATTGACATGCCAGGTGGAAAACTACTTAGTATTTCAAAAACATGAGGCTGTAATTTCATTATTTGTGTAAAAACATTGTTGAAATTAGATGTATTTATTTTCTTCCTCCTCTGCACCCCAAGATGACAATGAGAGTTATTGAGAGATGTTTTCCATACGATTCTTAGGGTTTTACATAACCTCGCGAAGGACTTTTTAACTAAGGAGACATCAGCTCCTCTCTTTTGTCAAAATCTCCCTTCAGGAAATTCTCCCTTCATTGAACTCAGATTTGCCCTGTCTGCAATATGGCGCCAATGGCTATTTTCCCCCCTTGGAAGAGAAATCTTGTCTTTGGTGTTAGGACTTAGTAGCTATTAACTGAAAATACTAATCTCCTAAATACTCTTGCTTTGGATGGTTTCTTTGCAGTCATAGTCTGGTCTACACATTCTTCTCATTTTTAAAATTAGAAATTTTAACCATTTCTCTAGATGTTATAGGCAACTCTTCCTAATTTACCTTCTTTTACCTCCTATCTGCTGACATGTCCAAACTGCTCCAAACTAAGGATGTTGGCTTGTCATGGTCTCCTCCTCCCCTCCAAGCAGTACCTTCCATGTGAATGTCAACATGGTGTTGACCTCTTATAGCTCCTGGTAACCCTGTTTCCTGACTCTGGCCTCCAACTTTGCACCAATCAGCAAGTTAGGATTTCAGCTGTTCTCTTCCACCCACCCAACTCTTTGTTCAAAATGGTTCTTAGTCAACATTTTCCCATTTTTCTTGTGTTTGCTTGGAATGTTCTAATAACGAATTCCTTCCTATGTGACCTGTTTTATTTGGTGGGTAGTCTCATTTTGGGGGAGATGGTAAGCCTGGGGCTATGCCACCTTTCTATAAAATGGCAGATTATCTATTGGGCTATTTGCCTGTGGGCAAAGTGAATATAACAGTTTGCACACACTTGGGAGTGCTTAACACCATACAGGACATATCTTGGTGATATTGCAGGTTCCAGACCACCACTATAAAGAAAGTGTCGCAATAAAACAAGTCATAATCTTTTTGCTCGTGGAGAGTCTTGCCTTCAATTTGTAAAAAAAAAAAAAAAAGCAACAGTATCTCTGAAGCACAATACAGCAAAGCACAATGAAATGAGGTATGTCTGTAATTGTGTTAATTTTATGGAAGACTTGGGGTCACAAAAAGTCAGCAAGACCTGAGTTGATTCTAATATATGGCTTTCTTATAACAAAATAATGATAAAATAACTGTCTCTAGCATTCCTGTGGCATGCAACTACAGATAAAAGTTCTAAAAGGGACCAATCAATGCAGATATGAAAGGCACAGTTCTCCTGTCTGGGATTGCACCATAGGTCCCCTGACCCAGGTAAAACTCAGAGGCTCATGCCAGGCCAGCAATCTCAACATACCACACAGTAACTCCGTTTTTGTGGGCAGGGACTTGATTCTCTCCCCTATGGCACCTGGCACAATGCTTTGCACTTGGTAGGTATTCTTAATTTGTCAAATGAAATAATGATTTCAGAGAGAGTGACAGTAAGTGTACCACAATACAGGTATGTACTTTACAGAGCACGGGGTAGCATGATTCACAGCCTGGTTGGGACTAAAAGGCATCTCTCTACTCGCCTTCTGGCCATCATTCCACTATATCATCGACCCACTTCCGGTCTCCTCCCCACCTGACAGTCCTGAGTTCTCTGCAAGCTTTCTCCAGAGAAGGTAGTCTGGTTTGCAAAACCTTAAACATCAGGTACTGATTTCACGCTGGCTGCTGTCCCATGGTGGTAGGCTAGGCAGTATCTTTATTCCATCTTGAAGAAGCAAACCATTCAAAAAATTGTATAGGTATTGTCTCCTCCCCTCTTCTCCATTATCTTGACTTGTGTCACCTTAAGAAGCAGCTGGTGACATTATCAGGAGAGGTGTAGGAGGAACTTTTGTTATCATGAGAGGTGTATGGATTCAATTATTTTTTTAATCTTGTGGCCCTTCGGGCTACTTGTGTCCTATCTTTCTCCCATTAGCTGCTAAAAGACCTAGATGGTGCAATCACTCTTGACATCTAGTCATCAAGGAATAATCTTTCATCTGACTCACACATTACTGAGTATAATAATAAAAGTGTAATATGCTAATTAGACCGGATGTCCTTCCAGACGACCTTCCGGATGAAGCCGGGGCTGTGAGGGCCCAGGCAAGCTGCTGAGGCAAGCTGCCGCAGCTGCAAAAACTAAGCCCCTTGCACAAATTTCATGCATCAGGCCTCTAGTCTATTATAAGCCAGGTACTAGTCTAGGTACTGTAGATAGAACAGTGAAAAAAATGGGCAAAAATCTCTACCCTAACAAAGACTGTATTTTTGAAAGAAGAGACAAATACATAAGTGAAAATGATAGTGTGTCAGATGGTATGTGCCACGGAGAGAGGAGAGCAGGGAAGGGAATTGCCAGGAGAAAAGGGCTAATGGTTTTAAACAGTGAAGTCAGGGAAGGGTGCCTGGACAGTGACACTTGGACAAGGATCTGAAGTCGGTGAGGAAGCAGGCTGTGTGGAAGCTGGAGGAGAAGATATTAGAACTCGTTTTTGACCTGCCCAGATCTAATCCCCTGTGACACATTGGCCCAAAGGGGAACTTTCAGGAACTTTATTATATTGGGATGGCAGAGTGTATTGCAATAGGAAAAGAGCCAAGGCAGATGCCATCGGGTAGTGGAGGGTGTTTGAGACAGGGCAGTGCTGGGCCTTATGAAGGGGGCGTGTGCACCTCCATGGTCCCCACTCAGAGTTGATCACTTAACTCCTGGGCCTCTGTAGGTGTATTTGCTTTATAATACCCATTATTTTGAAGAACAATATAGGGGTGGCATCCAAGTAATGTTTCCAGGTTTCTGCTCCTTTATCTGGAATGCGGACTAGTTCTCCATCCTTTTTTTTTTCTTTTTTTTTAAATTTCTTTATTGATTAAGGTGTCACATATTTGTCCTCATCCCCTCATTCTCTTCTCCATCCTTTTGCTTTTCCCTTACTCGCAGGCTGATCTCTCACTGGGGCTGGTGTGGCTCAGTTGTGTAGGCATTGTCCCGTGCACCACAAATGTTGCCAGTTCGATTCCTGCTCAGGGCACATGTTCGGGCTGCACGCTCAGTCTGTGGTAGGGGGTTGTGCAGGAGGCAGCCTATCAGTGTTTTGCACTCATATTGATGTTTCTCTCTCTTTTGCTCTCCCTCTCTCTAAAAAAGTCAATTAAAAAGTCTTAAAAAAAAAAAAGAATGTTTGAGTTCTCTCAGAAGGAATGGAAGTTCAGGGTGAAATGGGACAGAGCTGTGGGTCCCCTATGGACAGCCACTTGTGGACAGAGACCGAGAAGTGTGTGAGAAATGGAGTTAAGAGTTAACCCGATCAAATGCCAGAGAGAGGACAGAAAAGCTACGCACCAAATGAGTTCATTGAACTTGGTGGAAATTCCGAGTGACAAGGCCAGGGACCTCCGAAATAAGCACAACAAAATGCGAGGAATGAAACAACAAGAAAAATATGACCCTGAAAGATTGGGGGAAAGGGTGAGAACAGGGCTTGGTGCCTGGCGCGACATTTCTGATACCAGGGAGTCGGTGGTTTTTGTTCTCCTGCATGGAGGTTCAGTGGTAACAGATCGCTCTCACATCAGCGAGCTCTCCTTTGATGTAGCCCAGATCTGTGGGAAATCCATTTCTGAGAGGAGTCTCCGTAGTGCTCTGTTGAAAATCAGCCTCCAGGAAACTCAGATGGGAATTTTGAGGAGAGAGGAAGGGCTTCTAGGGAGAGGGGTTTTGCAATCCTTTGAGCTGCATATAATCAGCGTGAACTTTCCATGTCCATTGACTGTACATTACGCGCACTTTAAATAGTAAAGACCTCAAAGGCACTAGTCTATTATGAGCATAAACAGCAATTTCAAGTGATATTTTCCCAGAGAAAAGAATCTGGAGGAACAAAGATGCCAGAACTGGGTCTTGGGCGCCCCCCCCCCCCCCGCCCTGTTCATTTGTGAGAAAATGTGCTTTTGATTGATATCTACCAAAGACTGTTCGGCGTGGCATATTTTTGATGGTTAATGAACGTTCAGAATAGTAATTGAAAACATTTGGGGTGGTGCCTCCAGGCACTTTTCCCAATACCTCCTTTATTCTTTCCAATATCTGTGGAACACGAAGACTGAGAATGGAAATAATTGCTCTCTCTCCTGTGCTTGCTTTCTCAGGAGTCGGAGTGCTCACACTCCGTGTCCCAGCAAGACCTTCTATGCTCACGAATTCTTCGCTTTCATTTTTAGTAACAGGGCCAGGCCTTTGTCTGTGAAAAGGAAGAAGACTATGCCGTGCCGTAGAAGAAGGGACCCACGATGTGTCCAGTGTACCTCCTTCTGCATCTTTTTTCTTGGGAGTTCTCCCACCACAGGGATGTGTTCATAGAGACGTGGGGTTGCTTTCGAGAAAAAAAAACCACTTGGTTTCCAATTCAGGTCGATGCACTGAAATGAAAAGATGTTTTGCCACATTCGCACGTGCTTTTCTCCTTCCTGTTTATATTGGAGTTTTGCAGTCACACATTTTGCGTTGCTGGCTTTTGGTCACAAGACACCCCACCAGTGAGATGCTACTGAGGACTATCAGACCGTAACAACTTAATAGCATCTTGGTAATGCGTCCAGTTTCTATCTACTCATATTTGTGTACAGTGTAATTTCGTATGTAACTTGGAAAAATAAACATAAGAAACAGCACCATTATACAACAGACCATGGATTTCAGGCCTCATTTACACAGAAGTGATGCTCTACTGTTAAATAAACATGAAAGAGCTTTCCATTATACTCTTCGTGGTTGAAAATATTGGTCATGTAATAACCCAGTCAGTTAATATATTTGTTTTAAATTAGATCAAGACATTTAATAAAAAGAAATGTGGGACAGGAATGAAAGAGTCAGAATGCATCATTGCTTAGCACCAAGATATGTTACCTCTTTAAGATGTCACAATAGTATTTCAGATACTGCACAGTTTTTTATGGACATAGATAATAAACAGCATGGCATTTTAAAGTATGTTAGAATCCTTAAAGACTTCAGGGTATGTATGTATGTATGTATGTATGTATGTATGTATGTATGTGATAGATCCTCCCTTCCCCCAACTGATGGACGGAGTATGACGTAAACTCCACCTGCAGCCGGACATTCCTGAACTCCTTATATGGACTGTACATTGAACCACCAATCAGCACCTGCCATACACCCTAAGCCCCCAATTCCTAAATCCCTAGGCCCCTAACCATGTGCCTTACATGAAACCACCAATCAGCGTGTGCTGAGTGCCCTAAGCCCCATCCCCTCTTTTCCTCCCCTTAAAAGGCACTCTCACCCCAGCAAGCTCGCTCTCTCTCTCTCTCTCTCTCTCTCTCTCTCTCTCTCTCTTTCTCTCCCTCCCTCTCCCTCTCCCTCTCCCTCTCTCTCCCTCTCTCTCTCTCTCTCTCTCTCTCTCTTCCCTTTTCCCTTCTGGAAGACGGCCCGGCAGGGTGATCTCCAATAAAGCCTGTGTCCTGGTATCCCATGGTCTCCAGCCCTCTGTTTCATCTTTCAGTATGTATGTATGTATATATGTATGTATGTATGTATGTATTTTTACTGTGGTTTTTGTTTTACCATCGGGAATCCTGAAGAATTGTGAATATGAATAATAATAAGCTGCCATTTTTGGAGGTATACCATTTAAGGAGTATGCTGGTGGTTTTACATATATTATATATAATCTTCTCAGTAGTAATACTATTTCCATTTTACAGATTAGAAGACTGAGGCAGAGAATTTAGATAACTTACCTAAGAGCATATAACTCACAGTGATAGAAAGGGACTTTAAATTTCAAGACAAATGCAAGTCCATCTGTCTTTAAATTTAAGACACTTTCTTTTTTTAAAAAAAATATATTTTTATTGATTTCAGAGAGGAAGGGATAGGGTGAGAGAGAAAGAAACATCAATGATGAGAGAGAATCATTGGTTGGCTGCCTCCTGCATGCCCCACACTGGGGATCGAGCTTGCAACCTGGGCATATTCCCTGACCAGGAATCAAACTGTGACCTCCTGATTCATAGGTCAACGCTCAACCACTGATACATGCCAGCCAGGCGAATTTAAGACCCCTTTCACTCCACCAATTATATCAGAATCTCAAAGTATGAGGCCCAGGTGTTAATATTCTTTAGAAGATCACCTTGGAAATTCTAACATAGAGCTATAGTTGGAAAAGGCTACACTCACACCATTTTGTCTTTCATGAGAGCAAGTAAAGAAACCAACTTTGATACTTGGTTTATTTGTGCAGATGAAGAGATCAGTGCAGAATTGGGAAAAGAAGGATTCATCATTCTCCATTATCTTCAGGTTTGAAGTTCCTCCATTCCTTGCAAGGAGAAGAAGGAATATGTTACGTATGCAAATACATGTGTGAATGTGGGACACTTGCCATGTGTCCTTAAGCATGGAAAACGATTTAAAATAGTAGATAATGTAGATGGAATATTTATATGGAAAAAAAATTGGAAGATGTTGAGTTAAGCTGTGTGCCCACTGATAACAGGGGCCAAAGAAAAAGAATTGAAATGTTATGAATACAGAATAAAATGTTGAATAGGAGTGTGTGTGTGTGTGTGTGTGTGTGTGTGTGAGAGAGAGAGAGAGAGAGAGAGAGAGAGAGAGAGAGAGAGAGAGAGAGATCTGTTTGGGTTCATTATTAGCCTAAAAAATTACTTAAGAGCAGAAGTCACTGGATTTGACAATTGAATGTTTAGTTGCTATCTCCTTAAGCAGAGGTGGTAGAAAGCCATTTGGGGGGAGGGGATTGTCAGTGGAAGGAATAATGAAGTACTTAACTGTTCTTGTTTCACATCCTTGACATTGGAAGTTTAGGTCAAATCTTATTGTCCCAGAACCTGGTCTGTGTTGAACATGTCACAGATTCTTAATAAAGGTGATTTACCAGAATGTCGTTTCTCTTTGCTCAATGTGGTTTTCATAGTAGTGGAAAATTCCTTCCCACTTTTCTCTGCTGCCCAGTTGGTGAACCTGCAAAATAATTCCATTCATATCCTTGTTTAATGTTCAACTTGGCTCCCCACTCCATACCCTGCTTACAAATCAGCCCTCCCCCAAAATTTATGGCTTTGGGACACATGGTTCTTTGCAGATTTGGGGGAAATTAGCTATCCAACTGCAATGGGATACGACCTTGTCTCAAATGTCAGTAACCCACCAGCATAGTGTGCTTGGAGCTGTTTAACTTTGTTATAATGTTAATTTATTTGGATTTTCAAGGTAGGCTGGTGCTTCAAGTCACCAGGCGAGGCTAATAGAATTTAACATTATCATTATCCTCAACTGTTGTTTGCAAGGAGGTTCTAAAACTTCTAGTTGTTCTGGTTCATATTCTGTTTCACAATGGGAAAGGATTACTACTAACAGTTAACTTGACCTTTCAAAAAGTTACCAAAAAATAGACACATACAGATTTTACTGGATGGACAGGATTTGTCCTCTGTCCTGGCGTTGTGCAAAGTCTAGATAAGTACATGGTCATTAGCAGGGCTGAAGTGAGAGATGTAGTTAATCAAGAGAGGTGTTAGCCTCGGGCATTCCAAGCCAATTTAAGGTCCCTCCACTTTCTGAACTAGATCATTCTTTGATTCTGTTCCTTGCAGGGTGAATGGGCATTTCAGGGAAGTGAGCGGTTCCACATGGCCCCTTATTCACCATCAAGAACACTGCTCACAAAGTATTGGGGTAATTCTCCAAATTCTTCCAGCTTTCTCCCCTATCGTGGGTCTTCTCGATAATTCCACAGGCCCAGGGACCTGAAGTTGGTGTGCTCCTCAGTGACAGGGGACAGGAAAAGACAGGGAGTCTCACACCCAGGACGCTAGGTAGTTAATCTCTTTAGCAAGAGAAAAGGGACATCCTGGACCTTTTACAATGTTCTTGGTGTCCAAGGTACAGGCTCTTGGAAATAATTTTAACCCCTCCCTAATCCAGTTGTGACTTTGACCCGTGATGACTTTGTCTTTAAATATATTTTATTGATTTTTTACAGAGAGGAAGGGAGAGGGATAGAGAGGTAGAAACACTGATCAGTTGCCTCCTGCACACCTCCCACCGGGGATGTGCCCGCAACCTAGGTACATGCCCTTGACCGGAATCGAACCTGGGACCCTTCAGTCCGCAGGCTAAAGCTCTATCCACTGAGCCAAACCGGTTAGGGCATCTTTGGATGATTTTTCTTTGGGATATGAAAGAGAAAGTTCTACTCTAATCTATTTAAGGAGAAATAAAGATAAAGCAGATAGGATTCCCATACAAGGGAATTTCCAGCGGGGCATTTGCAAATATTATTTCTTCTTTCTCAAAGAAAGCACACAGATATCATTTAAGAAAGGCACCTTGGCCTTTGGCCTTCCTTGCTTAGAATAATGGTTATAACATTATTCTCCTGTGTTCCCATAGGAAGGAAAAACACAATACAAGTATAATAGTAATGGGATTTCAAGCCCCTTCGGCACCAGAAGAAAGTGTCATTTGTAGATGAGCTTACCCTCGGAAGAGAAAAAGCTAGTATGATGTGGTGAGGGATGAATAGATCAGGACAAGAAGAAGCAGACCAGACGATGCAGCCAGGGTCTGAAAGACCCACTCGGATTGTCCCCAAGACACTGTTTTATACTTTGAGACTGTTTGCCCTCCCTTTCCAATGTTTTACATTTTCTCATAGGCATAGAATCCCAAGAAAGCTCATCTGAAACATAACTTAAGGAAGATTCAAGATCCATGCAACGCCTTTGAGGTCCCTGTGTCTGCTTTTCATTGGCTTTTCTGCTTGCTTTCCATTTGGCCTATTTGACTCCCTTTATATTCTGAGCACGTAGAGAAATGCATATTTTTGGAGTGGGCCTGTTCTATCTATTTTTTCGGGAGGGCATGCCATTTGGAAAAGTTTTACTTAGTAATAGGGAAGGAAAAAAAGACGACTTTGTGTTTGAAGTAGTAGCCTTGTTTCAATGACATATTAAAGATGGATGTTCACCATCGTGCATCTTTCCGGGCTAAGAATTCAGCGTATCTTGAAAAGATGAATGGATCGGAGAGGCTGGTTAATACATTATCTTTGTTTTGCTGCTGGCTAGCAAGGGAGAAATGTTACGACGGTCAATAGGTTGTCCTGCTCTTGTTTTTATGTTCATGTAAAGTATCCAATATGCTGAGCACTAAAAATTTCCTGTGGTACTTTACTTCCTGGAGGAAACTAAAAATAGAATGGAGGGAATGAATGAAACATGACCTAGCATTTTCTAACCCCTTCCCCTCATTTCTGAATAAACTAGAAATCTCTTTTCTGCTGCCTTAAGACATAAAGATTCCTCATGTATTGTTTCTTGTCCCTAGTTGGGGCTTTCTGGGGTGGGGTGAGGGAGGGGCTTGAAATAGTGTGCTTCCGTAGCTTTTTCTCAGAGGCCATCTGGGGTATAAGTTTAGAGGCTTGTAGAGAGAACTCATTTGCATGAGGGAATTCTTTCCTGAGGACAGGACTTTGAATTATGATCTTTTACATCTGATCAGCTTAAAAGGGCAGAGGCCTTCGAGCCAGTCTGTCTTCCGCTTTGAGGAGGTGAGGAGAAATGAGTTGTGGACAGGTTGGAACCAGTGATGATAAGATGATCATTTGACGATAGCGCTTTCAAAATAATATTCAGTTTTAGGAAAACATTTTAGAAAATATTTTAGATAAAAATGTTAGGAGCTTGTTTAAACATTTATTTCATCTCTATGCATAAGGAAGGCATGTTACAGATACAAATAAGGAAGGACTATATATCAGTTAGGACGTACTCTTTTGAACATAGCACTAAAATCAACTCCAATTGGCTTAGACAACAAAGAGTGTAGATCAGTTGTATAAATGTCTGAGGCTGAAGGTCGGGCAGGCTTCTAGTGATATTTGATCCAGAGGCCATGGTGTCACTAGGACTCTTGAGTTTATTGTTGGTGAATCCCTTGACCACCCTCCCTGGTGTTTTGGCATCATTCAGAGTCTGACTTCCCTCATGATGGCAAATGGCTCCAACCGTTCCAAGCCTCCTGTCCATACAATGCCTGTCCAGACAAGATGAATATGCCCTCGTTCCTTCATTAGAAAGGGCCTGGGGGTCATTCTGATCAGTCTACATGGCTGGCTTAGACTAGATCACCTGCTAACCCCTGGAGGGGAGGAAAGAGTTGACATTCCCAGAATCACACAGGGTCTCAAATTGTAATGGGAACTGTCAAAAGGCCTAAATGGGTACTTCAAATGCATCCAGGTGTCTGTGGTGGTGTGCCGTGAGCTTCATAAGCCAAGGAAAAAGGCTTCAAGTCCGCTTCCTACCCATTGGTTTCTGTTTGGGCTTATTTCTGATGATTGTTGACACATCATTATCTATTCAATTCTTCAAGATACCCAGAGAAGCCAAATCCTCCAGCTTAACTCTAGAGTGCAGAATGGTATTTTTTAGCCAATTATTCTTTCTCATTCTCTCTCTCTCTCAACTTAACACTTGGTGCAGTTTAGTCCCATTTTTTCCTTATTTAATAGTCACTGGCTAGAAAGAACAGCTGGCCTAGCCATTCTGTATTATAGCCCTAAATCTGTTTTCAGTGTTTTACTATCACTTTTATAGCTTTGCCTCTTCATGTCACGGTAGGGTATATGCCTCTGTTTTCTGTAGTCTCTAGCTTACTGGTTTGAAGCAAGTTTAACTGGCTTATCTGAGGTCATTGTCTGAGTTACAGGAGAGAGGTATTATTAATGATCTCAGCTCTCAAGTTGTAAAAGTTGGCAAACTGCAGGCCCTGGGCCAAATCCAGCCTTCAGCATTTTATAAATAAAGTTTTATTGAAATAAAACCACATTCATTCATTTATATGTTAGCTATGGTTGCTTTCCCTACTATGATTGCAGAGGTGAGTCATTGTGGCAGATGCTATTTGGCCTGAAAAAATCTAAAATACTTACTATCTGGCCCTTTATAGAGAAAATTGGATTGAATGAGCCACATTCTTCACCTTAAAAACTATGAGAGATTTTACAGCTAGATAGTACACTCTTCCAAAGCCTGTCTGGGTCTTTAAAAGTGATCAAAGATTGTTGGAGGTAGAAACAATCTGAAGCGATTCATGTAGTCCTAATCTTTCATCCCATAGTTGAGAGACATGACCCATGACTTACACAAGGCTCCTCAGATATTAGAGGTAGACCAGCATGCCCCTTACTTCCTACACCCAGGCTTCTGTACTGGAAGGGTACCTAAACATACCACTTAGCAAGAGGGGGATGAGGTCTAAAATATTTTGAGGAGAGTGAGTACTGGGAGAAGCAATAAAGCTCTACCATGTACCAGTTTGGGAAAGTTATTTAACCTATCTGAACTCAATTTCTTCACCTATAGAATGAAAGTAATAGTACATGCCCCCCGTAGTTATGCTATGAGTGAGACATCCAGTATTAAGCAAGCATGTAGGAATAGCTCAATAAATCTTTGTTGCAGTCGTCATCGTCATCATCATCGTCAGGCTACTTTGCTTCTCTCTTGCTTGTCTTAGAGGAAAAGAGGTCACCCTACTCTCCATGGCTATCTGGTTCAATTGGAAACTGTGTCATTTTCTCTCATGGTCCCTCATAGGTCTTATTCTGTCAATTACCCCATCTTTACCGTGTCTTCTATTGCTTCCTTTCCACTGTTAGTCAAATTATTAGCAGAATTCTCAAATCTTAAATGTTATAATAAAGATGTCTTATCACCTATTTTATCTTGATACTAGTGCCTTCCCTTTATTGCCCCAGCTGTTCATGTCTCACCGTCTTTACTCCTTTAAGTTTCATTCTAAATTCAACTCTTTGAAAACGGACCTAGCTGGTCACAGGTGAATCTGTGGGACTGTATATATATATATATATATCTATCTATCTATCTATCTATCTATCTATCTATCTATAGACTTTGCCCTAATCTTATGCAGCATTAAAACTGTGCCACCTTCCTTCCTGGAAGACACAGTTCCTTTGTTTTTGAGCCATTATCCTATTTTGCTTCTCTTCCCACCTCCTGATAAGTCTCTTTCTCATATTATCCCTTCTGTGTTTGTCTTGTCTATAATATATTTCCCAGGCTCTGTACTTAGGAGTTCTCCTTGGCAATCCTATACTTTGCCATAGATTCAGTGACTGCCTGTCGAGCTGATAAATGTCTCTATCTGAATGTAGCAGTAGAATTTATAGCCCCTACACTACTCCTCCATGTAATTCTTCCTCTTCTTTTTTATTCTTATAATGACCTAATCCCTAACACGTATTGAGCACCAAGGTCTGTGCTGAGAGCTTTAAAAGCAGAAAACCATTTTAGAAGATTAAGCAAAGTCCCTGCTTCATTCAGGTTTCCTTAGTTTTTACCTTTTACTGTTTCAGGATTTCATCCCAGATACCATATGGCATTTATCAGTCATGTCTCCTTAGTCTTCCTTTGGCTGTGGCAGTTTCTCAGACTTTCCTCATGTTTGACAACCTTGGTCGTTCTGAGGAGTACCAGCCAGAAGTTTTGTAGAGTGTCTCTCAGTTGGGATTTGTATGATGTTTTCTTTATGATTAGACTGGGATTCTGTGTTCTGGGGAGAAAGAATGCAGAGGTTAAGTACTATTTTCATCACATTATATCAAGGGCTCCTACTTTCAGCATATCTTATTGTTGTTGATGTTTAACTTAGGTCACTTGACTGAAGCAATTAACGTTTGAGGTAAGGTTTCTCCACTCTTTCCCCTTTTGCATACTGTGCTCTCTGAAAGGAAGTCCCGTATGCAGCCCGCACTTACCAGTGGGGAGTTATACTCTCTCCTGGAGGGTGGAGTATCTACAGAAATTATTTGGAATTCTATTACACAGGAGATTTAGACATTATCCCCCATTTATTTATTACTCAATCATTTCATTTTATCAGTATGGACTTGTGGTTTCTTATTTTATGCTTTGGTTATAACCTAGCTCTACTTTATTTTATTGCTCAAATCATTCCTGTTTTGGCCATTGAGAGTTCTTTCAGTGGCTCCTGTTTGCCTTTGACATACCCTTAGTGTGTGTGTGTGTGTGTGTGTGAAATGTTTTTGGAGTACCTTCTCACTTTTTTAGCACTACAAAATATATATATTTCCTACCCTAATCCTAGTACCAGCCATTTCTCAAGGAGCCCTGGTTCCTTTTGTTGGAGAACTAGAGGCCCAGTGCATGAAATTCATGTACGGGTAGGGTCCCTAGGCCTGGCCTGCGATCAGGGCCAATTGGGGCCTTCTGGCTGCCAGCCAGGGCCTTCCTTCCCTGGCTGCTGGCTGCTGGCTGCTGGTCGGGGCCTTCCTCTGTTCCGCGCCGCCTGCTGGTGGTCAGCACATGTCATAGCGAATGATGGAACTCCCAGTTTCCCGGTGGGACTCCCGAGGGGACACTTTGCATATTAGCCTTTTATATATAGATGGTGTTAGAAACCTATATCTGGATGCTGCGTGGGCTCTTTGTTACTGGGTATTATTTCTTTTAGACCTTCTAAACTGACAGAGCATGGACACATATGTGTGTATACTAACCTGTGTTTATATAACTATCTACAACTATTTCTATGTGTAACCATTTCTATCTATGTTAAACTAAACATGAATTCATGCTGATGTCTCCAGCGCTAATCCTTTACCCCCTGGATCATTTTGGCCTTCTCCCCTTGCTTGTTGGTAACTTCCGGTTCCACAGGGAGAAACCTGGCTCCCACCATCTGCCATTCATTTTCTTAAATTGTTCAATGCCAGTATACATTTACAGTGCCATCAAAATTGCTGATCTGTACCCCTGCGGGAAAAATATTTATCAACTAGAGTACAGTGTTTATGTACAGTTTCTATTGCCTTTAGTCTTATGGACCCCAGTCATTCCCACAGTTATTTAGCTTAGCACTGTTTTCCTCCACCTGCAATGAGACTGTTTCATACATTTGTAATACAGTTAGATTGTGTTGTTACTTTTAGCATCCCATCCCGGGATTTCACAACCTTCTAAATGATTTGTTAAAAATTTCTATACATTAAGGTCCCATTTTGTGCTGCAAAGTTATATGGGTTTTGACAAATGCATAGTGACATGTATCCACTATTACATTATGGTACAGAATAGATTTATGACTGTAAAAACTCCCCTGTGCTTTACCTACTCAACCCCTGGCAACCATGATCTTTTTACTGTTGCTGTACTTTTGACTTTCCAAGAATGTCAGGTAATTTGAATCATACAGTATGTAGACTTTTGAGACTGCCTCTCACCTCCGCGCCCCCCCCCCCGCCCCCCGCCAGTTAGCAATAGGCATTTAAGATTCATCTATGTCTTTTCATGTTTTGATAGCTTATTTTTTTATTGCTGAGTAATATATCACTGTGTGGATGTGCCACGGTTTGTTTATTCCTTCGCCTCTTGAAGGACAGCTTGGTTGCTTCCAGTTTTTATCAATTCTGAATAAAGCTGCTGTGAACATTTCTGTGCAGGTTTTTGTATGGACATAATTTTTCAAATCAATTAGGCAAGTACCTGAGAGCACAACTGTTGAATCCTATGGTAAGGCTCTGTTTCATTTTGTAAGAAGCTGACAACCTGTCCTCCTCAGTGGCTGTATCATTTTGCATTCCCACCAGCCACGGGGGAGTTCCTGTTACTCTGCATCCTCGCCGGCTATTGGTGTTGCCACTTTTATGGTTTTTAGTTATCCTGAGAGGTATGTGGCAGTATCTCATTGCTGTTTTAATTTGCAGTTTCCTAAGGACATACCATGTGACCATGCTTTCATATGCTCACTTGCCACCAGTATAACTTCTTTGGCCAGGTGTCTGTTCAGATCCTTTGGCCACTTTTTAAATTGGGTTGTTTATTTATTTTCTTGTTGAATTTTCAGAGTTCTTTGTATGTTTTGGTTATGAGAACTTTTCTGGTATGCATTTTACAAATATAATCTCCCAGCTTGTGGCTTTTCTCTTCATTTTCTGAGAGTGTCCTTTACAGATAAATTTTTAATTTTAATACAGTCCATCTTACCAATTTTTTCTTACATGGATTATGCTTTTATTTTTTCTCCAAGAAATTTCAGTTTTGCATTTGACATCTAGGGCTAGGATCCATTTTGACTTAATTTTCTGAAAGGTGTAAGGTTTGTGTCTAGTGGTTTTTTTTTCTTTTTTTTTATTGCACATGTGGATGCCCCATTGTTCGAGTACCATTTGTTGAAAAGACTGCTTTTCTCCACTGAATTGCTTTTGCTTCTTTATGAAAGATCATTTGAGCATATTTGTGTAAGTCTATTTCTGGTCATTCTATTCTGGTCCACTGACCTACGTGTCTGTACTTTTGCTAATAGCACTGTCTTGATTACAGCAGCTTTATAGCAAATCTTGAGATTAAATAGTATGAGAGATTTACAGGCAGGATATCACTTTCAAAAATATTAAAAAATCTTTAGTAACATATAGCATGCATACAGAAAAATGCTCACATCATAATTTACAGCCTTATACATCTTATAAAGTAAACTAGAGGCCCGGTGCACGAAATTCGTGCACGGGGGCGGGGGCTGTCCCTCAGCTCAGCCTCTGCACCCTCTCCAATCTGGGACCCCTTGAGGGATGTCCAACTCTTTGTTTAGGCCTGGACACGGGATCGGGCCTAAATGGGCAGTCAGACATCCCTCTCACAATCCAGGACTGCTGGCTCTAACTGCTTGCCTACCTGCCTTCAAGATCAGACGCACGTTGGTCTTCAGACATTTTCTGTCGATAATGCTGGCTTCTTTCAGCTGCAGAGCTACCTTGTATCAATAGTAGATGTTTAGACATAGTCCCACCTCCCTGCTGTCAGGAGAATGAGAGTCCTGGCTGTCAGGTGGCAGAGAGCTGTCTGACCAACCGCTGATTCTCTAGGGGTGGGACTTCCTCCACCCTGCTGTCAGATGGCTGTCAGGCCACTGAGAGCTGTCTGACCAATGGCTGATTCTGGCTGATTCTGTGGGGGTGGGACTTCCTCCTCCCTGCTATCAGAGTCTGGGCCAGCACAAACTGGGACACAGAATCAAGTCCCCCTGTGCCAAAAGACCCAGAGTCAACTCCCAGCCCACTTGCATGTGCCCCCTGGATGCAGAATCCACCCTCAAGGAGGGGCTGACAGGCCCAGACCCTTCCAGAGGCTGGGGAGCAGGTAGGCTGGATCCACTGCTGGAGTGGGTGGATCCCACCTCTTCCCTTGGTCCCTGCGACCCCTGGCGGGGCCCACAGGCCCAAACACTCCAGCCTCGCTGCTCAGCCCCAGACACTCCAGAGGCGGCAGAGCAGTGAGGCATGATTCGCCACTGGAGTGGGCAGATCCTGTGCGACCCCTGGCCGGGCCGACAGGCCCAAACACTCCAGCCTCGCTGCTCAGCCCCAGACACTCCAGAGGCTGCAGAGCAGCGAGGCTTGATCCACTACCAGAGTGGGCAGATCCCACCTCTCTGCTTGGTCTCTAGCACCCCTGGCTGGGCCAACAGGCCCAAACACTCCAGTGGCGGGGCTGAGGGGACTGGGCGCCGCCATCTTGTGGCTATGGGGGCCGCCATTTTGTCATGGAGTGATGGTTAATTTGCATATTACTCTTTTATTAGATAGGATTAGATAGCATACATTCAGGTAAGCAGCACCCAAATTAAGAAAGAACATTACTCGTATTTATAGAGCTCCCTCATTGTTCCCTCTAGTTACTAACCTTCTACAGTGTTATCCCGACTTTTTAATAGCATTGATTAAATTAGCCTGTTTCTGTATATTATTTAAATGGATTCATACAATATGTACTATTTGGTGTCTAGTTTCTTTCTTCAACATTATGTTTGTGAGATTTGTCTGTCTTTTTTGTGTGTAGTTGTTGGTAGAGTTTATAACTGGATAGTTTTCTATTGTGTGAACATACCACATTCTATGTATTCATTTTTCTGGGGCTGGAAATTTGTATTCTTTTTTAGTTTTTTATTATTGCAAATAGGAACAATATGAAATTCACATACATATCACTCAGAGCCCATATGTATACATTTCTGGTATACATAAACCTAAGAGTGAAATTCTGCATTATAGGGTTTATATACATTTAACACTAATAGATAATGACAATCAATTTTTCAGAGTGATTCAGTTTTGAAATATATCAATTTATATTCCACTACTAGTGTAGGATACTTTTTATTTATGCAGCATATATTCTAATTCTCAAAACAGTATCTATGACATATTTTATTTCCATTTTAAATTAGAATAAATCTGAGTCTTAAACAAGATAAATGATTTGACCAAGGTCATATACACTGAGTGACCAGATTATTATGACCGGCCAGATTATTATGACCACCCCATCAGTACTTCATTGACACTTTCAAAAATACTGAATATTGAAAACTTCCTAAGCAAATACTCTCAAGGTTTTATTATTATTATTTGCATAACTAATTCACTTCATTGTACTGATGGGGTGGTCATAATAATCTGGCTGGTCATAATAATCTGGCCACTCAGTGTATTTTATTGCTTTACCCCCCAAGGCAGTCTGACCTCAGACCTCATGTAGTTTAACCACTATCATTTTCTCCTCTTCTAGGTTAAGGATGCCGTCATATCCAGATGGTCTTCTACTTTGAAACTTCCAAAGTTTGTTTAGATAAAACTTAATGTCAGCCCAGTATATGTCAACATCTATTACAGCCAACAGATGGCGCTAACAGTAGATGTCACTTTGGGCTTTTGACAAGTGAAGTCAGGTAACTAGTCTTTCTTTATGTTGGCCTGACCTGGTCTGAGAGCTAGAAATCCTGAGGGTCATTCCTCTCTCTCTCCCACTTTTAGCTGGTTGAACTCCAAATACCATCTATCATACTCAAAAATAATTCCTGACTAGTCATCATCTCCCACTCTCTCCTTCCTCTATGTTTCCATTTCTCTTTCGTCCTCTCTTATAGCATTCACCCCAAGTGGCGATTCGATACCTGCCTTGCCCTGCTATGCTTTGAATGCCTCAGGGCAGAGACTGAGTCATCTTTAGTCTGTGTCCTGGGGTCTCACATAGTGCCTGGCACGGAGAAGGTGCTCATGTTCCAGAGTGAATGTTCTTCAGGCAGAAGCCAAGCAGTTCAAAGTGACCATTTTTTTTCCTGTGGTCACATAAGCTCAAAGGGCATTTGACTTGTCCTGTCTGTCTTGAATGGCCTGGTATCATGCTCTGACCTGTGGGAGAACGGAGATTGTTATCACACAGATCCCCGACTCAGTGGTATGGCTCTTGGTGCATGCTCTCTCTCTTCTGAAAGAGAGGAGATGGCCCAAGCTCCAAGGTCATTTCGTTTTCTAGGGTGGTTGCCATAGATGTTCTGGTGGCAGACGTTGGCATGACCACTCTGTCCACTGCCCCTGGTTTGAATTGGGTTGTTGGTAATGAAAGACTGGAATGGAATCAGTCAGTTTGAGATTAAGCAGCAGAACCACCAAGGACAAATCTACCTGTCTCTTTATGAGGATGGATTCCTGGTCATTGAACCATTTGTTTGTGGGCTAGGGGTTTGATTTTAATCATATAGTTTCATACACTTGGAAGAGGACAGATCAAAACAGTAAGACCATCATATGTTAAAAATATTTTCTTCACCTGACCTCTTCCTTCTCTCTTTCCATGGTTGCCCCTTTTCCGGGTTAGTGTTGATATTCTCCATCACTCCAGCAGTCACTAAGTTGGGTGAGGAGCCAGGCCACGTGGGTGCAGCTCTTGGCTCTGTCAATTCCTCTGTCTGATCTTGGATAAATTATGTAACTTCCCTGAGCCTCAGATTTCTCATCTGTAATGTAGGTTTGAAAATAAATGATACCTTTGTCCTATAGTTGTAGTGGGGATTCAATGAGTTAACATATATAAAATCCTTAGGACAGGCCAGCCCATATTAAGTACACTGGGTAAATATGGACTCTTTTTTATTTCATATCCCATCAGACATGGCTGCCTTGTGATGCTTTCTTGAGCATCGAAAGCATTTCATTTATTGTTATGTTTCATGTTGTGGTAGCTTTTATTACTAGGGTGAAAAATGGCCAAATGTAAATGAACTTATATCTGAAATATTTCCTCACCAGTCTTACTGAATGTTTTCTGTGCTCTTTCTATAATAGACTCCTATGTTCTCTACACATGTTGTAATAATTCCTTATGTGTATATTGGATCTTAAAGTTTGCAAGCTACTTTCGCTTACAAAATCTCTTTTGAATCAGAAATCTTTGCAAGATGGACAGGGCCTGTTTTATATTCATTCCTATATAACTAAGAGATGAAACAGCTATGTCTTACTGTGATTAAGGGGATTTGACAAGATCTCCAGCTAATAAATGACGGAGCTAGAACAAAGGTTCACACTCACTGTCAAGTTCCACAAGTTTGTGGACATTTCAGCAAGCTGCCATCAAATGCACATGTGTCCATTAACAAAATCCATGTTCATATAGTAGCTTCTACCTAACCACAGAAATTAAGTATTCAAAACCCTCATGGTAGGAGAAGTCACATCTTAGGACCTCGTATTTGAAATAAGGGTCCTAAATGAGTCTATGAAAACTTTAAAATTTTTATATTCACTAAAACAACTCAAAACAGCATGAGAAATAAGGACAATATTAGTGAGAATTTACACATTTTTAGTGGGTAGTTCCAGGGCCTCCCTTCCCAGCAGGTGCAGCAAGTAGCTTGTATGTTTTTTGTTTATTTGTTTACTTTGGCAGATATGGTACACACCATAAGGTGGTGTGTTTTTTTTCCAGGTCTGCTTCACCATCCAGATGTTCAATGCCTTTTTGGCTTCGTGGCTCAGAATTATTGATTTCTTCCTGGGGCCCACATCTGTCGGGCCCTCTTAGATGCCCCTGAGCTTTCTCCCTGGGCTCTGACAGCCAGCACGCCATAGCAGCTCCACTGGACGCCCCTCCCCTCGTGTACCTCATCCAAGACCCCTTTCACTTGCGATTTCCTTTACTTCCTGTTTGCATTCTCAAATCCCAGGACATCTTTATTCTTTTACCTGTGAAAGACCAACTTCTCATATTCTAGAACTAAAACCTTCACTGTTTCTGAGCAAAAGTATGAGTGCCATGACTTTGCATAAGATTTCATGCAACCCAGCTACACATATGTGCATCCATTTTCTACATATGCAAGCATAGGTCCTCAGGAAAATTCCCTGTGAGGGCCTGCAGCTTCATGATTCATCCAGATTCATTCTGATCCAGCTTCCTCCTCGTGGGAAGCCCGTGGAATGAATGAAGTATAGCTATTGTTTATTGTCCTTGGAGAACCATAAAGTTTTCTGTGTTTTTGCAACCTCTCTCCCCCCACATCTCTATGGAAAAGTCTCTTGACAGAGTTGACAAAGTTGTGTTTTTATTTTTGAAAATGCTTATTAGCTCTTTAGATAGATCTTTGTAAGAATGTTAGAGAGCCCTGGCTGATGTTGCTCAGTGGTTAGAGCGTTAGCTTGCCCACCAAAGGGTCGCCGGTTTGATTCTAGTAAAGGGCACATAACTGGGTTGTAGGTTCTCCCCACCTTGGTCAGGGCACACGTGAAAGGCAGCAAATCAATGTGCATCTCTCACATCAATATTTCTCTCTCTCCTCCCCCCCCCCCCCCCTTTCCACTCTTTCTAAAAATCAATGGAAAAAAGTATCCTCTGGTGAGAATTAACAAAAACAAACAAACACAAAGACCATTAGAGAGAAATCTGTCCCACAATTGTCAATGGGTTGAAGCAAAGTTGTCACTGATAAGCGCATCAGTTCTGACAAGGGAACGTAGAGACAGAATCAGAACCTCTTTCTCCCTCTTCTGAAATAGAGCTGTGGGTGCTATGGTATGCAGCCCAGACACCCCCTTCAGGCCCTTTCTTCTTCAGGGTCATTGAGTGTGGGCAGCTGGCAGCTTCCAGATCTCATTCTCTCCTAATTGCTCATGGCCTGGGGGGATCACTTTGCCCAAGGTTGTGATCTCTCTCAGGAGGGCAGGAGCAGACAGCATCCAATCACATGTCCTCTAGAGCACAAGTACCTGCCCCTTTGCCTCAATTCAGAACAAACTCTGAGAGGCCATCCAAGCACCAGAACTCCCTATGGCAGTGATGGGCAACCTTTTGAGCTTGGTGTGTCAAACTTCACCACAAAACTGAGCATAACTCGGGTAGTGTGTCACTTTGAGGAAAAAAACATTATTTCGCAAATGTTTCATCCTCAGGAGCAGCAAATGTTTCATCCTCGGCATGCGGCCGCCTCAACGGCTGCGTGTCATCAGAAATGGCTACGCGTGTCAGTGCTGACACGCGTGTCATAGGTTCGCCATCACTGCCCTATGGGATCAAGAGACTTCTGTTGGGGGTGCATCACAAGCCGGTTCCTCCCTCTGCCTAATCTCGCTTCCTTCCCTTTCCTCCCGGGTTGATCCCTCTTGCACACAAATCTGATTCTCAGAGTTTGTTTCCCAAGGAACTCAACCTCAGACAAGTCATCTGGTTGTCAGTGCAGTGGGTTGGCTGAAAATTGAAGACAAAAACCCTCAGCATCCAGCCCCTATTGCTAAGCAAACCACACTGGGCCAGAGCTGTTCTGACTCTTTTTTTTTAATTTAAATTCTTTATTGTTTAAAGTATGACATATATCTCCTTTTTTCCCCATTGACCTCTCCCCGGCCACTCCCACCCCCAGCACATGCCCTCACCCCCCTACTGTCTGTGTCCATTGGTTATGCTTATATGCATGCATACAAGTCCTTTGGTTGATCTCTTAATTCCCCCCCCCCCCCCCCCACCTACCCTCCACTGCCTTTCCTCTGAGAACAGATTGACAGTCTGTTTAATGTGTTCTGATTCTTTTTTTAAAAAATATTTTATTGATTTTTTACAGAGAAGAAGGAAGAGGGATAGAGAGAGAAACATCGATGAGAGAGAAATATCAATCAGCTGCCTCCTGCACACCCCCTACTGGGGATGTGCCCGCAACCAAGGTACATGCCCTTGACCGGAATCAAACCTGGGACCCTTGAGTCTGTAGGCCGACACTCTATCCACTGAGCCAAACTGGTTAGGGCTGTTCTGATTCTTAAAATCCCACATCATGAGCTAAAGCTGTGCTCGTGACATATAGATGGTGCTTGGTGTGGAACTTCATATAGAATCCTGGGAGTGGAATTCTATAAGGAATCCTGGGAGTGGAACTCCATATGGAATCCTGGGAGTGGAACTCCATAAGGAATCCTGGGATGGAAACTCCATCTGGAATCCTGGGAGTATGCAACCTTTTGACTGATATCCCTTAGTGAATATTTCTTCTTGTTATGTTCAAAGAAAGTAAAGAATGGTTTGGCTTACAAAGAACCTAAATTTGTACCCTTTAAATGTTGTCCTCAGTATTGACACAGTGGAGAACAAAAAGGATACAGCCCGGTCCTCATGGTGGGAGGAGAGGCAAGTTAAAGTGTAAATACTAGAATCCAGGATTGGATTGGCAAGTGAACCATGGAGAAAGGTAGTGTGGGGAGAGGGTGGGTTTTATGGAGAGGCTTATGAAGAGCCTGGTGGGTTTGAGTAAGTGAGACATGTCCATGGTCCTGGCTGTAGCATGGGATACGGGGGTAGGAGGGTGGGAGGGATGCGGTGAGGGTAGGGGTAGTAGGTCAGATCCTGCAGTGCTCTGTAAAGCAGGTTGGAGAATTTGAGCTGTGTCTTCAAACCATGGAGAGGCTTCGGTGAATTTTAGGAAGAGAGTCCATTTGACCGTATTTGCTTACTTTGTGAGTTTAATACGTGTGGATTGAATTATGATCATTTATAATATAGATTAGTATAGTCCTGTTGACTGGAAAAAAAAAACACCACTGAGTAATCAGAATGAGGGATTAGTTTCTTTGGTGTGTTTTGGTTATAAGAGGCCTGGCTTTAAGGACATGCGTGGGTTTCAAGAATTCCAAGGACAGGAAATGGAGACTGACAGCTGAAGGTGGAAGTGTGTAAGCCAGGAACAGGATCCTGTGTGTGTGTGTGTGTGTGTGTGTGTGTGTGTGTGTGTGCGCGCGCGCGCGCGCACTGCTCTCTCTCTAGAAGTCTTTACTTTTCTTTTCAATGTATCTTTGTCTCTCTGTTCTTTTTAGCTATGTATCTGTTTCTTTCATCTCTTTCTCACTGGATCTCTTGCAATTTCTATGGGCAAGGCAGGCACCAGAAAACATGTCTATTAAAAGGATTGCCGTGAAGACAAGTTCCCAAACTCCCTCTTAGCCACAGCACATCCCAGCTGAGTTACCAGAAATGCCTGTGATGACACAGTTGAGTGGTTGTGAACGCAATCTTTACGGGAAAAGAGTTTTCTGTTGTAGACTGTCCCAGGATCGAATGGAAAGCATACATGTTTTTCTTTCTGTTGTTTTGTTCATGTCTAAGCTTCCTTAATTAAAAAGTAATTATATTTTCCCCTGAGTAAATATTTGATCTAAACTCAGCCAATGTGCTGACATCAATACTGCACAGGAAGGTTTCCCCAAACTCAATCTGCTGTGGATGCCCAGACCAAACCCCCCAATGAGTCACAATTTCTCTGCAGGAAAAATCATTCAGATTGCTAAATTGTGGGGGAGGAACTGAAGGCGAATATTGATCTGTGAAGAATAAATGAGAGAAAATGACCAGAACAAATAAACTTTTGTGAACCAAATCATAGAAATCATTTGTCTCTATCAAAACTCCCACTCTGGCCAGCTGTTCTTTATTGTGAGAAAACAAAGATTATTGATTGATATACTTTTTAAGGTTTGGGGTTTAAAAAAATATTTTTATTGATTTTAAGAGAGAGAGGAAGGGAATGGAGAGAGAGAAACATCAATGCTAGAGTGAAGCATTAAGTGGCTGCCTCCTGCACACCCCCTACTGGGGATTGAGCCTCAACCTGGGTATTTGTCCTGACTGGGAATTGAACCAGCAACCTTTTGGTGTATAGAGTGACACCAGACCAGGCTGGGTTTTCTTTTAAAAAATTTTTGTCCTCACCTGAGGGGGGAGAGAGAGAGAGAGAGAGAGAGAGAGAGAGAGAGAGAGAGAGAGAGAGAGATCTCAATTGATTGTCTCCATATGTGCCCCAAACAGGAATCGAACCCACAACCTAGGTATGTGCCCTGACTAGGAATCAAACCAGCAACTTTTCTGTGCAAGAAGGAGGATGTTCAACCAACTGAGTGACTGAGGCCTGGCTGGGTTTGTTTTTATATGAGGGTTCTTTTTTGATCTTTGTTATGTATATTTTTCCTCTTCTCCATTCTGTTTGAGGTAAGATGTTGCTTCACTCCAGCAATTTGGATTGCCTAATTGCTGTTGCCAAGAAGCAGGTCTCTCCTGGTTACTCAGTGACTCTCCTGCACTCAGAAGTGTCTCTAGTCCCTCTAATGGTTACCTTCATGGCATGCAAGCAAGCGCGTCTGATGCTGAGAGTAGAACAGTAGTTAAAAACAGAGTGAAACCTTAGCCAGAATGTTCAGGGCCTGGAGTTACTTGAACAGACTGCCTCTTGATTAAACCGGAATAATATGCAGTGTGCTATTTAATACTCATTAAATGAAGTTTACTTACACATTTTTAATAAAATGAACACCTTCCGGCATAATGAGCCATTGGAAGGAGGATGAGGGAGAGAAAAAGAGTTGGGGGAGGTTGGCAGGCTGTAGTGTCAGGTCTACTGTGACTAGTGTGACGTGACCAAGTCCCTGACTTCCTTGGACGCCCTCTGTGGTCCCAGTGTCCTCACCACAAATCTAATGTTCTATCTAGGTGGATGCATTTGGAGACCTGATCTGAGAATGTTGTTCTCTCTCTTAAGTCGTTCAGTTGATCTTCCTAAACTAGAGATAATAGGAAAAACTATGTCCATGAAATTGGTGGTTCTTATTCTTGAGTAGGGTTAATTGATTTTTTTTGGTCATTTGAGCTGCAGAGGAGTGCTACTTAATGTGTTCTTCCTTTTCTTTTTTCCACCCAAATGGGATGTCTGTGTGAGTGGGTGTGGGTGTGTTTTGGGGGAAGGATGGGTTTGAAGGAGCTAAGAATGATCAGTTATAACAGCAGAATATAGTGGTCAGGTAAGGACCAACATAGCCATTTTCCCCTCTCTTTGCACACTGCATTTTACACCAGCTTTTACGAAACAACTACTGCCTTCCAGAATTCCTCTACCTCCCCATTCGTACTTTCTAGGCCTGCCTGGAATGAGTTATTTACAAACTTTTTGAGGTTCTTATAGGCTTCTGATACTCATAGTTTCACTCTGTAGCCAGCAGGTCCTCACTCAAGACTGGTTGAATGGAATTGAATACTTCAAATGTTAGCTCTTAGATGCAGCCACTCTTTAAGAGGCCTACGTGTCAATGTCCTTAGGGTGAGAAAGCCTTAAGTCAGCAAACGAAATGGCTGCAGGACAGCAGCTATACTGTGTTTTGTACTGAAAGACCTGCTGACTTACTCAGTTCTTTTTCTGGTGGTTCCAGGCGGCACTGCATTTGCCACTTCTGCCAGATTTGTAAGGAACACCTGTTAGTACCTTTTTTCAGGTTTATTGAAAGATAATTGGCCTACATCACTGTATAAGTGTAAGGCACACAGCATGATGGTTTGATTTACATACATTGTAAATGATTACCACAGTAGGTCCAGCCAATGTCCATCTTCTCGTATAGAGACTCTGAAAAGAAAGAAGAAAACAATAAAGACTAAGAATTTTTCTCTGTCATGACAACTCTTAGGATTTATTATCCTCTTAACAACTGTCTGTTATATCATTCACTAGTGTTATACCTCTAGTCATCATGCTGTATGCGACATTGCTAGTACTTACTGTTCTTGTAACTGGACATTTGTACCTTTTGACCACCTTCCTCCAATTCCCCCTTCCCCAGCCTCCACTTCTGGTGACACAAATCTGATTTCATTTTCTATGAGGGTTTTTTTGTTTTAAGAGTTCAACGTATAAGTGAGATCATGCAGTATTTGTCTTTCTCTGTCTGACTTATTTCACTTAGTATAATGCTTTTATGATTTGTCCATGTTGTCACAAATGGTAGGATTTCCTTGTTGTTGTTTTTTGTTGTTTTTTCAATATATCTTTATTGATTTCAGAGAGGAAGGGAGAGGGAGAGAGAGATAGAAACATCAATGATGAGTGAGAATCATGGATCGCTGCCTCCTGAATGCCCCACACTGGGGATTGAGCCTGCAACCTGGGCATGTGCCCTGACCAGGAATCGAACCATGACCTCCTGGTTCATAGGTTGACACTCAAACACTGAGCTACACCAGCCTGGCTCCTTGTGTTTTCTTATGGCTGAATAATATTCCATGTGTGTGTATGTGTGTGTTTGTGTGTATCACAACTTTTTTATTTATTATTCATCAATGGACACTTAGGTTGTATCTATGTCTATTGTAAATAATGCTGATATGAACATGGGGGCGCACATATCATTTTGAGTTAGTGTTTTTGTTATCTTTGGATATATTCCCAGAAGTGGAATTGCTGGGTTGTCGGATAGTTCTACTTTTAATTTTTTGAGGGTCCTTCATACTGTTTCCCATAATGGCTGTAACAATTTACAAACACAGCAACAGTGTAAAGAGTTCCCTTTTCTCCATATCCAACCAGCATTTGTTATCTCTTGTCTTTTTTTTTATGATGGTCATTCTAACAGACATGAAATGATATCTCATTGTGGTTTTAATTTGTATTTTCCTAATTGCTATAGATATTGAGCATCTTTTCATATACCTATTGGCCTTTCATATACTAGTATCTTCTTTGGAGAAAAGTATATTCAGATCCTTTGCCCATTTTTAACTGGGTTATTTATTTATTTGTTTGCTATTGAGTTGTATGAGTACTTTATATGTTTTGAATAGTAACCCCTTATATGGCTTACAAATATTTTCTCCCTTTTTTAGTTAGTTGTCTTTTCACTTTGTTGATTGTTTGTTTTGCTGTGTGGAAGCTTTTAGTTTGATGTTGGCTCACTTGTTTATTTTTTATTTTGTTGCTTGTGCTTCAGCTGTCATATCTGAAAAATCATTGCCAAGACCCATGTCAAGGAGCTTTTCTCCTCTGTTTTCTTCTAGGAATTTAATGTCTTACATTTAAATCTGTAATCCATTTCTCATTAATTCTTGAGTGGTGGAAGGTATGCGTCCAGTTTCGTTCTTTTACATCTGAATGTTCAATGATCTGAGCTCAATTTGTTGAAGAACTATATTTTCTTCATTGAATATTCTTGGATCCTTTGTCAAATACTAGTTAACTGTATATGCTTAAGTTCACATCTGGGCTCTCAATTCTGTTGCATTAGTTTATCTCTTTTATGTCAGTACCATATAGTTTTGATGACTATAGTTTTATAATTAGCGTCAAATCAGGAAGTATGATATTTCCTGATTTGTTCTTCTTTCTCAAGATTCCTTTTGTTATTTGGGGACTTTTGTGCTTTTGGGAGTGTTTTTTCTACTTCTGTAGAAAGTGCCATTGGAATCTTGATAGGGATTGCATTGAATTTAGATGGCATTTGGTAGTATTGACATTTTAACAATATCATCCTTCCAATCCATGCACACAGGGTACCTTTCCATTTATTTGTGTCTTCTTCAATTTCTTTCATTAGTGTCATATAGTTTTCAGAATAGAGATTATTCACCTCCTTACTTAAATTTATTCCTAAGTATTTTATTATTTTGATGCTATTGTAAATGGGTTCAGTTTCTTTATTTTTTTTTCAGAAATATTTTTGTTAGTATATAGAAATGTGACTGATTTTTGTATGCTAATTTTGTATCCTGCAACTAGTAAATTCATTGATTAGATCGAACATCCTTTGGTTGAGACTTTAAACCACTTCATCTGTAAATAGAGACAATTTTATTTCTTCCTTTCCAATTCTGATACCTTATATTTCCTTTTCTTGCCCAATTGCTCTATCAAGGACTTCCAGTACTATGTTGAATAGGAGTACACCATGTAATACTTAACAGTATTTCATAGATTAATGGTTTTCATTTCTACTCTCACCATCCTACCTAATAATAGATAAATATGCAAATTGACCATACCTCCGACACACCCACAAGACACGCCCACCATCCAATCAGAGCGAGTATGCAAATTAACCCAACCAAGATGGCTACAGCCACAGAGAGCAAGGTTTCCTAGGTAACAGAGGAAGCCAAGCTTCCCGCCTGCCCTTGCCAGGCCTAAGCCTGCACTCAAGCTACAAAGTTTCAATTATAGAAGGTAAACACATTCAAACAGAAATGGCAGCAGAATGGAGCTTGAGAGAGCAGGCCAGGGTTGCTCCCGGCAACAGGGGAAGCAAAGCTTTCCACACACCCTGGCCAGGCCCACCCACTTAAGGCTACAAAGTTTCAATTATAACCCCAACACAAGTGGCTGCCGGCTGCTGAGGGAGCCCCAGGCTTGGCTCCGCTCCAGGCTACAAAGTTTCAATGGTAGAAGGAAAATAAATTCCAGATACCAGGGCCTCCGCTTGGGTTGCCAGGGGGCGTGGCCGGCCTGCAAACCACCACAGGCCCCTCGCTCAGGCCGCCCCATGCCCCAAGGGAACCCCACCCTGATCATGGACACCCTTCAGGGCAAACCAGCTGGCCCCCACCCCTGTACCAGGCCTCTATCCTATCTAATAAAAGAGTAATATGCAGATTGATCATCACTGCAACACACAATATAGCTGCCCCCATGTGGTCAAAGATCCTGCCCCCATGGGGACACAAGATGGTCACCACAAGATGGCCAGCAGGAGAAGGCAGTTGGGAGGCACTCGGCCTGCAAGGGAGGGCAGTTGAGAAGGACCAGGCCTGCAAGGGAGGGCAGTTGAGAGGGACCAGGCCTGCAAGGGAGGGCAGTTGGAGGTGATTAACCCTGCAGGAGAGGGCAGTTAGGAGTGACCAGGCTGGCAGAGGAGGGAAGTTGGGGGCAAACAGGCTGGCAGCGGAGTGGTTAGGGGGTGATCAGGCTGGCAGGCAGAAGCGGTTAGGGGCAATCAGGAAGGCAGGCAGGCAAGCAGTTGGGAGCCAGCAGTCCTGGATTGTGAGAGGGATGTCCGATGATCCCACTGGGATCGGGCCTAAACAGGCAGTCGGACATCCCTCGAGGGGTCCCAGATTGGAGAGGGTACAGGTTGGGCTGAGGGACAACCCCCCGCTGTGCACGAATTTCGTGCACTGGGCCTCTAGTCCTGTTATAAGTCTCCTAAAGGAGTAGTTTGCAGAATTTGATGTGGATCAGCATCACCTAGAAGACCTGTTAAAACACAAATAACAGCACCACAGCAGTGTTTCTGATTCACAAGGTCAGGGATGGGGCCCCCAAGAATCTGCTTTTTCTAAGTTTCTAGGTGATGCAGATGATGCTGTTGTTCCGACCTCATACTGAGAATCTGTTCCCTAAATAGTCTCTTTACCTCCTTTCTGAGTCCCCAGACTTATTATCCATGCAGAACCTGGAGTGATCTTTTAAGAACTAAGTCACATGACATCACTCCCCGTTTATTACCTCCCCAAGTCCTTGTCCAGACCGGGAGGCCCTGCATATTCTGGCTAATGAGTCCACAGGGTGTGACCAGCTTTGTTCTCTGACTTTGCCCTGCCCCATCCACATCTCCCTCACCATTCTATCATCTCACCTGTCTCCATTCAGGACCCAGCCATGCCTCCTGCTCTCTCTGCTCTCTGTGGGAAGCCATCTTCTCTCCTCTTTTTTCACCTGTTAGTAACTGCACATCCTTTTCTTCTCAGCAACACTATCACTTCCTCAGAGAAGCCATACCTAAGCACACAAAGGGCGTGTTCCTATTTATTCTATTTCAGAGAGCTTTTCTCTGTATAATCTTTACAGTATTTTATGACATTTGTGTTTTTACTTTATGAATAACAGTATTTCTTCTTGGATTGTGAACTCCATGAAGGGGCCATACATGTTAGGTCACTGCTGAATCTTCAATAGATAGCAGTGCCTGGCATGTGGTAGTCACTCAGTAAACATTTGTTCAGTGATTGGATGAATGTATAGATGATGAATGGATGGATGGATAAAGCTCTGGAATGCTTGGGATTGTAGGAAAAACTTAGGAGGGCAGCAAAAAAGTAAACCTGCCCTATAGCATTTGTCTACAGCCAGGTGCCAAGGTTTATCTGCTAATGAACATATTTAAGTTCTGTTTTTGAAAATTTTTGCTTAAGAACCCAGAATTGCCGGTGCAATCAGCACCCCCACCCACTTCCCTTGCTCAGATAAGTTCAAAACATGTGTCTCTCTTAAAACTCCTTTCTCAGGCAATCTGATTCTGAAATTAATAGAACCATGTCTGTGACTCAGAGAACTGATCTGTATATCTCTGTATTGTAGTACCATTTCCCCCCAATAAAGCCTAATGTTTGAGAAACATGTTTCTGGCTCAAAATAACAGGATTCTTTCAGAGATAGTTTTGTGGAATTTTAAATGCCTTCGTTTTTGGGTTACCCTTTGTCCTTCAGCATGGCCCATGAAATGTTCTTCCTTCTTGCACTCCATACCTTGTTTGTATCTTTTCTGGCCCATCTTCCCTTCTTAGGTGCCGTCCTTGGAGCTTATGCCCAGAGCGTTTTTCAGAGTTCACGAGCAGGTAGGTTCATAGCAATTATATGACAAGCAGATTCTGAACCCAAGGCTGCTATTTACTCTTCTACTCCAGCACAGCACGGACCTCCCTCCCTACACAGTGGGTCCTGATTCTCCTTTTTTGTTGTGTGGACTTGAGGATTTAGGGAGGAGCAAGCAATCATGCAGGGGCAAAAGTACCATACAGACTCAGGCTAAGTAGCCAGGATATTTGAGACTGAAGTTCCTGGTCTTCATCACTCATGGTCCGTGCAGAAAGGTGATTCTGCGATGATATTTTTACCTCCAGGACTTCGAGGGTTGTTTTTTTTTTTCAAAGAAGTGGGTTTCAGGGAAACATGTTGCCAGATGGAAATCACAGCCTGAACTTGGCATTGATGCAATTCACCCAGGTGCAAAAGCAGTGTCAGGTACTCCTAGCAGGAAAGACTGAGGTGGGGGCCAGAGAGAGATCCCATACTCCTGGAGTTAGATGATACCCGTATTAAGGTGGGTGGTACTTCTTTTTGTCTCCCCAGGGTGTGTTTTTCCTGGTATCAGAGCATGTTTCTTCCTGGTAGAGAACCACCCCTCCCCACTGTCATTCCTCGTGGTTTAGATGCTGTTGTTGGAAGATAGTTCTCTATGGGTCTCTTGCATTTCTGTGCATCCTGACTCAGCTTGGAAGATGGAGATTGGCTCTCCCTATGGGCAGTGGGTAGGTTTGCTTCCTAACTAAAATGTAAAGATACCATCTCTCTCTGGGAGGGAGGGTAAGCCACGTTGGCTAGCAGAACCCAGTCAGGAATCAAGGCAAATGCAGAGTGCCCCGAGAGGCAAGGTGGGTGCTGCTGGAAAAGACAAGCACAGCACGTGTGGGAAAGGAGGGTGTGTGGATGTGGGGATGCTTAGGGCTCCTGAGGCTGCACAAACTCATGCTATAAAGTTGGGATTGGGCATTCTAGAGGCTTGGGAATCTAAATCCGTCACTGCAATCTTCTCTATGGTGCTGTAAAGAAACGATGATCATATTGAAGTTAGGTTATCCGCAGAGTATTGTTTGTATTCAGTGGGAAAGTGCTGTGGGACTTGGGGTGACACAGTGAACCCTGTGAGCTGAGAAGGTTGGCAGGCTCTTCCAGGACCAGGTTTGTCTTTAAAGGGGAGAATCACTTTTCCTTTGCCTTTCATTTATTTTTTATTCTCTGTGTGTATACTTATGCATGTGTAATCCTATGTATGCCTGTGTACAAATGTATGCATGTGTGCATTTATGTGTACTTGTATATGTGTATGCCTGTAGCATATATGTGTATGTGTATGTATGCCTGTATATGTATGTGTACTTAGGCATTTATCTTTTTCTTGTGGGGTGCAGAATTATAATCATTGTCCCAGTTCTTTATTATTAATTTTACGTAGTCAACAGTGTGTTTAGTACCAAATGTCCTTTTATCTTTCCTATAATGGTTTCAAGTAGTGGTTGGAGAAGAGACATAAAAAGGAAGTAGATAAAGCTTGTCAGGCAAAGTTGTAGCAGAGGATGCTAATAAATGGAGAGATTCAGAGGCAAAGCAAACAAACATATAAAAACAAAAACAGCCCTAGTCTGTTTGGCTCAGTGGATAGAGTGTCGGCCTGCAGACTGAAGGGTCCCAGGTTCGGTTCCAGCCAAGACACATGCCCGGGTTGCGGGCTTGATCCCCAGGGGGTGTCATGCAGAAGGCAGCCAATCAATGATTCTCTCATCATTGATGTTTCTATCTCTCTCTCCTTCTCCCTTCCTCTCTAAAATCAATAAAAGAAATATAACAACAAAAAACAACAAAGTGAGTAAAGAACCAATTTAAATACTAAATGTTTTATGAAATGGATCTATTGGAGGCTGCCTTCAATTCATTCTGCAGACTTTTACCTGACTTCTCATCTTACAAACGATGTGATAGTCATCTAAACAGTACATCAGACCTGTCCAGGTCTCCTCCCCCGGCCTCTGATTTCCTGCCTCTGCACTTACACGCATGCTGTGCCTGATACTCTTCCCTCCCAACCTACTGTGTCTTATCTCTCCATGGCCAGACCCACCCTGAGCCTGGATCCAAATAACCATGGAATTCACAAGATCCCAGTATCCCTCCAGTAGATGCCATGCCTTACTTTTCCTTTGGCACGCACACACATATGCACAAACACACACATACACATCTTTCTATTTCTGTCTCTCTCTAAGTTAATCTTTTTTTTTTTTTTTTTTTTTTTTTTATAAATCTTCACCCAAGGATATTTTTCCATTGGTTTTTAGAGAGAGTGGAAGAGAGAGGGAAAGATAGAAATATCGATGTGAGAGCAACACATCCATTGGTTGCCTCCTGCACGTGCCCTGACCAGGGCTTGGGCTGGGGAGGAGCCTGCAACCAAGGTACAAGGTACCTGCCCTTGACCAGAATTGAACCTGAGGCCCTTCAGTCCATAGGCCGACACTCTATCCACTGAGCCAAACCAGCTAGGGCCTAAGTTAATCTTAAGATTAGTTTCTTGGGACTGGCCCTGGGACATGTCACCAGTGAGATGAAGATGTATGAGGAGTGCACAGAAGTTGGAGTCCCCCTCCCCCTTTTTTTAAGAGAAATTTTCACTTGAGAGTAAAATTTTAATTGGATGTCAAAACTTCCAGATAAGCTTTTGTTCACCATTTGTCAAGAATTTATACGGGAAGCAAAAAAAAAAAAAAAAAAAAAAATCAATATTCTACAGTACTTCTTTCATCCCAAGCAGGTTGAAAGACTTTAGCTGCAAAGTGAAGAGATCAGAGGAGAAATAGATTTATTAAAAAACACACACACTCCCATCTTAACAATGTCATTTGGAAGAACAGACTCTTTCTGAAGCAATTTCTGATCTCCTTTGCAAAGGCGATCACTTTTAATGGGTGACCACGAAGATGAGAAGCAAGAAGAAGAAAGTACAAAGAGAAAAATGCAGAGTTCAATTTTCTGTTCTCTGCAGTTTGGGGAAAAAGAGATCCCAGCTGTAAATGTAGACAATTTGCAAACATTTAAGCCAGACTTTCTGCCAACTTTAAATGCTTTTGCCGATCAAGACAAACAGAATCACTTTCTGTTACGGCTCCAAGCAGCTGGGAGGTAGCAAATAGGGTTGAACTTCCCAGCGCTCCATTGAAGGGCACACACCTAGGCACACACCAGATTTCTCTGTAGCTTCATCCGTTTTTCACCAGGGCTGCTTGATGAATATGTTTAAGAATTTCCTGTTGTCTGATTACTTTGGTATCCTACATGAAATGGTTTCATTTTGTTCATTAACTGCTACCAATTTGATCTGTCCAACCCCGTGACTCTTTTTGGTTTGTCATCACTGCTGACCTAGTTTATGACTTCGTCCAGGGGCTGCTTGAGGAGGCTGGTGCCTCCGTCAAGCCCTCCTGACAAAGGCCTTACTCCCATGGGACTCCTTGTGCCTGACTCACCCCTATCTCCTAGTTCAGTGGTCGGCAAACTCATTAGTCAACAGAGCCAAATATCAACAGTAAAAAGATTGAAATTTCTTTTGAGAGCCAAATTTTTTAAACTTAAACTTCTTCTAACGCCACTTCTTCAAAATAGACTCGCCCAGGCCGTGGTATTTTGTGGAAGAGCCACACTCAAGGGGCCAAAGAGCCACATGTGGCCACGGTCCTAATTGATCCCTAGTTGGAGACATCACATCACTTTGCCTGACCCTATGCCTGCGCCTGGCAAGTCAATAAGACAGTATTATCTGGTATTGGTGGTGTTTCCATCTCTGGCTTACTCCCATGCTCAGATCTAACCTACATATGTCTTGGGGATAGGAAACTTACAGGACTTTCCCTTTTCACACATCCCTGCCTAGTGCTCTTTGCCTTCCCCCAGTACAGGGACTTGCTGTCAAGCTGAATGAGTAACCTGACATATTAGGGGGAACATCATGTCATTTTCCCTCTTGCTTGGAGCCTCCCTCCCTTCTTATTCTTGGGGAGAGGAGAATAGCTTCTCCAAGAAGTCCTCCAGCACCTCAGCCTCCCTTCTTTCCTCTTCGTTTGACTTTATATCAACACGTAGGTGTAGAGGCATGGGTTGGAGAGAGAGAGAGGGTTAATGTTGGTTCTACCTTTCAACAAGCCCCGTGGGAAGGTGTCTTGTTTTTCATCCTTAGAATGTGTAACACTGAATGCATCTTCTGTCAATTACAGGACAGTTACAGAGGCAAAACAGGACTTGCCACCCAGCATCATCCTTTTATGCTGCAGGGAATAACTTGTACTGAAAAAGGGAAAGTGATAGAGAGGAGTAATGAATACTCTCCTTGGCAGTGGCCTAGGAAATGGTGACAGAAAGTCCATGGCTATGGAATACTGGGATCTCTAATAGGAGGGACTAGTCTCTTTATCCCCAGAACCCAGGACGGTGCCTGACACATGCTTACTGGGTAAATATTTAAAGAAGGTTCCAGTGCCAAGGTGTTAGAAAGCACAGGTGTGATTTTCCTACAATAAGACCAAATTGGAGAAAAAGGAATCTGGAAGAAATACGTGCCCAGTTTTTCTCTCCCCCTCTTTCTCTTATGGAGCCCAGTGTTTGTTCCCCTGCCCTGCCCACATAAAACGCCCAGTGAGAAACTGGAATTATTTTTGAAGTAACCAGGAATAGTGGTGATTGTCAGTACTAAGTAGCTATTTTGAGTGTCATTAAAACCCTTACTTCTGAAGCATAGTGGACTTAGGGATAGACACTGAAAAATAGTGATTCACAGCTGCCTTGAGTAAGGAAATGAATATCAAGCAATACTACCTCTAAAGCTGGGCAAGAGAGGCTTCTGCTCTGGGCCACACACTTTGGAGATCCTTATGTTTAACAATTATAAATCCACTTATATATATTTTAAATGCTTTTATTGATTTCAGAGAGAGGAAGGGAGAATGAGAGAGAGATAGAAACATCAATGAGAGAGAATCATTGATCAGTTGCCTCCTGCACTCCCCCTGCTCAGGATTGAGCCGGGCATGATGGGGAAGCAAACCATGACCTACTGGTTCATGGGTTGATGCTCAACCACTGAGCCACACTGGCTGGGCACATAAGCACACCTGCATTTGATAAAGAATATGTGGTGCCTGTGCTACTCAGGACTGAGCACTCAGTGTTGGTAGCTAAACACCCACTCTCAGCCCGCAGGGACACTCCTTCCCACATCTCTTGTCCAATGTTCTCAAATGAACGGTGGCTGCATTTGAATGCTGTGAGGATTTGTGGGTTGTGCTATCTGAAACCGCTGCCTTGGCGTGTGGGGAGGGTTTGATCAGCAAAAGCACTTAGGTAAGACAAAAGACTAATTAAATTGTAAAACCTTTCTCTCAGCATGAGTGTAGTAGTTTATTACATAAAAAGTATTATTTTTTTGTTTGTTTGTTTTTTAAAAAATATATTTCTTTATTGATTTCAGAGAGGAAGGGAGAGGGAGAGAGAGATAGAAACATCAATGATGAGAGAGAATCACCGATCAGCTGCCTCCCGCACGCCCCCTACTGGGGATCGAGCCCGCAACCCCAGCATGTGCCCTTGGCCGGAATCGAACCTGGGACCCTTCAGTCCGCAGGCCGACGCTCTATCCACTGAGCCAAACCGGCTAGGGCAAAAAAGTATTATTTTTCAATAGCACTGAGCAATCATTTTCTTGCTTCTCTTCATGGTTCCAGAGCTACTTGTGAATCAGTGAGCTCTTTCTTTTTTATTTTTCTCTTTTCTTATTTTTTTTTTCCAGTGAGCTCTTTGTATTTCTTACACATGGTGACTGAAGAACATCCTATATAATAAAAGCCTAATATGCAAATTGACCAAACGGTGGAATGACTGGTTGCTATGACACGCACTGACCACCAGGGGCAGAAGCTCAAAGCAGGATCTGCCCCTAGCCTGCAACCTCCAGGCCAGCTAAGGCAGGTGCCAATCCCTCCCCCCCCTTCACCTCCCCCCCCCCCCCGCTCCCCGATCACCCCACCGGTCACCCCGCAGAGGGAGGTGACCAGCAGCAGTGGAGGGGTGAGAGGCAGGGCTGCCAGCAGGGACCCCCCCCCATCACCCCACTGGTTGCCCCACAGATCGGCCCCAATTGCCATCCAGGCCTAGGTAGCCCACCCATGCATGAATTTCATGCATCGAGCCTCTAGTTTTGCAATATTAGACAACTACTCAGCCCCAAATCACAGGTGCATCATTGCAACACTCAGATGTGTGCAATAAGAATTAAATTGAATTGTCTTTGATATTTTGCTGACTTTCAGTTATATAAAAACCACCGCTTTACACACATTTTGAAATGTTATAGTTATGAAATATTTTAAAAGGTAGAATAGAACTTACTTCACTTAACCATTTATTAGCAGTATTTATAACTGAAAAGTACTAAACATATGATGTGTAGGCTTTCATTTGTATTCCTGCCCCTGCAAATATTAGGGAAAGGCCTAATGTAAATTGTCAGGTCCTACTAATTGCCTCATAAAGTTGGCTTCCTTCCTTTTGTCTTTCATAGTGAAAGGATAGCTGCATCTCAGAAACTCTGTCAACATGTTATGGAGGTGTGACCATAAGACCATGGCTAAGATTTAGGGGTGTGACTATAAAATGATGGCTGCTGGGGGGGGGTGGGATCAGCTGGGGAGAGGTCAATGGGGGGAAAGGAGACTTATGTAATACCTAAAGAATTAAAAGAAAAAGATGATGGCAAAGATTTGGAGGTGTGACTATAAGATGATGGCTAAGATGTTCCCAACTTTAAGTAGCCTGGTCTTTTCCCATCGAGTTCAAGACAAATTCTGCATTAAAAAAAAAAAAAAAAAGGAATGTGATCCCTTAAATGTCCCAATACTCTATGTTGGTTGGAATCAATAGCAAACAGTCTCGATTTAGGGCTTGTTACTATGTATTTAAATACAGTCTTCATTTCCTAGCACAGATCCAAGTTTACTTGGTTAGGCAAAATATGTGTTTTATAATCATGTAAGGATCATTTCTGTCTCTAATAATATCAGTGACAACAGTAATATTAACTGACTATGGAGTAGCACTTTACAGTGTTGAATGTGGTGATATATATTTCACCATCTGCTAATCAGTTAGGGAGGAAAACTGTGGCTTCTGACATTTTCATAGATTTAGTGGCAGAGTTAATGGCAGTGTGAAAGGGTTTGCACGTCTGCTTATTATTATGTTCTGCTAACAAACTAAGCCCAGACATTAATTTCCACTTGGGTTATGCATTTCAGAACATTTTGAATATTTTTTTCATGGAAATGAAAACATAACCATAGTCTTCAGAGTATGTTTATGGTTTATTTTTCATTTTGGCAAATCAATAACTAACTCTCTGGGGAAAGCATAATTTGGAGATTAGAGTGTTTGACCTTTAATTTTTCAGAAGTCTTAGGGGTATTGGATTTGTTGCTCATGATGGTAGGTTGGAGGTATGGCCTTTCTACATAAAGAAAGACTGTTGAATACAAGCATCAGGCATGGAGTGGAGAAATCTGGATTCTAGGCTCCACTCTGAGCTTTATCTTATTTGCGTAATAGCCATCATATGTATGGGCCATGTATGTTATATGGCTGTTGTGAAGAACAGACTGCGTGATCGAAGTGAAAATGCTTTTAAAGCCACACAGTAGGGCAAATAAAATGTGTCTGAAAAAGTAGATGATATTATTCAATACCAGGGTGGGCAAATTATGGCCTGAGGGTTGAATCTGGCACCTCTGCTTGTTTTTGTAAGTATAGTTTCATCAGATCACATCCACATCCCCTTACTTATGTATTGTCATGGCTGCTTTTAATGCTACTGTGGCAGAATTGAATAGTTTCAGTGGAGACCATATGGCCTGTGAAGCCTAAAATATTTGTTATCAGTCTTTTTGCAGAAAACACCTGCTGACCCCTGTTATAGACCATAGACTATTTGATTGGAATTCTCAAGTGTAAGGGAGATCTATGCACCTAATGTGAAATTTTAGGAGGAAATGTAATTCATCTGCAGTTGATGAAGGAAAGTTCTTCTTTAATAAAGAATGGCAGCTAATAAAGAAGTAATGATAATATTAGAAAATCTCTACTTTCACGGTTCCTGGGAAATAATGGACCCAGCCCAGGATTGCCAAAGGATGTTAATATCTTGATATAAAGTCTTGTTGGTAAAAAATATGCTCACACTGTGTGAAAGCATGATGCCACAGGTTCCTTGCTAATTGTAAAAGGAAAAGCACAGCATTTATAAAGGAGAGATCTTGTGGTCACTACTTTATCCATGTACCCAACTTCTCATCACTACAGGTCAGACAGATGGATGTGATGAGCCTCCCAACAGAATGCAAAGTTTTGAAAAACCATCGTCTATGAAGCATTCTTGTCAGAAATGTGTAAGGTGAATTTAATCAAGATGTAGACCTAATTTTCAGTTAGTTTGAAATACCGAGAATAAAGGAATCAGTTAAATGACACTGGAAGGAAACCAATCAGACCAATCCCAAACCAAAAGCATGGAGAGGTTCTTCTAGAAGATTATTATAGATAAAGCAACCAGATGTAACATGGGAATTTCTATTGGGTTCACTGTGAAGGACAGCTATAAAAGATACTGTGAATGAGCTGGGGAAATTTGAATGTGGACTGGAAATTCAGTGTTATTAGAGAATTATTAAGTGATAATATCACCTTGGTAATGTGATAATGATATTATGGTTATGCAATATATGCTGAAGACATTTTGAGTTACTTTTAAATGCATGGGACACAGAAACACACAATCACATAAGCAGAATCTTAACAAATTCAAATCTAAGTGATAGACATAGGGTGGTTCATTAGAGGATTCTTTTAACTTTTCTATGTTTGAATATTTTCTAAACAAAAATGTGGGAAGCAACTCCAATATGCAATTATTGTTTGCTTAGTTGGTGGAGTAAGAGCCCAGGGAATTGGCATGTACAGGTGGGAAGATGTGGCTCTTGGATGTTAGGTCAATAATGCTGTGTGTGTTGTTCTCTCTGCCCAGCCCCTTAGGTGAAAGAATTAAAGATACACGTTCTCTTTTTATGATTTTTACTTGTGGATGTTCATCCCTGCTGGTGATTCATCTAGCCAGGGATCCCACCTGAGCAATATGTTTTCCTTATAGAATCCCATCTTACTAGTTGTTACCCATCATTCCAGCCTGTTACAATCTTTAGAAATTTGATTCACTCATTCACTCATTCAGCCTGCTAGTTAGCTTTCCCAGTCTTGTGGCATCTGAATGGCTGATGAGCATACTTTCAATGTCTTTGACCAAGTAGGTAATAAAGATATTGACTAACCTCCCTCCCCCAAGCCTTCTAGCACATACCCCTTCCAGGCTGCAGTAGACCTGCTCCTCAGCCCTTTTGGGGCCCCATGATCCAGCCAGCTACAGGCACACCCTGCCAGTTCTGCCTCAGAACCCCTGGTGTGCCACTTTATATCCTCTTGGCTTCAGTACTTCCTCCATCTGCTGCCTCTGAGACCAGTTCAGTCTGGGCTCTCATTGACTCCACATAGGTGCTTCCTGATTGTGCCTCCCTTCATGCCATTAGCAGTGGCAATTATTATTACCACCACTACGACTATGACCTTCTCTAGAGGTCATTTATAGCATATACTTATAAATATACATAAGTAAAAGTAGACTCCTGAATAAACTAGATATAAAATTATAGCACTAAATATAAGCTCCTTATTTAGATCTTCATTCAGAGCATATTTACTCTTATATTACATTCAATGCTAACAAGTTTTCAATCTATTTTTTTCTGATCATAGATAATGAAAGCATCTTATTAAAAAGTTGGGGGTGGGGTTGTTGTTGCTGGGATAGGATGAGAGAAAGCTTTATAGTAACAGGAGAGAAGTAACCATAAAATAGGAAACAGTATATGAGAAAGTCATAAGAAGCCTAAAGAATGATGGCTATGGAAATTAATTCATCCAACAAGTATTTGTTGAGTACTTATTTTGTTCCAGGTACTGTTGGACCAGGAACATATAAAGATGAATGTGATTGAAAGGCCTTGATCCTCTGTAGATTGTATTTCTTGGCTGGGATGGAAGAAGATGTGGGAATGAGTAAATACTTTTAAACAAGGCATTTCCAGAACATGGTAAATCCTGAGGACAAAACACACAGGATCATGTGGTAGAGAGTGACAGAGGTGAGGGAAGGAGTAATTAGAAAAGGGTTGAATGGTGAAATGAAAACATCTTTGTCAATAGCCAGGGGATACATATTCCATGTAGAGCAAAAAGCAGGGGTGAAGACCATGAAATATAAAAGAGTTAATGGATTCAAGCTATAGAAAGAAAGGCAGAGAAGGTAGAATGTGGTTAGCCCCGGTGCAGGACCTGGTGGGAGTGAGGGGGAGTGGTCAGAGTTGATTTTGAAGAGTTAGGAAGAGGCAAGCTCTTGTGAGGTCTTGAAATTGGTGGTAAGGATATGGAATTTTATTATCAGAGGAGTAGAATCCATTGCAAAGTTATAAGCAATAGTGATATGATCTAATACATACTTATGTATACTGAGTGGCCAGATTATTATGACCACCTGACATTTGTAGGCAAATTAGCCATACACTGCATCATATGGGATATGGAAGCCGAAGGCCTGTTCGAACACCTTTGCTGTCTGCAGTTACCAAGATAAAACATCTCCAATTCGCACAGGAACACAAGGATTGGACAGTCGAGCACTGGAAAAAAAGTCATGTGGTCCGATGAATCACGTTTCCAGTTGCATCATGCAGATGGCAGAGTGAGAATTTCGTGGAAACAGCATGAAAGCATGCACCCCACATGCATGAGTACAACCTTTCAAGCTGGTGGGGGCAGTGTTATGGTTTGGGGCATGTTTTCCTGGCATGATTTGGGCCCTTTAATTCATGTGGAACAACGTCTGAATAGCACAACATACCTAAGTATCGTTGCTGATCAAGGTCATTCTATCATGTTGATGGCGTATCCCAATGGAGATGGCTTCTTCCAGCAAGACAATGCGCCATGCCACGGTGCTCGTATTGTGCAGGAGTGGTTTCAAGAACATGAGGGAGACTTTACCTTGCTTAGGTGGCCCCCACAATCACCAGATCTCAATCCAATTGAGCATTTGTGGGACGAAGTTAAAAGAGCCATCAGGCAGCTGGTTCCACAACCATCAAATCTCACAGAACTGGACAGTGCTATTCATCAGGCATGGTGTCAGATTCCTGGCATCACCTTTCAACATCTCGTGGAGTCAATGCCAAGAAGAATTGCTGCAGTATTGAAGGCAAAAGGTGACCCAACGAAGTACTGATGGGGTGGTCATAATCATCTGGCCACTCAGTGTATATGTATATACTAGAGACCTGATGCATGAAATTCATGCTCGGGGGGATGTCTGACTGCTGGTTTGCAGGAGGTGACTGGTGGGGCACTCGTTAGCTGGCTCCGCCCCCCAATTGCCGCTACTGGTCACCTCCTTCTCAGGGGGATGGGGGCAGAGACTTAACACAGGAGCTGCCCCCAACTGGATGCTCTCAGCTGCATTGAGCATCTGCCCCCTGGTGGTCAGTGCACGTCCTAGTGATTGGTCGTTCCTCTGGTCATTCTGCCCTTCATTCCGCCATTCGGTTGATTTGCATATTAGGGTTTTATTATATAGGATATATGAAGATTGTCACTGTTAAATATGGAATGTATTGGAAGGGGGAAAGATTGAAAATAGATTAGACTATTATAGCAGTTTAGCTGAGAGATAATGGATAAATTAATTTTCATAATCATCATTCTTTAGGTTTGAATTAAGATACTGGTAGAAAGAGAAAGAAATGCTTATGTGTGACAGTTATTTTAGAGATTGACTTGACAAAATTTCTCAAGTTTTGGGTTTGTGTTTTGGGATGGGGGTGATAAACAAAAAGCAGGGATCAGAATCAGAGCTGATTGCTCTTCGTTGGCTTGAACAAATGGGAGAATGGTGGTACTATTTCTGCGATGAGGAAGAATTAAGTGAGAAATGGACTGAGAGGGATGGAGTTGAGTGCCCTTTGGGCCATGTTTGGTTTAGGAAATTATTAGGAAGTCACAGAGAGGAATCAGGAAGGCATTGACTATGCAGGTCTGTGGAAAGAAAATGAAGGACAGATAGCTTATATATCGCAGGAACCTCTGAGGTTTGATATAAGAAAGAATATAGGGGTTTAATGAGGCTGTAAATGTTTAATGAAATAAATATTGGTGAAAGTTAATATTGGTGCATAAATTTTGAAACCATCAACTACTTAATTAGTCAAAAGTTGATGTTAACATTTATAAAGGCCTATTAAAAGTCTCCCTAAGTGTGAGAGTCATCTTTTATTAAGAAGACAGGAGGGGGAAATCCTTTTATTTTTTTCTTTCCTATGAACACAAGGTTCACTCTAGGCTCTCTCATTGTCATTAAAATTGTTTTTTAAAACTTCCCAGGAGCCCCTAGGCAAGTCCTTTTCCACTGGTGCCTCCCTGATTCCCTAGCTGAAGAACAGAGGCAAATGAACTCAGTCATCTCTAAAGGTATACCAGTTGCTAAATATTTTTTTCTAGAAATCTGGGTCTAAGGGTCCCAATTAGTTAAAGCAACCACTCTTAAGTGGGGCTCAGAATGACTAAAATGTTTAGGGAATGGCAAAGCTCTGAGTTTTATTGTGTAAACTTATGATTGTGGGTAAGGGCTGAAATGTCAAGGCCATTGGACCTTGACCTCAGGAGGCTGGGTTCCATGTTAGGGTGGGGAGTCGGGAGATGCATCACCCATCCTAGCTCTGGCAGCAGAGGCCTCCTTAGCCATGTCAATTAGCAAAGCTGCTCCAAATCCTTCTCTCAATCTGTGGAATCTTTGATTCTAAAGAAAGCTTTGTCTGTTTCTTTTTCTTTTTTTTTTAACTTAAATTTTACACAGTATTAACTTCTTAACAAGCCAATTCTGCCTTCCTTCTGACTGCCTACTGATTTATTTTGCTGACGAGAGCAGAGATTTTATTCCTTTCACTCTGTGTGGGATGGCTTCAATGCAGGTAGGCTCCAGCCTCTTGGTGGGAGAGCCTGCTGAATTTGTAAAGGTGCCATTATTTACTCTTTTTCATATTCTCAAAGAGTGGCAGTCGCGTCCCTTGCTGGAAATATAGGTATTCAATTTGAGACCAAGAGAACTTTCTGTAGGATTAGTGGCATCAGGCAGTATTTGCTGTTTTTAGGCTCAATTTCTTCTTGACCACTTGAGTCACATGCTCACCTTTTGCCAAATATTGACTGTTCCTAACAGGTGAGGCACGTTGCTTTTTGTGCTGACCACCGAAAGGTCCTTGCACTGATCATGTCAGAGATGGAAGGAACAAAGGAGTTTGTATGATTAAAATAAATGGCAAGATCTTGAGTCAAGTCCCTGAAGACTGGAGAGGAGAGGAGAGGAGCTGAAGTCCATCGGCTCCAGCCAGGAAATGACAAATATCTTTCTGCAACTGGGCTCCTGAGTTGGGAATTTGTGGCTCATTAAAAAAAAAAAAAAATAGCAAAGACTGAGGGCAAACTTGATTCCGGGAAACCTCACAGATACTTCCCTGGAGACTGTGTCCAGGGAAGATTGAGGTGATAGGCCTATTGCAGGCTGCCTAGTCCACATTTTCTGCACCCTATTACTCATCTTCTTTCACTGTGTACCTCCCCTCCCACCAAGGCTGCCTCATTTTTTTTTCTAGAGCAATATATATTTACTTATTTATTATTATTTTTTAATCCTCATCCAAGGCTATTTCTCCATTGATTTTTAGAGAGAGTGGAAGAGAGAGGGAAAGACAGAGAAAAGTATCAATGTGAGAGAACCACATCGACTGGTTGCCTCCTGACCAGGGCCCGGGCCGGGGAGGAGCCTACAACCGAGGTATGTGCCCTTGACCAGGAATCAAACCAGGGACCCTTTGGTCCACAGGCTAATGCTCTATCCACTGAGCCAGACCGGCTAGGGCTTGGCTGCCTCAATTTTTAAAAATAAAATGAATTCTAAATCTTCCACTTTTAGTGTTTGCACCCTTGCAGGCACTTGGAGGGAGACGGTGTGTTTGGGTTTTATCCTGTTCTATCACTTAGAAGTGTGGACCTTTCTAAGTTTCATTGTCCTCATTTGCAAAACAAGAGACAGTGTATTTCAACCTCCATGTGAGAATTAAATACGAATTGGAGACATCACGCACTGAAAAGTGCATGGGCTTTTGAGGTAAAACAGACAAGGTTTGCATTCTGGTTTTGTGTTTTGGCCTTGTGATCTAAGGCAAGCTCTTTTGCCTCTCTGAGCCTCAGTTCCCCATAGGTATCATTGAGACTATGCCTGTGTTGTAGTCTGGTTATAAATGAAATATGGAAAATAATTGGCACAGTGCATGGCCCCTAAAACATAGCTGCTATTGCCTATTGAGCCTGTCTAGACAAAGGTGTATGGTTAATGCCTCATCATATCCTGTCTCATAATGGGGTTTTATTTATTTATTTAAAAATATATTTTATTGATTTTTTACAGAGAGGAAGGGAGAGGGGATAGAGAGCTAGAAACATCGATGAGAGAGAAACATCGACCAGCTGCCTCCTGCACACCCCCTGCCGGGGATGTGCCCACAACCAAGGTACATGCCCCTGACCGGAATCGAACCTGGGACCCTTCAGTCCACAGGCTGACGCTCTATCCACTGAGACAAACCAGTTTCAGGTCATAATGGAGTTTTATAGCATTGACCCCGACGGCAGCATTGCAGCAGGCCCGAGAATGTGGAGCCATGAGGCTGGCTTTTGCTGCAGAACCCATCAAGTAGCAGGCACTTCTGCTGCCGGGGCGTCTTGCTAGAGTTCGGTGTTTTGTGGTTGCCAATTCTCAGGGCAAGAACTTGATTCAGTGATGCTCCAGTTCAGGACCTCCAAGGCCTTTGTCAACTGATTATCAGCCTCGGGTATTGTTTAAGTTCATCTTTAATGTGTGAAGAGGTACTTATACATGGGCTTTGAGATCCTGGAGTTGTCACATCGTGGAGACACGGGTCATGGATGCACCAGCTGGGCCCTGGATTGTGCCTGCTTTTCCAACAGAGCAGCATCTACCCAAATGGTCTCTGAGAACAGGACATTGATTGATGTTGCATGAAATAATCAACAAAAATTTGCAGACCAAAATTTGGGAAATCGAATGAATGCATCTCGGAGTACAAAGCTAGACATGAGCATTAGGTCCTATCGACTGCCCTTTCTAGTCTGATAGTAACATTAGAACATTTTATCAGACCCCTACCAGATGCCACACATTCTGCCTGGCATGTTATACACATTATCTTTAATCCTCTCCAAACCCTGCAGAATCCTTGGCTGTACTTCAGGGTAGAGGTGAAAAAACTAAAGCTCAGTGATGTGGCTGCATCATGGCCACAAAACTCGTGGAAGATCTGGGCTTCGTTGAAGCCAAAGTCATTCTAATGCCAAGTCCAGGCTTCTGCACCCTTAAGGTGCTGTGTGTTCCAGTCTCAGAGCAAGACAAGCATGGCCTAGAATGCTACTTTGAAGACCATTGCTCCACTGGGTTGAGCTGGGGAATGGGGAGTAGTGGTTCTCCCCAGGGAAGAAGTAGCTCTCCATACAACCCACTGACTTGCGGATCACAGCAAGAGGAGAGCATAGAGGTGAAGCTTACTCCTCAGTGAATGGGAAGGCATGGCTACCAATCCACCTGAAGAGCCAAAGCTTCCCCCTGAAGCAGGCTCTCGGAGGCCACCTGATGTGGCAGCTCTTCACATTTTAGCTATTGAATGGTGAGGAGGTCCAGAAAATTCCAAAAGAGAGACCGAAGACAGACAGAAAGGGTGGGGAGATCTGGAGGGATTCAGGACAGCCCCTGTTTTCCAATTAGTTTCCAAGTGTTGTTTTGAAATATTTTGATGTCTAGTATGTCAAGGCAGTCGCCTACCCGCTGAACCTGAGCCTCGTCAGAGGGGGTGGAGCAGGTTGGGGGCACTGCGATGCTTCATAACCTGCCAGGCGATGAGTCGCACACCGGTCCCTGTTCCAGTAAAGCCTTGCTTGTTTGCTTTTGCTGGTGGGGGCAGGGAGAGAACCTGTTGTCTGCCTCAGCACTTTTCTTGTGTTACAGCCAGTATCTGTGGACTTGGTCCTTTGTTTTTTTTCAGCACCATCTACTTTCCAACATTTATAAGGGGTTATCTGTCAGGTCCTACCTTGCGGCACATTCTTAGAAAGGATACACAAGTTTAGTTTCTTCTGCTTCTCCTCAGTTTTAAATACGAGAAGAATTCCGTGTGTTCTTTTTTCTTCTACAAGGGTTGAGATTAAAGCCAAATAAACTCCTCGACTCCTCTAATTATCCCCCCCTCCCCCCGCTTCAGTGACTGTTCTTCCAGACTTACTTTTACAAAAGGTTTCTGCAGAACTCATTGATTTTTACTTAAATTCAACAAGGCCCCAGTGTCCTAGTTGATATTAAGTTAAACGCATGGTTGATTGAAAATGCAGGAGCTGCCAGACTTGTTTGAGTTGGTTCCCAGATCCCACTTTTGTCCCAGTTTCTTGTGTAACTGGAGAAAGGTTTTGATGATCCATTATGCTGCCTTCTCTCCATATTTCTGGAGTGTTCAGGTAGGAAGCAATTACTGGAGACTTGGGGACTTTTCTGGGTGTGTGGGGTATGTGAGTTGTGTGAGGGCATGGGGGTATGGAAGGTGATCTACTCATCTCTGCTCTATATAGTTTTCACTTATTAAGGTCAGTAATATAACCAGAATGATAAAACACTAATTTTCCCCCTCACGTATCTAGAACTTTCTCTTTTGGCAAGAAAGTACAGTCCCCCCACCTTTCCAACCCCTGATACTTTTAATACCCACCTGGCACCATACATAGTTATTACAATATTAGGCAAGAAGATAAACTCTATGTCTACTTCACCAAAATTTCCTGGGTAAATCAGTGACCAACCTAGGTCTTGGTCACTGACCTCAAAGACAATGATACAGATATGAAATTTACACTAGAATCCCTTTCTTATTGATGACCTGACCCTCAACTTCTAGATTATTTTATTCCCCCATCCTCTTTTCCAGGAAGCTCATTATTTCATAATTTCCTCTGAAACATGAGTTTCTTAGTTGTTCCTCACTAATCCTGTCAGCAGGGACTTTGGGGCCAGCCTATGTCCCATTAGAAACCACTTTTCATCTGAGCTAAATTCTTTAAGGAAACTGGACTGAGATAGCTGGGACCACAAAAGGTGGTATCAGACAGCCAGGTATCTGGTGCCCATTCAGTTTTCAGTAGATGCCTGGATATTCTCTTGGTACTTAGGCCACAGTCAGCTAGACCCAGAGACACCTCTAACCATTTCATTTGCAACACTGGACCCAAGAAATTTGCTAGTCCATCATCATCATCATGTTGGACTCAGAAGAATCGGGGCACAGTATCTTGTACTTAAAAGGCACTCATGCTTTTATGCATTGGTGCCATGAATGTACAAGTAGAGAGATCTTACTGAATGCCATTTCTGAGCCAGATAAAGCTACTGGTTATTTAGAATATATATTAGCATGAATAAGGGCATGGGTATATTTGAAGTCCCCCTTCTCTAAAGGTGGAAGAAGTCTTGGATAGAGGACAATGGACTGGGAGCCAAGAGCCTTGAGCCTTTGCAATGCTGCTGAGAACTGAGTCCTTGGACTCCTTTGTGTCATGGTAAATTCAATTGGGGTCATTCTCCAGTTAACAGAGTCTTATGAGGATTTGAGTAAACCTGAGGTGTCTGTTGCCTTTTACAGGCAAATGGGTGGATTAAGGTGGTGACTATAAGTGTAGGGTGAGTGATGATGCTGAGGAGTAATGAAGTGATGGTGGGAAGATGAATACCAGCATGGAGAAGGAGCAGGAACCAGTAGTTCTTGAAGCAGTTATTTCTAGGTGTTAGTCATGGCCTTGGAGATCCTCACTCAGAGGGGCTTCAGGAGTAGGGCAAGAAGAGAAGGAGACAATATTTAAAAATCCAGGAGTAATGAGTATCAGGAAGAGAGAGCAGAGGCAAGGGACACCCCAGCAGAATCTCTGTGGTGAAGAACAACAGCTCTCAGAGCAACCCAAAGGGTGATTTAGGGCAAGGGTCAATGGGCAGTTCAGAATTGGGGTTCAAAGGACTTGAGTGCTGCCCCTGAGAAGCATGGTGTTGTGGAAGCCTTGGGGATAGTCCCTGGGGCTGACAGTGAAGAAACATTCTTTTGCAGTGACTAAGGGCCCGGAGGTGATGTCAGGCTTGGGATGGGAACAACCACACACTTGTTTGGAAGGAGGCAATTGAAGGAAAAATGAGAACTCCTTCTTAATATATATGGAAATGTCATTAAGTAAGTGGAAGTTCCAGACTGTTTTCTCCCTCAGACATTCTAGGCTCAGAGTTTCCATGGCACAGATATCTTCTGTATAACTTCCTTCCTCTCCGGCCAGAGTGGGTTTTTGTTTTGCTCTTTATTCCCTTTGCTGTGTGTGGGGCCTTCTGCTCCAGTAGTCCTCTAGGTTTGGCTACTGTTCACTTTTAAATATATTTACGTATGTACATATTATTGATTTGAGAGAGAGAGAGGAAGGAAGAGGGAGAGTGAGAAACATTGATGGGTTGCCTCCTGTATGCACCCCGACTAGGAATCTAACCCACATCCTGGGTATGTGCCCTGACCTGGAATTGAACCAGCGACCTTTCGGTGTTTGGGACGATGCTCCAATGAATTGAACCTCACTGGCTAGGGCAGCTACTATTCACTTTTAGATGATAACCCAATCACCTGGCCACCCCTAATAATGGTCAGTTTGACCCAGTCCTGTATAAGTCATATGCATTCTATAGTAATATAGGAGAAACTGTTTAAAAACATAGGACACTATTTAAATATAAAATATATAAAAAAGAATACTTTGATTATCTACTCAAAATTAACTAGGCAAAGGTACTTATTTTATCTTTACCCCATGATTCTTCCTTATTCCAGTTTCTTCATCACAGTAGACTGCATTGCCTTATGTCGCAAGGTTTCAAATTCCAAACTCTAGAGCAGTTTTTCATTCAATCTTTTTTTTGGGGATTGTCTGTAACCCCAGCTCCTTTACCCCAGCCTCTGGTGGTTTAACATAGGATACTGGAGTCAGATGGCTAGTTCAGATTCTGCTCTGTTCCTTATGAGTTATATGATGCTGGGCAAGTTTTTTCTATGTTTCCATGTCTTTTATTTTTTGTTTTTGTCTCTTGTACAATGAAGATAATAATAGTATCTATATCATTGGAGTGATGCAAAGATTTAAGAGGTAGAAAATATCTGGTTCATAATAAGTATTCAATGTGTGTTACCTGTTCTTATTATAAATGTTATATTCACAGAAGTCCACTAGGACTAACTTTTGGTGGTGTAGGAGAAACATCATGAACTGAACACTGAGACAGACCTGGGTTTGAATGCCAACTTTTGCAATGAACTGTGTGACCATGGACAAGTCACGTGACTTTCCTCAATTTCAGTTGCACTCCTCTGCAAAATGGGGCGCACAGTACTTGACCACAGCACTGTTGGTGATTTTAAAATGGGTGGTATACCTGAAGCACATATCACAGTACCTATCTTGAGGTTGCTTTCCCAGAGATGGTAGCTACTATTAGTATTATTGTGTTATTTGTTTCTTAAATGCAAACATAGGCTTGGGATTAATTACTCATGGGTTAAGAAACATACTTGAGCTTCAAAGACCAACATTTCCTGTCCACAAATGAGTCTTGCTTTGCGTTTTTACTCATTCACACTGTTGACTCAAACTTCTTATTCTTTCTTGACTTCAGCCTAGTGCTTCCTTTGGCATTTCTAATTGATCTTTCCAGGCTTATCTGCTCACTTGAATATTTGGACTTCTTGTTGTGACCTTGTCAATCAGTCCTTGATCTGAACAGTGTAGCACCTACCTGAGTTCAACTCCTGGCTCTAGCATGTATTTAAGCATATGACTTAACTTTGCTGAGCCTCAACCATCTTTCAAGTGGTCATTGGAACAATGATCTCATTGAATCGTTATGAGACCTAAAAAAAACCTACCCAAAACACAAACCTAACTGTATCTACCATTCAGATAGGGCTCTGTCGTAAAATCAGTTTCTCTGGAATCAGACTCTGAGATACATGCAAATATTTTGGGGACTGTGGTCTTTGGAACATTGGTAAGAAAGTAAGGGTGGCAAGGTTGGGTAGAAGGAGATGTTAAAGTGCAATTCAATTGCAATGGAAGCCTCAGCCAAACCCAGCAGAAACTGGGGTCAGGATGATCCTTCAGAATTATCATGAGGAGGAGGTGGGTGCTGGGGGATGGAAAGATTTTGTTACTGTATCAGCCAGTCATTAGTTATTGCGTGTGGAGGGGGAAGGGGGTCTACCCAGGGCAGGCGATGTAACTTTGAGTGTGTAGCTCCCTTTGACCAAGGGTAACTGCTGGAGAGGGATGCAGCTATGAGCTACTAGTAGGCAGCACTTCTGATGGCTGAGGAGTTCAGTGTCTCAGTACTGAAGGGGATCTGGGCACACCCCATAATATCCACTACATGCTTAGTAAATTGGAATTGCCTCTGCTCTACTGTTTAGCATCCATTTCTTTTCTCCTATGAGAAGAGCTAGGTTTCCCTCTGATTAGCAATTGCTTTTTTTCCCTAGAGACTCTCTGATTCCTCTGCTGCTCCTTTTGAGTTAATATCTAAGAACACTCTTTAGGTTATCATTTATCATTTTCAACTTTTGTGTGGTTTAAGGGGCAGGTCAGGACAACCAGTTATTCATTTCTCATTGTCCAATGAATAAAGACTTTAATTTGAGGTGTTATCATTATTTTATAAATTTAAGGGCCACTTCTGATCATTTATCAGTGTTTAGTCTACTTAGAGTGCTATGATGAAAAGAATTATAAGGCTGAGCCTATGTCTAGCTGGAAAGAATGCTATGATCAGCTAGTGATGCCTGCCCTGGGGATGGGTCGGCAAACTCATTAGTCAACAGAGCCTAATATCAACAGTACAACGATTGAAATTTCTTTTGAGAGCCAAATTTTTTTAAACTTAAACTTCTTCTAACGCCACTTCTTCAAAATAGACTCACCCAGGCCATGGTATTTTGTGGAAGAGCCACACTCAAGGGGCCAAAGAGCTGCATGTGGCTTGCAAGCCGCAGTTTGCCAACCACGTGGTTAGGAGATTGGGCTCCTGGTGCTCCATTATTGCATCTCAAGCTTACAGCCTTGTCTTCCCTCTCAATGTGGGATGTGAGAATGCTTTCAACTTTTCTTAGTCTTCCCAGAGTAATTTTCTGTACCAACGCTTCCATCTAATTAGCCCCTTTAAGTGTAATTAAACCATATGCCTAGCATTGTTCCTCAGGTCACCTTAATCACTTCATGTACAGCTTCATCTCCAGGAGGCCTTCCATTAAATAATTCAAAGAGTTTCTTAGAAGAGTTGGGTTACACTCATGAACACTCTTTATATGCCTTCCCACTAAATCTAGACTCACCTTTTGTGAGTACATTACATTAATGCTTATTTGTTTGTTTTATGGATTTGTTTAGTATATCCCCTAAGGAGCACTGTTTCTCTGCCATCCTTGCTTGTCTTAGGTTGTGTAAGCTCCCAGAAGGCAAATACCTTGTCTTTTAAAATTGCATTGTACAGTGCTATGTACAAATGAGCAATTAATTCTCAAAACACTGACAGTAGGAGAAGACAAAAAGTAGCTGATGATATCTTAAATGATTTAAGTGATGTCTTTAATCTTTTGGTTATCTCCATTTTTTTTCTAATAAAAACTGTCAGAAAAAAATGAGATAATGTTCAAAGTATATTGATTTTTTTTTTCTAACTAAATCAGTGGTTAAATTAAAATTATTATTAAAAAATCAGTCTTAGGTCTTTCTGTCTGTATCCGTGATGTGTTATTGCAGGATGCTTCTACCAGGCTCTTTAACTTGTTCCCATGAAGTTAATAGGCTGAAGAATAACAGTCGTGGCAGGGAGGAAAGTGAAGGACCTGTGCTTGATCTGGGTCAGAGGTTGGCCAACTTTTTCCATAAATGGCCAGATGATACTGTGGGCCATATGGTGTCTGTCACAGCTACTCAACTCTGCTATGGTAGCAAGGAAGCAGCCAGAGATAATATGTAAACAAATAATCATGCTGGTGTTCTAATAAAACTTTATTTACAAACAGGAGTGGGCCAGATTTGACCTGTGGGGTGTGGTTTGCTAACACCTGATCTAGGTGATAATACTAAATTCCACTGACTACTCAAGCCGATTCAGAAATCCATTACTGAATTGAGCCAATGGCAAGAGAGACACAATTTCAAAGTCAAGAATGTGAAAATAATAGTTCTAATGATTTACACCACTTTTCCCTCAGTTTGCTACTCCTGGACATGGAACACAGTTATGCTCAATCAAGGGTTGATTCCATAGGGGCAATTCCTTACTCCTAGTGTCCCAGGAACTTCCTTTTTTAAGGTCCTGGCCACCAAGTGGTCTCAGCATGAGCTGTCTCCACTCACTAATTCTTAGTTTTGGAGAACCCATTGGATCTTTCTGCAACTGACTTTGTATTTCTTTCCTGTATAAACTAAATTGTGTTATCTTCCCTACTCACCTAATAGTGTTGCTGTAAAGGCCAAGTGAAATACTGTGCAGGAACATGCACATTCCTATTACAAATTAAGGAATATTAAATTTGCTGGGATTTCCCCTGCCCTCCCTCTTTCTCTCAATCTGAGCATAGTACTTGTTTGATATTTTTTTCTGGGCAGATTTTTGTGTGTGATTTTGAATATCCAAATAATATTGGATAGTTGAATGATTCTTAAGGTTTAGTTTACATTCGACTCACCTGCAGCACTATAAAATTCCTAATACTCTGGCAATATCTCAGATGAAAATAAATATGAATTTCTGGGGGTGGGACCCAGGCATTAATATATTTTTTAAACTACCCAAGTGGGTTTTATTTTATTGCTGCTGTAACAAATTATCACAAATGTAGTGATTTAATGTATTTTCTTACAGTGCTGTAGGATAGAAGTCTGACACAGGTCTCACCAAGCTAAAGTCAGAATGTCAGCAGTGCTGTTTTCCTTTCTGGAGGCTCTAGGGGAGAATGTCTTCCTTTGCCTTTTCTGGGCTCCAAGGTCACCAACATTCCTTGGTTCATGGCCTCCTTCCTTCCTTTTTCTTTTTTTTTCTTCCTTCCTTTTTCAAAGCTAGCAATAGCAAGTCAAGTCCTTACACTGATCAATATGACCTCCTTCTGCAGGCCCATCTTCCTCTGACTCAACTCTTCGGTCTCCCTTTTCCCCTTTGAAAGACCCCATTGGTTATATGGGGCCCATCCAGAAAATCCAGGTTAATCACCTATTTTAAGGTCAGCCGATTAGCACCATTGTCTCCATGTGCATCCTTGATTTCTCTTTGCTTTGTAACCTAATATATTCACAGTTTCCAGGGATTATGATGTGGACAGCTTTGGGGGTCCATTGTTCTACCTGCCCCACCAGGTAATTCCAATTCTGAAAGGGAGCAAGGTATGAATGTAGACTGGCTAGAACAAATCATACCCACATGTGTTCTATTGATGACTAAGGCATTCCTTCCTTCATAGATGTACTCATTCATTCATTCTTTAAAGATGTAGTGAGTTCCTTTTGTGTCCTAGGTTTTGATACTTGGGATATAATAGTAAACAGCATAGCCAAGGTGTAATAGGAGAAAATGATATTCAAATACAGAAAATGCAGGAGTCTTGCGTCCTCATTGGAAGGATCCTTACCCAACTTTTGAGACGAGGTAAGGATTCCTAGAAGTTATGTAGGAATTAGGTAGGTATAAAATGCTGAATAATGGTAGCCTGAGTGCATCCTCCAGACACTAAATGCTTAATCTTCAGTGCTAACCACAAACTTGCATGGTGGGTACTATTACTGCCATTTTGCAGATGCGAAAACCAAGTATAATAAAGGGTAAGTAGCAATAATAGCCCTCTATTATTCTATGAAATAATGAGATTGGCTCTACACTGAGACATTAGAATGGCCATTTCCCTTTAAGCATTGGCTAATTTATTACTCTCTCCCAAGTCTAATTTCCTTTCTGAAGAAAGAAAAATAAAGAGCAGGAGCTTGATTCAGTCTCCATTGTGACCTGCACATAGCCCTGTGAGTGTTTAGCTTCATGGTTTGTTTTCTGTCTACACCAGGAGAGCACCATGCTCTCTGTGGAGGTGCAGTCAGTATTAATTTTATTCACATAACAAGACTTCCAGCATGAAGTCACTATGTTGCCATTGGCAACCCAGTAGTTCACCCAGGTATTAAAGTAGAGTAGATATGAGGGTCTGGTATCTTCTGGATCTGAGCAGTGAAAGACCACAGCTACCATTTACTAGCCTGCTGCTCTTCAAATGGGCCAGCAAGAGAACCTGGAACAGTACCCTTTCCACATTAGGCCTGGCAGATCCACCCTGGGTACTTCACCATGAATCTGAGTCACTTGACGCTCACAGGTAACCAGGTTGTTCCTTCAATGCTTGTGGATGCCGGTAATCCATATGATAGATGAGAAATGACTAGTCTAGGAACCATTGTCTATGTTCTCATCACAGAAAGGAGTGTAGGGAAGGAGTGTGTAGGGAACGCCTGCCTTTGCTGCAGATTTAAGCATCAGGTTTTCTCCCATAAACTCTGGCTCTAGCTTGATCCCCAAGGCCTCAACCTGACTAGGGACTACCATACTGGATAGTGCATATTAAAGAACATTTCCTTCATCACAGAAAGTTTATTGAACAGCACTGCTCTCTAGAAGATATTTAAAGGAGTTCTAGAAGATATTTGTCAGGTTAGCAATAGGGTCAGTAACCTCTGGATATCTAGAATACCGGAACTGAGGTAGACTCTGTCTCCATGCTAGTAGCTCTGTTCTACCTTTAGTGGTCATGAGGTAGACAATGAAAGATTCAGAGGTAGGCTTTCACTCAAACTGTTCTGCTGCTGATGCATGGAGAGTGGAAGAAGAAATCTAAGGGTCATATAGTTAGTATTTTGGGGGAACCTGCCCCTCCATGCAGGATCTATCTCCAGGAGAACGTAGGTGTTGAATTGGCATGGGGATGACTGTGAGCTATTTTAGTAAAAGTGAAGCACAGCTCCTCCACATGTGGTCCAGATTTAGGGATTCATACTTATAATTATATAGAGTACATAATAAATCAGTCAAACATGTCAAATCAGAAATTATTACTCTGCTTTAAGATAATGTTCAAGTAATATCTAAGCATCCACTTATAAACTAATAAAGAGTCATTAACATTTGTCCATTAATAAAGATTTTTAAAGGACTCCAATTTTATCTGGAAGTTTATCTTTGCATCCTGATCTCAACTTTGCAAAGGTACTTTATAAGTTTTTCTATCCCACCATCTTCAGAATCATTCTATAAGGAAGGGTGGGCAAGTATTTTGATCTACAGTGAACAGGTGAGGGAAATAGAATGCCTAGGGCTTTATCTTGCCATCTAAAGCAGGTGAGCAGGGGTTGATTCCACATCTGTTGGCTCCTAATTTTAAGGTATTTCTATCAGACCATAAAAGAAAGGCAACCTCACTTATTTAAGGAATAAATCTATAACTACTACCCCCTATTATTTAGAAGGCTTACCCTCTAAACAGTTCATACTAATGAGGTCTTACTGCTCCCCAAAAAAGGTGTCAATTCATGAAGGATTCAAGAGAATCTGGTAGACAGCTTGTGAATACATTTAGTGCATACACATCATTTTTTTTCACCATATCTAGGTAATAGGAGATAATGATAGTTACTGTTTAATCACCTGTTAGGGACACAGTACTAACCAAGTGTAGGCACCTAAAATGAATCTTAGTTTGCTAACTACTAGGAAACATGCATAGTTTCTATCTCTGCATTAGGCTGTTAAAGTGAACTGGGGTGTTATTGATGGTCTGTGTAGCAATCCCGTCTGATAGATGCCAACAACACACACAGAGTGAGCGGTCTTGCTCTAGTCTCTAAATAGAGATCAATGACTATTTTATTTGTTCAGCCCTTCCTCTACCTCCATCACGAGGTAGCTGGAATGATTAATGATCTGTTAGAGGTATTAACGCCTCATGTGTTCGTCCCCTAATTATAGAAGCAGATTGGAGCCAAGCCTTAGAGTGGGTTTGGGATTGAAAGATATTTTGAAGGCAGATGATTGGCCCAACACTTCCACTTCTTTCAATTTGACCATAAATCAATTGTGAATGATTTTTCCACTGTAATTTTTCATAGGTTTTGAACTTGGGTAATGAGCATCCCTGTCCCAGAGTGAAACTGTGATTTTCCTAGATCTTATTGGAAAGGGGATGAAGATTTATGAAGGGGCTTAGAAGGAAACATATTGCATTTCTTCTTATCCTCTGTTTGTGTTTTCCCCCCTCCTTTCCTGTACTTCAACCCTGATAAGTCTCAACTTTCATGCATGGCATATAGTATTTGGGAAATTGGAAAGCTCCAGTGTGTCTTGACCTACTTTCCAGTGGCTGTACAATTACAAGGAAGAAGTTGATACTGTGTAAAGTAGTACTACGTTCCACACCGAAGGGAACGCATGGGGAAGCAAAGAGTGCATTTGCCTGAGCAGCACCCATTCTTTATTTTATTTTTGATATATTTTTATGGATTTCAGAGAGGAAGGGAGAGGGAGAGAGAGATAGAAACATTAATGATGAGAGAGAATCATCCATTGGCTTCCTCCTGCATGCCTGCTACCATGGACCAAACTCACAACCTGGGCATTTGCCCTGACAGGGAATCGAACCATGCCCTCCTGGTTCATAGGTTGACACTCAACCACTGAGCCATGCTGGCCGGGCACAGCACTTATTCTTTTATTTAGTTGCTGAATATATTGACTTCAGATTTTTTAAAAATATGGGACAGTTCAAGGTGTTGCTACCACCTAAGAAGCTGCCATGGTGATTGAGAGAGAACTTTTTAGAAGCCCTGGGTGAAAAGAGGCTTACATTGGAGTCACTTTGACAAAATTTCTTTCTTTAGCTAGGACTGCAGCTTACCCCACCATGGGTAATGTGATCCACCCGTGCCTGATGAAAACCCGGCCTTCAACTTGTGGAAAAGCTCAGGGTTCTTTATATTGTTGTTGTTGTTGTTATTATTATTACTAGAGGCCCGGTGCATGAAATTTGTGCACGGGGGTGTGTGCCCCTCAGCCCAGCCTGCACCCTCTCCAGTCTTGAGGGATATCTGACTGCCTGCTTAGGCCTCCCAACTGCTCACCTGCCTGCCTTCCTGATTGCCCCTAACCACTTCTGCCTGCCAGCCTGATCATCCCCTAACCACTCCCCTGCCAGCCTGATTGATGCCTAACTGCTCCCCTGCCAGCCTGTTTGCCCCTAACTGCCCTCCCCTGCAGGCCTGGATCCCCCCCAACTGCCCTTCCCTGCAGACCCGGTCACCCCCAACTGTCCTCCTCTGCCAGCCTGGTCACCCCTAATTGCCTTCCCCTGCAGGCTTGATTGCCCTCAACTGCCCTCCTTTGCAGGCCTGGTCCCTCTCAACTGCCCTCCCCTGCTGGCCTGATTGCCCACAATTGCCCTCCCTTGCAGGCCTGGTCCCTCCCAACTGCCCTCCCCTGCTGGCCATCTTGTGGTGGCCATCTTGTGTCCACATGGGGACAGCCATCTTTGACCACATGGGAGCAGCCATCTTGTGTGTTGGAGTGATGGTCAATTTGCATATTACTCTTTTATTAGATAGGATTATTATTATTATTTTCTTAAGCCTCACCAAAGAATATTTTTTTCCTTGCTTTTCAGGGAGATGGGGAGAGGGGAGAGAAACATCATGTGAGAGAGACACATCCATTGGTTGCCTCCCACACACACCCTGACTGAGGGGCTGGGGATTGAACCTGCAACACAGGTACATGCCCTTGACCAGGAATTGAACCTGAGAGCCTTTGCTGCGTGGACTGACACTCTTAACTGCTTAGCAACAACAGCCAGGGCTATGGTTTTTATTTTTTAAGGATTGTAAGGTTAGCAGCAAAGAGCTTGTTAAACTAGATACCGTATTTTCTGGCGTATAAGACGGCTGGGCGTATAGAAGATTTTCCTGGGTTAAAAAGTCATCTTATACACCGGAAAATATGGTACTTTACTAAAACTCAAATGCAGCAAATGTTCCTGTTTGCCTGTGTACCATAGCACATGGAAAGATCCAGCAGGGCTTGTCAGATATTTAATTTTTCTGTAGCTGCAGGACTCTTGGGGGCTTTATGTATTAGAGCAATAGATTACACTTTTAATGTATTTAAGCTATGAGAGACATATGTTAACAGGTTTGTATTCCAATTCTGTGAGTATTTGGAAGGGATGCTTCTCTTTCTTTCTTCCTTCCTGCCTGCCTTTCTTCCTAAAACATCTGTTAATTCATTATTATGCACCAAAACACCAAGTTAGTCCTAGGTGGCTAGGTGATGGGAGAGGAAGGTGATTTTGAAAATCAGTAAAATTCAGTCCTTGTCCTCAAGCACCTTACACTCTAGGGCCGTGGTTGGCAAACTGCGGCTCGCGAGCCACATGAGGCTCTTTGGCCCCTTGAGTGTGGCTCTTCCACAAAATACCACGGCCTGGGCGAGTCTATTTTGAAGAAGTGGCGTTAGAAGAAGTATGAGTTTAAAAAATTTGGCTCTCAAAAGAAATTTCAATCGTACTGTTGATATTTGGCTCTGTTGACTAATGAGTTTGCCGACCACTGCTCTAGAGCATTAAGGTAGCTGACAAAGTCTTTCAAAAGCCCTGGGAACCAGGGTTGGGTACCATATAGGCAAGAATGAGAGCTGCCAAGAGATATGCTCAACCATGGACTTGCCCTAGAGAAAGCCCTCTGCTCTTGGTTTACAGTTTGGGGCAAGATCCTCTACCATCACTGCCCTAGAAAGAAATCCCCTTAACGCCATGCTTTCAATAAGAGCCAATCTTCCCAAGAGCATCAGTGACCTCATGGTGCCTTTAAAAAAATATATATATATATGTATATGTATATGTTATTTTATTGATTTTAGAGTGGAAGGGAGAGGGAAAGAGAGATAGCAACATTGATCAGCTGCCTCCTGCACACCCACTACCATGGACCAAGCCCATAATCTAGGCATGTGCCCTGACTGGGAATCAAACCATGACCTCCTGGTTCATAGGTCGATACTCAGCCACTGAGCAACACCAGCCAGGCCCCATGGTGCCTTCTTGTTCATTCCAAACCTCTCAAAGGTACATCAACTTGGCAAAACCTAGGCCACATCACTTATCTCAACTGCAAGGAAGTCTGGGTCATATAATTCTTAGCGTTCCTGACTCTGACACATAGGAAGTTACACTACAATGGTTGGCATATTGGATGGAGGAAATAAATAAATAGGAGTCACCACAGAGAGATGGGCAGATTAGTAGATAACCACAATGAATTGTGTAAATGTTGGGCTGGAGTGCATAATAGTACGGTACTGTGGGAACATCCAGCAAAGGTGCTATCTCAGAGGGAAGGGGGGCATTCAGTGAAGTAGTGTAGTAGAGATATACTCAGTAAGCTTGAGGATTTCATGGTTTTGTTAACGAGGGTATGATAGGTATACGATGCAGAAGTAAACAGCTTCAAAACCTCAGTGGCTTCACAGACATACTGGTACAACCAAACACACAGAAACTTATGCACAGTAGGCTCTGTGGATGGGATGGGATATAGATTTGTGAAGCCTGGTGCAAAATGAAAACAAAAATTATTCAAAATTTCAAAATTGTGGTGGCAGAACAGTAACCCAAGCAGGTGGGATCCCGTTTGCATAGATTGATTGCATAGATCGAATGCCCAGGAGCCTGGCCCTGTGTGGGGGTCCCAGAGACTCTCCAGGGAAGCTGTCTTCTAATTGGTCACAGTAATGTAAAGAGCGTTAAGTCTGTGGCTTTATCATCTCAACACAGACTCCTCCACTCTTGCCAGATCTGGGCAAGAGAGACGGGAGAGCCACACAGGGGCTTTTTACTGCCTCAGCCCAGAAGTGACACATCTCACATTTCTTTGTCTGGTGCTGGTCACATAGCTCCACTGGCCACACGGAGGTTAGGAGGGGATGACAGGTGATGGTGACTCAGTAGTATCTACCCAGTGGCACCCAAAAACAGGAATGACAAAAACAATTGATGTTTTAAAATACTATCTGGCCGAAACCGGTTTGGCTCAGTGGATAGAGCGTCGGACTGCGGACTGAAAGGTCCCAGGTTCGATTCCGGTGAAGGGCATGTACATTGGTTGCGGGCACATCCCCGGTGGGGGGTGTGCAGGAGGCACCTGGTCGATGTTTCTCTCTCATCGATGTTTCTAGCTCTCTATCCCTCTCCCTTCCTCTCTATAAAAAAAAATCCATAAAATATATTAAAAAATAAAATAAAATACTCTCTGTATTTGAATATTAATACATTTAGTGTGGCTTAACAGTTCAAGCAGTATGCTTGCTTTTTACCAATCCACTCATTTGATCAGAACACTTTAAAGTATTTTGCTAAATCCAAGTGCTGCTAGAAAAATTAGCAGTAATAATGAACAACTTTGAAGGAGTTTGAGTTAAATGCTTTGGAGCAACAACAACAAAAACACATTTCTGTTTTAGCACACATCTTAAGATACAAATTATATTTGTTTTATGGAAAATAGATGTATATGAAAACTGATGGAGTAAAACTTTTCTCTTGAATTTATTAACTTACTTAGCAATGAATGGACCCAAATATATATGCTTAGACAACAATGTAGTATAACTAAAACGATTCTAAATATTTTTACCTGCTTCTGTGAGTTGCTCTGAATTATCTTTACCTGTGTTGGGCTCAGTTATGCTCACATATGAATCCACTTTGAAAACGGGGAAGTAGATGTTCAAAAAGAAGCTCACCCATTGTGTCATTAATGCCCTGTGTCTATTACCCTGACACTTTTCAGTATGAACTAAAACTCAGTGATGTGTTACAGACAACACGAGCTCTGATGAGAGATAAATGAATGTGGTTCACAGTAGACAGGTCGGACAAAATGGGCGGTCCTCTTCCCCACTGGGTGCTGCCGGCAGTGGGCTTCTTATGACATCCCAAGAAAAATAATTATCTGAGTCTTGCACAAGGCAATGAGTGGTTTTGATTTGCATGGCATTAACTCCCTGCATCTCTAACGTCCCATTTCCCTTAGTCCGGTCACAGAAGAAGTGACGCTGGGGTTTCAGTAAAGCTGGAAGCAAAGCCAGTAGTCGGTCTCCAGAGCTTCCTTTCTTTGTCGGAGCTGGTTCCATTTCCGCATTAGGCTAGTGGCAGTCCATTAGTCCATCGCATGTGGGAGAATGCAAGGAAGCAGGAATAAAAGAGCCCCCAATCCAGGAGTCAAGCACAGTATCCCAAGAGGAACCAACAGCATGGATTTCTTTGTTTAGGGAATTACATATCCTAAATCTTTGCAGGCTTGCAGTGGCCACGCCCATTCTGGCCAATGACCTCTATTTCCAGGTGTGACTGATAAGCATCTTCCCTATGTCACCCCAACTTCCCCAGGCATGTGTCTGTCTTCCCTTTTGTCCAGTGCCCTCCCCCCAGTGTTTTGTAGGGAACATGCCTGTAATGTCTGGCCTTCCCTTTGCTCCTTTTCTATTTTTAATAATTAGCTAATTACAGTGGTATCATCTGTTGACAGTTATATTTCTTTCCAACGAACCATTACTAATGTGTTCATTTAAGTTGTACTCCTTTACCTGTACTTCTTTAAATTTGTTTTTTCTTTTTTTAAAACCATATTTTTCTACTCTACTATTGCACTACTAACTATACTATTTTATTGTTGTGTTATATGTGTGTACTGTTTTCTGCTGGAAAGCAAACTGGACTTGAGAACAGATCATCTGTGTCCCAGCCCAAACACTGTAAATATTGTGTAAATTTATATTCTAGCCTTTCCTCACCTGTAAAATTGGAATGATGACTATGATAATGATGATGAAGAAGAAGAATATGGTGATTAAGATGATGGGTGATTAATTGACTGTCTCTCCAACTCAACTGTATACCCCAGAGTCTGAACCAGAAGTGGGCAAACTATGGCCATCAGGTCAAATCTGGCTTTTCACTGGTTATTGTAAATAATGTTATATTGGAACACAGCCATGCCCATTCATTTATGTGTTGTCTGTGGCTGCTTTCATGCTACAAAGACAGAACTGAGCAGTTGTAATGGGGACTGTGAGGCCGCAAAGCCTAAGGTTTTTACTCTCTAGCTCTTTACAGAAAATGTTTTCTAATGCCTAGGCTAGATAGTCACCAAATATGTGTTTTGATTTGTGAAAATTTAGGGATATTGCCTTAATGAGATAGGAGGCTGCCTATAACCAATTTGTATTATATACGGTACCCAGAAAGTTCCCCAAAGAGAGCCTAACCCAGCTTTCAGCTGCTGAGAGAGAGAGACATAGCATTTATCTTTTCACTCTTGAAATGCTACCTACAGGGCCACTGTTAGCAGAGGTCATTATGCAAATACAGATTCATCTCTACATGATACCACATGCCAGGCATTTACACAGATGTAAATTGTATTAAGGCCTGAGTATAATGTGTGTACTTCAGTTACTTTTTGAAATTGTTCAGTCATCTGGATGTCTTTTACTGTGTTTTCCAGGAAATATGAACTAGAGAATTGAGCAATTTTCTTGTCAATTTGATCAATGTAGACTGGCAACCTGGATGCCTTTATTTAAAAAAAAAAAATACCACCACCCCCACTTCACTTGTTAGAATATATTTATTTATTTTACTAAATTGCCCAGTTAATTACTACAATTTTCCAATCTATCTTAACCACTGAAGGCTTAGACTGGTTCAATATTACATGCGGTTGGTACAATTGAGGTCTGTTCCCAAAGTATAAGCTTATTCAGTGTAGGATTCATGTTTGTTTATCCATCTACTTGCTTGGTCTTTTTGATCTGTAGCTTAAATTGTTGAAATTTCACCTTTAACCTTTTGCACTCGGATGTCGACACGGTTAGCATTCGAATAAAGGAATCGAGAAAAAAGCAAGCGAGTGCAAAGGGTTAAATCAATCAAGTATCACTTTAGAAACAGGAGAGACATTGGAATGGAAAACCAAAGAATGAAGAATTCAGAGAAACAGTGCTCTATTGGCAAAGGGAAGGTTCCAGAAGAAAGGGCCTTGTAGGAGGTAGGCAGATAGCAGAAGACCTTGGATTGAAGCTCTGGGCAGAGTTTTGTAGGATAAGAGGAAACAAAAGCAGCCAATGCTTCAGAAGGAACTGTCAAGGGAAGAGGAGGGATCATTTGACTCATAAAGACAGATACGGGAGCTGGAATGCTTTAGGGAGGGTTAGTGGCCAGTAAACATGTTTAAGAGTAATCAAACTGAGAAAATAAAACTGGTTGTGGAATTCGACCATGTCCTGTTTAAAAGAGGATCTTGAACTGGGTCCTTCTAGTACTACCTGGCCAGATGTGGGAATTTTCTGATCATGCTACCATCTCCTCCTCCAGGCATTCAAGGACTCCTCTATCTCCAGGTCTTGATGAGTGTCCTTATCATTAAACAAGTCATTGTCTCTATGGAGTGGGCAGATGGGGTCAGGGGCAAAGTCACAGGGGACGTACAAGTGTCATCCTTGAATAGACATCCACAGACACTGTGAGTCCATGGTCCTCATTTGCATCAGCGAAAACATGTCTGGATGACGGCATGTTCTCTCAGCCCCTACTTCTCACCTCGGATGGTACTTGCTCTAAGGATGATACTGGTTTTCTGGGTCTCATACCTCCCTCCGGTACAGACCTCTTTTCCTCTCCTTCCTCTTTTCCTGCTCATTTGTGCATTTTGAAGTGTGACTTTTGAACTTAATAGTGAAGCATTTTTCAATCTTTATTTTCTGGTTTTCCCAAGAGTGACTCATACTCACATTCTGGAAAAGATCCCTGGAGGTTCTGTGGAAGCAATTTTGCGGGAAGAGTAAAGCTTTGCTGTAACCTACCAAATGTGGTTATTAGATTTGAAGATATAGAGTTTATTGATGACTTCTGACATTGAAGGTGAAGGAAGCCATGTCTTAGGACCAAGGTTCAGAAAGCATTCAAAAGGGTTTTCATGTTGGTAGGTAGGTTGGTTGGTTAGCTGTCTGTAGGTATGAAGTGATAAGTGAAGACAGAAAGGTACTAAAACCTTACAGAATGACAGGAAAGACCACACAGAGATCCAGGCCTGTCACTCAGCATCTAGAAGGCATCTGCTATAGCTAGAGCTGAGAACCTAGGACTAACAGAGAAAGCAGGGCATTAACCAGTGGCCAGTGGGTCAGCTCCCTCTGAGTAAGGTGGACAGAGGTCACTGGCCGGCGGGGGGGGGGGGGGGGGTAGGGAAAAAAAATTCCTGCCGAGATGTTTTGCAAAGGACTGACATCTTTCAAAAGCCCATGCTTCCTACAAGTGACCTTTCTTCAACTGTAAGAGGCTTTCAAAAATTGGATGAGTGAATGCCTGCAGAAGTAGTATTTAATGTGTGTTTTGAAGAAAATATAGCTTGGCAGCTTTGAGGGAATCTGAGGTCATTCTAATTAAGAGGATTTACCTGACCAAGAACAGAAGTGGTATAAGTCTGGCATATCCTAAAGACTCTTAGCAAGCTACTGTATTAAAATCAGTGCTTTTCAGGATATGTTATCTGTTCTGAGGGCCTCAGTGCAACTTTGATTGTGTTTCTTGTCCTTTTCTTTTTGAGCGCAAGTGCATAAACTATCAGGTTAGTTTATGAACAGGAAGGCTCAGCCCACATCTTTTATCTCAAAATGCAGACCACGGTGGTGTAATTACAATCCTTTGGGTATTGTTTTAACAAAATGTTTTAATTTCGTTGCTTCTCTTCCCCTACTTCACTGAAGAGCTTCTCAGCCTAGACTTGTGCAGATTTTAATGCGCAAATAAATCGCTTGAGAATTGTTTAAAAAAAAAAAAGCATATTCTGCTTCAGTAGGTTTGGTAGGAATACAGGCCTGAGTTTCTACATTTCTTATAAGCTTCTCAGTGCTGCTTGTGCTGCTAGTCTGGGGACCATATTTTGAATAAAAACGGGTAAATGAAAGGGAAGGAGTTGGGTAGCAAAAAGAGGTCGAGTTTTTGTAAAAATGTATTTTTATTGATTTCAGAGAGGAAGGGAGAGGGAGAGAGAGATAGAAACATCAATGATGAGAGAGATTCATTGATTGGCTGCCTCCTGCACACCCCACACTGGGGATCGAGCCCACAACCTGGGCATGTGCCCTGACTGGGAATCAAACTGGGAATCAATCACTGAGCCACTGCAGCCTGGCAAAGGGGTTGAGTTTTATAGTCAGAAAGGCCTCGATGGTCTGAATTCTGGCTCTGAAATGTATGGTGACTTAAAAGCTATATGACTTAAACAAGTTGTTGAAGCTCTCGGAGCCTTGTTTTCTTATCTGAAAAGGGGATAGTGATACTGCCTTCACATGCATCTTCTAAGAGATACATTTCCTCCTACCTCTATCGTGTTCACTGCTTTATCTCCATGACTGAGCATAGTTCCTGGCACATCACAAAGATGTATTGAATGAAGGATTGAATGAATTAGTGAGTTACCAAATAAATAGGTTTGAGGATAAATTTTATGGTATGATTAGAATATGCAGCAGAGTATTTGGCCTTAAAAGACATTTCAATAAATGTTGTTTACCTCCCCATCTCCTCCTTTTTCCTCTAAAACAAAAAACTGAAGGTGCATGCCTCACACTGCTGAAGCAACATCATATAAAAAAGGTCCTCTCTTTGTGATTCCTCAGGGAAATAACAAGTTACACTTCACGTCAGCAGTCGCCAACCTTTTGGACCTCACAGACCACCAGTGGTCTGTGAACCATCAGTTGGCGACCGCTGCTCCAAAGGTTTCCTTAAACCAGTGGTCGCCAACCTTTTGGACCTCACGGACCACCAGTGGTCCGTGGATCACCAGGTGGCGACCGCTGCTTCAGGTAATAGAAGTTGGATGAATGATGAGAGAGTAGTTTCATAATATTGTTATTGTTACCCATACATGGACCAGGGTAAGTTAGGCAATCACTTTTCAAAAATTGATCATCTAAATATATGCTTATGTCTTATCTGCTGCTGGAGCCCTGGGAGGTAAGCAATTGTCAGAAAAATTCGAAGCATTTCAGAATTCTGTGGATTCAGAAGAGACCGGAACCAGGTACATAGCTGATCTTGGGAATACAAAAAGGACAAACCTGGCTCACCAACTCCTTGGCCCCCTACTTCTCTGAAGAGTCTGAATTTGAGTTTGACAACTTCATCTATCTATCTATCTATCTATCTATCTATCTATCTATCATCTATCTATCTATCATCTATCTATCTATCTATCTATCTATCTATCTATCTATCATCTATCTCTCTATCTATCATCTATCTATTTATTGGTTAATCCTCAACCAAAGATATTTTTTTCACTAATGTTTAGAGAGAATGGAAGGGATGGGGAGAGACAGAGAGAAACATCAATTTTGTGAGAGACACATCAATTGGTTGTCTCCTGCATGGGCCCCGGCCAGGGCTGGGGAGAAGTCTGCGACCGAGGTACATGCCCTTGACTGGAATCTAACCCAGGACCCTTCACTCCTCAAGCCTGATGTTCTATCCACTGAGCCAAACTAGCTAGGGCAAGTTTGGTTCTTTTAAAGTGCAATAGGCATGGAACTTAAGGAGTTAACATTAATTCACATATAAGTTTGACTAAGTTTGATCAGATTGCTTTCCTCACTTTCAGTCAGTCAACAACATTTCCCAAGTCCTAACGATGTGCCAGAAAGTAAAGTAGGTGCTGGAGAGATAGGGTGAGTAAGGCAGAGCCAGGCTTTGGCGCTCCTGAACCTGACCTTCAGAATGGGGCAGGGAGACAGAGAAAAACAGGAAAACGGACTGTTGGACTGACTTTATGAAGAGCATTCACTGAGGTTCGTTGTCACTTATTGATGAAATGGACTTAAAATCAGTTTTGGTGGTTATTTATAATTGATTTTAGAGCAATAACTCTTTTTCTAAAAGCCGGGTAACTTTTAAAAAATATTCTTATTTTAAAGCTTATGATGGCAGAGAATTTTGCTGTTCTGTTCACTGTTCTGTCCTCAGCACTTAAAGTGACAGGTACATGATAGGTGCTCAGTAAATATTTGTTAGTGATAAATAACATTTGTTGAATGTACTCTTAGTGAGTTCTTGTTAATGTGATGACTGTGGACTTATTCTGTGTTTCACCTGGGACTAATGTAGTATCATTTCTCTGTTATATTTATATAGTGCCTAGGTTCTAGCCATAACTTATTAATTAATTAGGGTATAAAAGAGAAACACCCACAAACTATGAAGCTATTTAAATGGATACATAAAAAAATTAACAGTAAATAGCTCAACAGACAGTTCTTTTTGAAAAAGCAACAATGCGTGTTTTTATTGATTTTTAGAGAGAGGAAGGGTGAGGGGTAGAGAAATAGAAACATTGATAAGACAGAAACATCATGGATTGGCTGCCTCCTGCACACCCCACACTGGGGATCAAGCCTGCATTGATCTGAATGTACCCTGACTGGGAATTGAACCGAGACCTCTTGGTTCCTGGGTCCATGTTCAATCACGGAGCCACACCGGCCAGGCTACAGACAGTTCTTTACAATGATGATTCTCTTCTTGGCTTAGTGCTTTTAATTGTTATAGCAATTGCCACTGCCATTAATGGCAGTTATATTTTAAAGTGCTTATTGAAGTTGAAAATACATAGAGTTTGTGTTTTCGCTTTGTTCGCAAAGCTGATGGTTATGAAATGTATTATTGTTTTAGTAGTCATTGCTATTTTACAACCCTTGGTGGGGTCCCCACCACTCTCAATTTCTTAAGTACAGGATTGTCAGCCAAGCTGCCACCTACTGATTAGGTCTAGTCCTCTTGCCACAAGAACATTCATTGCTCAAAGTAGGAAATATAATGTCAGCAGCAAACACATCTGTCTTGAAAGAGGAGGAAGAGCATCTAGGCTAATATGAATTCTGGCAGATATGCATAGCTAAGCCATGTGACTAGCAGATCTCTATGATAATGATTACAATTATGATCATTCTAATAGGGAGATAAAGTTTTCATTATAATGTAGTAATATAGGCTCATCATTGGCTGATATTGTGGGATCTGTATCTTCACCCGAAGGTCAGTCTCATCAAATCTTAATCAGAAAATCTTTGTCAATTTCTGAATTAGTGATGAGTGAGCCCCTGAGATGGCTGGGTAGTCAGGTCATAGGTCACCCATTGATTCTAAAAGGAGCCAAACACATTGAGATTAGAAGTACTTAGAAATGTAAATGGCATCAATTGAAGTATTGACACTGTGTTTTTTATAGCTGCAAGATAAATATTTAAAAGTGAGGAGATATAAACAAAAACAGTATCAAAACAATTTTTCCTCTCCTGGAGTGATAGTCATTCAGACAATATTGCCCTAGAAAATCAGTGTTTAATCATTAGAAAAAGTGAAGGTGAGAAGTAATTGCTCTTATTATCTAATAAGTGAAGTAAGTCAGAGTAGAAAAATTCTCAGAGTTGTGTAAAAATTAGTAAAGGGTAGAGACTGAAGGGGCCAAGCACACTGAAACTCATTTTCAAATGGACAATGTGGTCTTGAGAGTCGGTTGTAAGAAACAGACCAATAAAGGAACCATGAATAAAAGCCAGTACACCAGCAAGAAGTGACTTGTGACGCTAGGCCCGTGGTCGGCAAACTGCGGCTCGCAAGCCACATGCGGCTCTTTGGCCCCTTGAGTGTGGCTCTTCCACAAAATACCACGGCCTGGGCGAGTCTATTTTGAAGAAGTGGTGTTAGAAGAAGTTTTAAGTTAAAAAAATTTGGCTCTCAAAAGAAATTTCAATCGTTCTACTGTTGATATTTGGCTCTGTTGACTAATGAGTTTGCCGACCACTGCTCTAGGCCAATAGAGCTCTTCATCAAATGCAGAGGGAGAGGAGGAGGTAAAAGAAAAGGGAAGGAAGGAGGACAGGACAGGGGGGGAGGGTGCAGGCAGTGGGGAGAGAGGAAGGGAGGGGGAGAGAGAAAGGGAGAGAAAAACACCACAGAGAAACACATACAGCTCTTGCCTCTACATGAGCCTGTCACTGAGCAAGACATAGAATCAGAGTCCTTTTCTATTAAGCAAAGTGGATGCACTATATTAAGTGGTTTTAAGATTGTTCTTTGTAGATTTTAAGAGTGGGAGGGGCCTTCTCGGGGAGTAGGTTTGGTTCAAAAGTGGCTAAAAAACAACGATCCAGGGATGATCTCCAGAGCTAACAAATTAAGGGAAGGATTGGCGATGAAAAGCAAAATAACACTTCTGTTTTATGCTTCCAATTAACTGAAAAAACAAAAACAAAAACAAAAAACCCCAAAAAACTTCTTGTACCTGCTTAGTAATCTGTACTTACCAGTAGTGAGATTTGATGATTTGCCATTAACACTTGTGTTTTCACAAACTTGTCTATCTGGTGCAAGCATTGTTTGGAATAGGAGTCCCTTAATTCCTTAGGACTCATTGGACCTCCCAGTTCCTATAATGGTGTCCAGGATAAAATAGAAAATGGACTAAGATCCTGAAGGAATTTCTACACATGATGCCCTCATAAGTCACATGTTACATGGATGATCTTAATTTGGACAGGTGATGAGCTTAGTGTTGGTGTTGATTGAGTAACTTGGTGACTTGCTTTCTTATCTCTAATGGTGTGAAGATGGTTTAATAGATTGCACCCATAAAGAGGTGCCAATGTCTTATAGGCTTATTGGTAAAACAAAATGAATCCTTATAGTGGCAAATTATGGGGTGGGGAGGGAGGTAAAGAATGGGAAGATAGGGAGATACATTTTTTTACATTTTATTTAAATATTGATTTTAGAGAGGAAGGGAGAGGGAGAGAGAGATAGAAACATCAGTGATGAGAGAGAATCATCCATCAGATGCCTCCTGCATGCCCCTTACTGGGGATCGAGCCCGAAACCCAGGCATGTGCCTTGACGGGGAATCGAACTGCGACCTCCTGGTTCATGGATCCACACTCAACCACTGAGCCACACTAGGCTGGCTGTTATTGCCAATATTATTTCAATAGAAAACTTTTTTTTAAATGTTTACTTTAGGAAACAGTTTTTTGTTTGTTTTTCTTGGCAAGCAGTCGCTCTTTTGGTAAACTGTTTGGCACACAGTGTGGGACATTTTGCCCTTTAAAGAAGTGACAATATTAAAAGGAACAGAAAAGCAGCTGGCATGTACACTGATTTTATAGGGTCTATTCTGATAAGCAGCTGCCACCAGACAGAAAGACCCACTGTAAAGGCCCCCAGCCTCCCCTGGCCCCCCGGCTCCTTGAATTTGCAGTAGCTGCATCTCATTCGCCTGGGGTGTCAGGGAAGGTTTGTACCATTGGATTCTGACCAAGGTCAGTGATTATAGCAAACAGTGTTGTGGTACATTTGTCACATGAAGAAAAAAATGCCAAAAGCATTTATTGAATTGTTTTTATCTGGTAGATGATGGAGATTGGTTTTTGACCTGCTGTTTTGCCTGCAAATAGTTAATTCCATTATTGTAAAGAAAATGAAGCTATTACCTTTATTTATATGAGGATATTTTAGAAGAGTGAATAGTTGGGCCCTGGGCAGGTGGTTCAGCTGGTTGGAGCATGATCCCCTACACCAAATAGTTGTGGGATCAATTCCTGGACAGAGCATATACGTAGGTTGAGGGTTTGATCCCAGGTCAGGGCATATACGGGAGGTGTCCAATTGCTGTTTCTCTCTCACATGGATATTTCTCTCTCTGTCTCTCTCTCACTCTCTCCCTTTCTCTAAAATCAATGAACATATTCTCAGGTGAGGATTACAAAAAAATAAAAATAATAATAAAGTGAACAGTTGGGGCTGAATAACACTTTCTCAGGCTTTTAAATGAAATTAGGAGATTCCTAAATAAGAACTATAATGGGGATTTCCTTTTCTAAATGTAAGTTGAACACACCTTTATTTTGTGAATCATTATCTGTATAAGATCAATGTATTTTAAGCCAGAGGGTTTTCCCTAATTGTGTGCCTTTCCTAACCCATTCCACTAATCTTATTTTGGAGTCAATTGTCATCCTATATCCAAAGCTTAGTGTGTATGCTGTCATAATTGTCACCTGGAGTGATACCTTCAAACCCTGGAGGAAATACTCATGTATAGTTATAATTTATGTCTCCCACACACACACACACATACATACACACTATTCTTTACTATTATCAATAAAATTCTGCGCCCTAACTGGTTTGGCTCAGTGGATAGAGAGTCGGCCTGCGGACTCAAGGGTCCCAGGTTCGATTCCGGTCAAGTGGCATGTACCTTGGTTGCGTGCACATCCCCAGTAGGAGATGTGCAGGAGGCAGCTGATCAATGTCTCTCTCTCATCGATGTTTCTAACTCTCTCTCCCTCTCCCTTCCTCTGTAAAAAAATCAATAAAATATATTTAAAAAATAAAATAAAATTCTGCTTATGGGGCTTCCCAGACTTCTAACCTATTTAAGAAAATATTAGAATCATTTTTGACATTTTATGGCTTGATACACATGACTAATGATGCCCTTTGTAACACAGGATATATTCTGCTGCTGGAAAGCTCTAATGTACTTAAAATTGATGGAAAAAACTAATCTACTTGGGGTCACAAGTCAGTGTACAGTGAGTTAATTGCATGCTCAAATTCTCTTTTCAAGACAGGATTTTGTTTTCTAACACAGAATCGAAAAGTTTATGATCAGATCCCCTCAGTAACTGTGGCCTCACCCCTTGGCATGTGTAGATAGTATTTTTAGTTTAGGTACATTTCACAGAGTAATTGTCTTCTGTTTAGCATCATCACCCAATGAGAATGAGGTTAACCATGTCAACTGTGAATGGCCTGACTTTGTGAATTGGAAATTTCCATGGAAAGGCTACAAATACACTGATCCTTGGATAGTTTTCTCAACCTCTTGGTAGTTTCCTGTAAGGCCAACATATATATGTTTCTGGCTGTATCCTTCAAGCCCTTTGTCTATTAACTGAACTGTAGAATTGGTTTCATTGCCTTTTCTGTCCCACTTCAGTCTCTAAAAACTTGTGTGGGTTTCTTTGCTGAGATTTTCCCACTCACTCTAACCTCTTAGGATGCCTTCTCTCTTACTGTATCCAATATATGCTTTCTCTGAAGCCTTCCCTGACCAGCTTGGAGATGACCTTGACTGACCATCAACTGAACTGAAAAATGTGTTCCACTTCTCCTGAAGTACTGTCTTGTCTTGTTTCCCTATGCGTATCCTCCCCACAATCCACATTCTTGATTCCGAGCTCCCTAAGGGCAACGTTTCTACCATCATTTTGTATATCTTTTCCTCATCCAGTATATAGATTTGTATATAGGTGAAGCAGTTGGGCAAATTGAAAATTTAATGTAAGTCCATCTCTTTGCCTTTATATTAGTCTCGTATCCTAAACCAGAAGATTATAAGCTAATTAAGAGCAGGGGTCATTGTTGACTTAACTTTGAATCTCCAGCGCCTAGAGGCTATCGTGTTGTAGGCACTCAACATTGTCTGTTGAGCTGAACTGAATTATCTCTAGTAAATGGTTATATAGCATGCCTGTTTTAAAGATGTTCAGAAAAGAGATATGATGTAACAATCCTTGATAACTTGACTTCTGAATATTAATTGTATTTAACTGAAGGGATCCTGGCTGAGGCTGGCATTGAGATGGCTTCTGTTTTGGCTTTGGCCAAACCTTTCAATTTTTATTATGGTTTGACTTAAACCACCAGCTCCAATGAGAGTTGTGTTATTCATGTACACACACACACACACACACACACACACCAATTTTAAATATTTAAAAAATAAGATATCTACAATCCCAAGATATTTTAAGTTATATTGATGGAACATATCCACTGAGAACTTTAAGCATAAATGGAGATGTGTAGCTACATTTCCAAATTTATCAGTCTAACCCTCAGCCTTATCTAAAGAATATTAGAATCACTGGCTAAAAAAGAATAAAAGTGAAGTCATTTGACTGATCAGCCTGACACTATTTCTCTGTGTTGACTGATTGATACACAACCCCAGTTAGCCCCCTCTGGTGGCAAACCCCGCATTTACCACCCCAAGCCTTTTTGGCACACAATATGGATGGTAGCTTATGAACAATGTCTAGACATGGCATTAAATCTCCTACCCTGCCATTTTCACTTGCCCTGTCATTTTTAGGGACATTCCAACCATCTTTGTGAATAAATCTACGGAGAGTAGACCCACCTTCGAATTTCCAGGTGGCTAGATTAATTGCCATTGACCTTTAAGTATAACTATAGAGATAAAAGGTGCTGATTTTAAAATGCAGTCGGAAGAGTAGGAGCTGGGAAGCTGCAGAGCACATAGCCTCTTTCTCCCACCCCCAGCAGTTTCTCAGCTGTCTGCATAACCTAAAGCACCGAAAGACCCTTCTCCTGAACCGCAGACCCGAGACATTTGTTGGACATGGTATATAGCCTGGATTTTACACTCAAGTAAATATGCTCTGTGTGTTCCCAAAAAGGCCAATATTTATATATCAAGCTCACCAAGTTAAATTTACTTTCCCACATTAAGCCTGCATGATGAATGGTTTTATCTTGCCTATTACAGCCTGTTATATCATAAATCCCCAGGCAGGAGAAAGAAAAAACCGACTTGAATGAAGAAAACCACGGAGGCGCAGGCCATTACCATTTAAGATGGTTATACTGAATCACATTTGCTAACAATAATATGTAAAATACCTTGGAAACCCCATTTACTCTTATTTCCCTCCCATTTCCATTTCTGTTGCTAACAACAACCAAAAAGGAATGTTGATGTAGGAATGTCTGACTAACCCCGCACTTCCATTTCCCTCTTTTATTGTCAGCATAATATAGTATCCCTTGAACCAATTTTACTTATATTCTTATTTGTTAGATGAATAAATGAATGAATGAATAAACATACATGGAAAAGGATTTCCATATTCTAGTTGGAATGCTCCTTCCAATCACTGAAATTTTCACCTATGGCTCAGCTTTAAGGAAATTTCCTGTTTTCAAAGAGGCTTTTTCTTAGTTGGTTGTTCTCTTCCTCCACACTTCCATAGATCTTTGTATTTTGTTTAGGTAATGTTTTTGTTGTTGTTGTTGTTGTTGTTGTTGTTGTTGTTGTTGTTAATTCTCACCTGAAGATATTTCCCCATTGATTTTTAGAGAGAGTGAAAGGGAGGGGGAGAGACACATGGATTGGTTGCCTCCCCTACCAGGGCCAGAGCCTGCAACCAAGGAATGTGCCCTTGACCAGAATCGAACCTGAGACCCTTCAGTCTGAGGGCCGACACTCAATCCACTGACCTAAACCAGCTAGGGCTGTTCAGATAACTATTTTAATCTGCTTTGCAGTAAAGGTATTTAAGTAGTGTTAGTGGTCACTTACCAAGTGTCTCGTTCAATTTAAAACTACTCAGAGGTCTTTATGCTTCTTTCTTTCTACTCCAACAAGTGGAACCTAAGGCATTTAGAAGTTGGTTAGCATCAGAATGACCAGGTAATTTATAGTCCAAATTGGACACTTTTGAGAGGGAAGGGAGTGGTATTAGTGTGATGTTGGGACAACAGGCACAGGCCAGGACCCTCCCAGGCAAACCTGATGTATGGACTCACTAGGAAGCATGGACCATGATTCTGATTGCAGTAAGATTCCAACATGAGCGAGAGTTGTGCAGAGGGCACTGTGTTCAGGTCTGTTTTCTGATCTCTAAGAACAAAAGGAAATTTAACGGGAAGTTGTGAATAAATGTGTTCTTGGTATTCCTACTGGGGCTAAATATTTAAAGACAAGAGAATAAACATGCCTGGCAAATGATTGGATGGTTCAGGCTGCAATTCTTAGAGGTGAAAAGAAAAGTAAGATCTGTGGTTTCTACTGCACAGGTTTATTATGTGCACTGGTTGCTTTTAGGAAATAATTGCTTGTAGCTCAGCATCTTGCTTGTGCACATATTTGTCTTCATTACTAGACTGAACTACTTCAAGGAAGGAATTGTTTACTTATATTTGTAGCTCTTACAACCCCTTATGTGCGTGCAGTCGAACACACTGTGCTGTGAAATTGTGTGAGTTTGAAAGAGTTTTGCTAGTTCAACCTTTGCTTAATGGAGGCTCTTCTATAAAATTATTGACTCGTTGAACTTTCCACTTATGAGGAATTTATTTTCAAAAGATGCCATTCCATTCTTGAATTGCCATATTTATGGGAAAATGTCCCTTTAACTGAAGTGAAAAATATGTCTTGTTATAACTATGACTGGATTTGACATACCGCTCAAGCCATCTACAGGGCATTGTGAGTCCACTCGCTAGTGCTCACTTGACCTCAGGATGTACCCGGAGTAAATCTAATCACTCTCCTTTCAAATAGTTGAAGCCTCGTATCATGGTCTCCTGAGTTCTCTCTTATCAAGCTCTGGCTATCCCAGGTTTTAAAATCCTTCTCCTATGATTTTCTTCCAGACTAATTGCTATTCTTGTCATCTTTGACAGTATCCTACTTTGAAAGTATCTCTTAAAAAGGAATACACAGTGCAGAGCAAAATGTAGAGTACAGCAGGTTAGTAACAAGGCTGCCACACAGTTATGCAGATTGTACATTGTACAATGGTGCCTGACAGAGGTGGCATGGGGAAGCTAAATTCTAGCCTGCTCGTCACCCACCAAGCCTATGTCTTCACAGAGAAAGGAAGGACCTCCTTTTATTTCTTTTATTAGCACAAAGTGATGGAATGGGCTTGCCAACATCCCTCTAACCCCTGCTCACCTTGCCCACCTCCTAGATTCTGTATGTCTTTATAATGCAGCCTAAGATTTCCTATGCTTTTTTGGCAAGCATATCATTCATACATTATTTTGACCTTGTAGCTAGCAAAAGTCCTGGTCTTATTTATATGAGCTTCTGTTAAGCCAGATTTCTCCTATTGCACCTGACGTTGATATATGTCATTGAAAGGATAAAACTTTCAGAAACTTGTACAGATTCCCCCACACACACACATTGACCTGGAAGTCATTAATCAACACTTTTGGAATACTTTTTTTTCCCACCAGCTGTTAAGCCATACCCCTCTTAGTCATTTCTCCATGTTCTCTAGAAGGATGTCTTGAACCATAAAATCTTTTGCTGAGCTTGTTATTTCACGTTCATGGTACTTCATGAATCAACCAGGTAAACGAATATTAATTCTTAGTAATCACTTCTTCTTCTTCTTTGGAAGCAGCCATACTTTATGGAATATACTCATTAGAATTTAATTAAGGCTTGATATCAATCTCACCAGTTTCTGGAGTCTGTTTTCTCTCCTCATCACTCATCCTCATTTGTTTTGAAAACCAGGACATTCATTTTTCTCTGGACACCTGACATATTTCCTGTTCTCCTTAAATCTTCGGGGGGAATCTGTGGAGATATCTGCCCAATTACTCATTTTATCCACCTTTGCCTCTGACCTCCTTTTCTGGAGCATGCCAGCAACCAAAGTAGGAGGGCTAGAGGACCCTTGAGGGTGAGTCTGTGCCTCCACATTCCCAGAGACTTCTAAGAGAGCAGGTGTGGAATTCTCTTCTCAAAGTCATTGAACAAAAGTCAAGGGACAGGTAACAAAGAAGGTGTTTTGCTTCACCATAAATATTGAGGTTGGTCAAGAGGATGACTTTTGAGATTTTGTGAGGAGTTCACATCTTTCTATCTGATGTTTTTGCTCTTCTGAGGGTCCCCAATCTTGCTGAGTCTGTGTAAGCATAATATGTTACTATGTGAGTCATTTGAATGCCTCCTGGTCTTGCCATGTACAAGAGAAATGCCTCTTGTATTTTAAGAAATGAGATTAGTAAGGTCTCATATCTGAGAAGAACCAGCTCATTCATAGCTGGCTTATTAGTATGAAAAATACCCTTTCTCTTCACTCCTAGTTTTCCACTGCATGAGAAATTTCAGTTGCTTAATCTCTTCAAGTCACTCAAGGAGCTCACAACAGTTTATCTGCAAGAGGAAGACTAAGCAGACTGTGTCAGTCAGGATATATACTAGACTTTGCTGCAATAACTAATGACCCCCTAAACGAAGTGGCTTAAAGTAAGACTAATTCTCTCATCTACCCTACTTTTCAGTGAAGGTTGGTTGGAGGGCTCTTTTCCATGGCACCATCATTCTTCCTACAAGACTCAGGGTGATGGGACAGCCACTAATGGAACAATGGTGGTAGCTGGGACGGAGAGAGGGGAATGTTGTGCAGCATGCACTGGTTCTTAAAGCTTGTGCTCTGAAGTTACCTGCAACACTTTTCTCACAGGTTAGTGGCAAAGCAAGTCACAGTTATCTTTTTATGGGCCGGAACTATAGTCCCACTATGTGTCTGAAACATGTGTGAATGGCCAAATAAACCACTTGAAAAGGTTTTTCTCTTGATATAGAAGTAATGGAATTGACAGATACAAACTTTACCTCAGAGGCAAGACAATTATTTAAGGAGATGCAATTAGAATACCCAAATTCTAGAATTAAGAAAAAAAAAGCTTTGCAAATTTAAAAATTCAGCAGGTACTTTGAAAGGATATAGTCTCTTCTGAAAACCAAATTAGATTCCTAGAAGATCAAGTGTAATAATTATCTCACAACACAGAGTAGAAATTAAAAATAATGAAAATATTAAGTAAAAAATACAAGAGACATAGAAGGCAGTTCCAAAACACCTTACAAACAAAAAAAAATTAGGAAGAAAAAAGGACAGATGGAGGAGCAATGTTAATTTAAATAAAAGAAAAAAGAAATTTCTTAAGATTAAAAAAAAAAAACACTTGAAATTTCTGTTTGAAAAATATAATCAAGTTCCAGGCTGGTTTCATAAAGAAACAAAAGTATGTGTACATAGCACACATATATCTACACATATTTGTACACATACAAGGTGTCCCCAAAAATATATACACACTTTAACAGCTGATAGCTCAATTTTGAAAATGAAATGAATTTTAATAAACACTGCCTTTATAATTATTCAAAGTGTGTGTTTACATATTTTTGGGACACCTTATATATATAAATACACTTATGAATACACATGGGTGTGTACACTGGACTTATAAATACACATATATGCATATAACACATACAACATACTAGTACATGCATGAAACATTATATGTAACATACATGCTGGGGCAGTGTACTAGTATATACACATGGGTGTATATGTATAATCTTATCTCCTGGTGAAATTCAGGAAGGACAAAGGGAAGCATAACTTTTTTTAGGCTTCCAGAGAGATAGAATATATTTCTTAGTAGAGAAAGAACCAGACCAGCAGTCGCCTGCAGCTATTGAAGCTATAAGGCAGTGGGATGTTTAAGAGTCTACAGAGAGGAGGAGTGTCCAGGAATCTCATCTGAGATTTCACTCATCAATCAGAGAAACATTCATCATGCAAAGCCTCAGACTGTAATCTCTTCTTACATGATATCTGTGAAAATATTTGATGAGTTAATATAACCCAATGAAAATTGAGCCAGAATAGGTATTTCAAGATAGAGGAGAAGAATGATGAACAGTGAAGTTCACAACATATATTTAGATATTTACTCAACAAAAAAGTTCTATCAATGTGATACTGGTGGGTTTCCCCCCCCCCCCAATTTATAAATGGGAAAATAAAGACTTAGAGAGAGCAGATTGGCATTCAGAGTGGCACAGTGGGGATTCAAGCTGAAGACGTTTGAGAGCCGATGTTCTTAATTACTTATCCATGTGACTGTCCTTGAAGCCTTGGTGTCTTAATCTGTCTGGATTTCTATAACAAAATACCACGGACTGGGTGGCTTGTAAACAACAGAAATCGATGTCTCACAGTTCTGTAGGCTGGAAGTCCAAGGTTAGGGTGCCAGCATGGTTAGGTGAGAGCCCTCTTCCAGGTGGCAAGCTTCTCCTTGGATTCTCACAGAGCAGAAGGAGCATGGAGTGCTCTTTTATAAGGTCATTTACCGTACTTATGAGGACTCCGAATCACCTCCCAAAGGTATTGCTAATACCATCACACTGGGGCTAGGATTTCAATATATGAATCTGGGGAGGACACAACCATTCAGACCATAGCACTTAAATAAAGCCATTCTCTATACCAGGAGTAACAAAGGAAAAAGATACACACGGGTTAACAAAAAGTGTTTGACAAAGGATAACAAATATAAAGTCTAAAGATATAATATAGACTAGGAAAAAGGTATTTGTAATACATGACAGAACAAAGTTGATGTAGCTAATATGATCAAACCCAATGATATAAAAAGTAAACGAAATTAAAAATCAGAAAATTATGCCGAAACTGGTTTGGCTCAGTGGATAGAGCGTCGGCCTGCGGACTGAAGGGTCGCAGGTTCGATTCTGGTCAAGGGCATGTACCTTGGTTGCGGGCACATCCCCAGTAGGGGGTGTGCAGGAGGCAGCTAATCGATGTTTCTCTCTCATCGATGTTTCTGACTCTCTATCCCTCTCTCTTCCTCTCTGTAATAAAATCAATAAAATATATTTTAAAAAAAGAAATTAAAAATCAGAAAATTATACGAACAGGCCATTCATAGAAGAAGGAATGCAAATTGCCAATAACATAAAAATATCCCTCACCTAATTTGTCATCTGGGTGGGTTGCACAAATTAAAACATCATTGGAATAAAATTTTCCACCATGTGGATTGGCTACAGTTAAAAACAGGTATAACATTCGCCATATAACTTATGAGGACTGTGATCTAATTACTTATACTAGAGGTCCGGTGCACAAATTCGTGCACAGCTGGGGTCCCTAGGCCTGGCCGGTGATCAGGGCCAATTGGGGCCGTCTCACCCAGTCCCGATCAGGGCTTGGCCGATCAGGGCAGGCAGATCAGGGCCAGCTGGCCGGAGGGAGGGACCAGCCTGGGGGAGGGACTAGGGGAGGTTGGCCAGCTGTGGGAGGTTGGCGGTGGGAGTGCACTGACCACCAGGGGGCAGCTTCTGCATTGAGCATCTGCCCTCTGGTGTTCAGTGCGCGTTATAGTGACTGGTCGACTGGTCGTTCTGGTCATTCAGTCGTAATGGTCGCTTAGGCTTTTATATATATACTAGAGTCCCGATGCACGAAATTCATGAAAGGGGCTTGGCCCTCGCAGCCCCAGCTGCCTCAGCCAGCCCTTGCAGCCTCTCGCGGCCCCTCGCAGCCTCAGCCGGCCCTCGCAGCCCCAGCTTTGTCCGGAAGGTCGTCCAGACGGTCATTCTGCTGTTCGGTTTAATTAGCATATTAGCTCTTTATTATATAGCATATTAGCTCTTTATTATATATTATATTATATAGGATAGATATGCTTATGGTATAGATTTACATATTAAGCAAAAATGATCTGGCAATACATCTGAAAATTACACTCAACAAACCCATTGGAAAACACAATTCTGTAGAAGTCACAGCAAAACATTAAGCATATTACATTAAGACATTGATGTAAAGGCTCTAAAGCAGTGATGGCGAACCTATGACACGCATGTCAGCACTGACACATGTAGCCATTTCTGATGACATGCGGCCGCGGCCGCATGCCGAGGATGAAACATTTGCTGCTCCTGAGGATGAAACATTTGCGACTAGAGTCTGACTCTAGTCGCAAATGTTTCATCCTCCCCTATTAGACACTCTGTGCCGGAGGTCTGTAGGCCAAAACTACAGATGTCCGGCACAGAGCGTCTAGTTCTGGGACTTCCGGTTAAGCCGGGATCTTTGTCCTCACTTCCGCCGGCAGAGCAGAGAGCAGCGGAACGCAGCAGGGGATGCATCTCTGGGGGCCCAGCCATTACCAGTAACCAAATAACAGTTAACCATAGCAACCATTATCTACTGTTCTGGGGTGTCATGGATTTCTAATCCATCATTACTGTGATAAGTGAGGGGGAGGCTGGGAGAGGGGAGGGTTTGTGGCGTGCTATGGGTGCCGTTTCCCGCCATTAGAAATAGCGGCAGCCATTTCAATTCACATAAGGAACACCATCTTGCTCCATAGTGCAGACTCCATTTCACCACTATTACTGTTGTGCATCCTTGTTAACCCCTATTTTTGCTTATTAACCCTGCCCTTTCCTAAAAGACAGTTTATATGCACCATTTTGTGGTTAGTTAGGCTAGTTAACCCCTAATTGCCTGCAGGCCTAACAAGCTATCTATAATTCTATCTTCTGTCACTGCCCCCCTGATGGAGAACCCAAAAAATAAAAAACTAAAGTTAAGTAAAGGAAGTGGTAGTAGCAGTGGCCGACTCTTTCAAGAGACATGGACCGAGATGTATGGCTTTATAGAAAAAAATGACAGATCATTTTGCGTTCTATGTACTGAAACGGTAGTAAGCAGAACGTGGAATATAAATAGACATTTTGAAACTAATCATTCCCAGCTCTTGGAAAAAAGTGAGGATGAAAGGAAGGAATACATTTCCAGGCAGCTACACCTTTATAAGAGCCAATCTAATTCCATCCTTAAATTTATGAAAGACTCTACAAATTTACCATCTGCAAGTTTGAGCATTGCTCACTCTATAGCTCAGCATGGAAAAGCGCTCAGTGAGGGAGAATTTATTAAAGAAACTCTCCTAAGATGTGCACCAGTTCTATTTCACGATATGCAGAATAAAGATGCAATTATTAAGAGAATATCTGAGTTACCACTCAGTAGAAATATCATAAAAGACCGAATAATGAGACTGAACACAAACGTACAACATCAATTAAAGAGAGACATAAGGTAGTGTAAATATTTTTCTACCTCTCTTGATGAAACTACTGATGTCACATCACATGCTCAGTTGGCCATTATTGGTCGATATTCTGATGGTCTCACAATGAGAGAAGAGTTGATAAAGTTAGTATCAGTGTCAACAAGTAAATCAGGAAGCGAAATATGTAAGGTTGTTATACAAACATTTCGTGACTTAAGCATTGCTATCTCTAAAGTTGTGTCAGTGACGACAGATGGGGCACCAAATATGGTGGGGAAAAAAGTCGGATTTGTCAAATTATTTACAGAAGCTATTGGACATCCGATTGTGCTTTTCATTGTATTATCCATCAGGAGGCTTTATGTGCCAAGGCAGGATTCACCGACTTAAACGACTTAATGTCAGTTGTTACAAAAATAGTTAATTTAATAGCTGCTTGCCCCCTTCACAAGCGAGAATTTTCGGCACTTTTACTGGAGGTTGATTCCACCTACAGTGGACTGCTGATGTACAATAATGTAAGATGGCTGAGCCGAGGCAAAGTTCTTGAGCGCTTTGTGGAGTGCTTTGAAGAAATTAAGGTATTTCTTGACGATAGGATCTGGGAAACTTTCCTCAGCTTAATGATGATAAGTGGGTCAACACCCTGATGTTTTTTACAGATCTCTCTGTTCATATTAATGAACTGAACTTAAAGTTACAAGGTTTTGGCAAAAGTATTGACGTTATGTTTGGATACATAAAAGCTTTTGAAAGTAAAGTTAAAATTTTCAAGTGAGATGTAGAAACTAAAACTTATAAGTATTTTCCTCGAGTAACAAAGTATTTTGAGAAGGCCAGTGCATCTGTACAAAATTAAATGGAACTCTTGCATATGAAGTACCAGCATGTTTTAGACTTGTTACTTGACCAGTTTAGTGATAAATTTAGTCAATTTAGAAGTCTAGAACAGACCATGAAAATAATTAAGTATCCTGATGTAATAGTCTGCAGTAGTTTGGAATTAAATGGTTTCCAGTGGATGCAAATTGATGATTTGGAGATGCAACTTGCAGAATTTCAAGACCGTATCTGGGCTCAGGTGTTTGTCAACTTGAGGTCAAAGCTTGCGACTCTGGAAAGGTGCCACTTGGAGAATCAAGAGGAGTGCCACTACGAACAGGAAATTTAGAGTGCCTGGAACCGACTACCAGACACTTTTAGCACCCTGAAAAATATAGCAATGGCTTTACTCACAATTTTTCCCTCTACATACTTTTGTGAGGCCTTATTCTCAGCGTTAAATAATATCAAAACCAACAAAAGAAACAGATTGACAGATGAAGTTAGTAGCGCTTGCATGGGCCTGAAGTGTACAAAATACCAACCTTCAATTGAAGATTTAGCCAATGAAATTCAGCAACAAAAAAGTCACTAATAGGTAGGTTAGTTAAAGAATTCCCCCTCCCCCTCACTTATCTTAGTTCACGGCACCCCACACCAGCTAAATAATATCAAGACCAACAAAAGAAACCGACTGACAGATGAACAAAGAAGTCACTAAGCAGGTAAGTTAAATATTTAGTTTTTGGTTTATTAAATACAATTATATATAAAAATTATACATTTATGTTATTTAAATTATAAATACCGCGAAATAATGTTTTTTCCTCAAAGTGACACACTACCCGAGTTATGCTCAGTTTTTTGGCGAAGTTTGACGCACCAAGCTCAAAAGGTTGCCCATCACTGCTCTAAAGGAAGAAAAGAAAGGAAAGAAGGAAGGGAGGGAGGGAAAGAATGTAGGGAAGGAAAGGAAGAAAGAAAATTTCTTATTGTAGCATTTTTCATTTTCCATGGTGTAAATACTCCCACCATGACCAAGTTCAAGCTACTAATATGCAGAGTTGGAAAAAGATGTTCACTATTGTACAGGCATGCTCCAGTTCATCACTGAACTAAGACTTGTGCACAAGAACCTCAATTACAACACAACTGTCATCCCACACTGTGTTCTGTATTCTCTCTGTATTCTTATACTTGTTAAAACAACACATTTAATACTTCTGTAATTTTGACATTCTTATAAAAAATTTTGAAGGATGAGATTCACTAAATGGCCTCTGGCTACCCCATAAAGCCTTTCCATATTTTAGGATCTGATTTATTGGGTTCGGGAGTCTCAAAGTCAGTCAAATGCTCCATTACTATCTCCTCGTCATCAGTTAGACATTGTAAAGAAATCTGATAGCTCCCTTAATAAAATGCATCTTTAGCACTCCAAGGTTGGCAAAGGAGAGAATGATAACTTCATTGCTCACCTCAGAGGACCTGAGTTGGCTGTACTAAGGGCACGGTCAGGTTTTCTTTCAGTTTTAACTTCCCTAGAATGCAAGTTGCATGAAAGCAGAGACCATGTTTACCTTACTCTCCAAAGATTCCAGAAGCTAGCACAATTCCTGGCACTCTGGACTTAGTGAATAAATAATTAATCAGCTAGGAAAGAAAGAAAGATGTACATTTTCTCTTTGCCACACTGGGCCCTTTTTCTTTGAAAACCATCTTGGTAGAGAAAATGACCACAGAAGACTGGTTATGTTCCTTCCCTGCTATGAACGTGAACTAGAGACTACAGTTAGCTGAACTCTCTCTACCTTTGTTTTCCTTGAGCTTAAAAGAAGAACACCTAGAAGAAAATGGCTTCTCTATATTTTTCTAAAAACATCTGTGGTTCTTTCTCCACTTTAGCCTTCCGGACACTTTGTGTGTGTCCTTCACATTGCACAATTTGTTTTTCTGGCTTTGTACTCGCCCTTTGAAAATAGAAGCTCATTAGAGAGCTCTCTGTGCAGCCAGTGGGTTAGTATGATCATTTAAAAATCTATTCCTGTTATGTTCATTGGGTCTTTATGACGATATTATCAGAATTTCCCTTTTTAATAATTTCTGGCCTCATTTCAGCCATTTCCCTTTTTAATTTCTTAAGCCACGTTGTCATGGTTCTATTTGTTTTGGTCTGATGAGCAAAGAACTTCTGTTTTCCCAGCATCGTTAGTCTACTGGACATGGTGTCACTAGATACTGGACTGTTTTCTTCAGTTTTATAACCTATATTTGTTCCTCACCCCAAAAGCCCTTGGGCTGTAGTATATGGGACAGACATTTCACTGTCTCTTCACCGTTTAATGATGTCGGCAGTGTTTGCTGAATGCCCACATGCCTGTCTGAGTCAGTATTGCCTATTTTATTATAAACTCCTAGGAAAAAGCAAATGTCCAAGTATCTAATATAGTGCAATTCCTTTGGGCACTTAAATACTGTGTGGGTGGTGCATGTGTATAAAGAAAATATTTGATTCACATGTTTCTAAAGGAAAGGGTCTGGAATAGGTTGGTATTTAAGTAATTCCAAGTGCTTTTAAAATAGTGTAGTGCCTGTGAGCTGTATGTGCGTGAGCTAATCAGGGCAGCAGCTATAGAGGCTTATGGAATGAAACCTTAGAGTAGCACACTGAGTGACTCCTTAATATCATTATAAAACTCTTTTCCAGATTAAAAATCAACTATAAGAGGTTTCACAAAATTTGTCATAGCTGTAGGCTGTCTGTTGTAGCCCTTTTGCAAAACATGTGAAGAGAAGAGGAACCAGGAAATTTGGAAAGGGAAAAAGGGTATATTCTGTGCTAAAAACAGGAGAGAGGCATTTTTCTGTTAGCTGCAATGCTAGAGAAAGTGAAAACTTAAATATGAAGAAAGGCCACATGGAGTTTAGGCACTCATAATGCTGGATAAATGATTTTGAATGAAGAACCCCATTCAAAGCACATGCACACACACACATACACACACACACACATACACACACACATATATCCAAGAAACTTAGCATAGCATGAGGCCTAATCAAATTTGTACTTATGATCATGCTTAGATTAAGTGATGACTGATAACAGCATAAGGTTTATAAGCATGGCACGTAATTTTATGTAAGTATTTGAATTTGCTATTTCTCTGTGTGTTATTTGACTAAAAATAAAAAAGGTGATTGTTTTCATAAACAGTTATATTTTATGAAAAAAATCTTACCTAAGTAGCATGACTGTGCTATTTAGAATCTGTTTTGGCCCATGAAATCATTGTTAAGTCACGACAGCTCAACTTGCAACTGACTATCTGAATTGTACAGTGTTTAGGAAGAAATAAATAGCCCCATTTAGTAAAGGCATGCCTATAAAGTGACAGTAAACTCCATTGTAATTAGCTCTTACATTCTCATTTGGAACATTAACTTGCCAAAGAATCTTTATCGTGAAATCTGTGGCCTAAACATTCTATTGTCTGAGCTGAGGGGACAGAGCTTCCATCTCCAAGGAACCTGGGTTCTTCATTGAGTTCCTCTCTTCTGCTTTACCTGCAAAAAAATAGATAGTCTTTGTCTCTTGCTGGATTTCCAAGGGCATCTGAAGAATGAAGTCTTTAAAACTCTACAGAACATATATAAATAATCATTTTAATTAAATACCCTCCTTGGGCAGACAAATAGGCCCTGTGATTTGACAGGTGCCTTTTCGTCTCCATTACTTATGATGGGAATGCATAAATCCCACTCTAACCAGCTCATATGTAAATATCTCCAACAGGACCCTGATAGATCTGCCAAACTAGATGGATGTGATTTCTAGCCAGCTTCATATTCCAGTCGTGTACCGAAGTAGAATGGCCAGGCAGACCCAATTGGGGCTTTTCACTTTGTCAAGCATAGTGATGAATTCTTTTCACTTTATCCTGTGAGAGCACTCAGAAGAATCTTAAAAGGTTGAAATATCTTAACATGATGGCCATATATGAATTTGGGTTGTAATTCAATTTAACAACTTATTATGAGGACACCTACTAAGTGCAGATCATTCTACAAGTTGTTCACTAGAGGAAATGTTTCCACATGCCAACAATACTTGGCCCTGTCTCTCAAGGGGCTTAAAATGTAATCAAGGAGGAAAATGAATACATACTTGATACTAGTAGAAACAAATTTTGGTGATGCAGAGTCTATAACCAATGAGAGATTGACCCTGTCTGTTAGAACAAGGGGTAAGTAGATAGAGAAGATGATTTGAGGCAAGCCTTGAGGACTTTAATGTACAATTATGCCCAGCCAGTATGGTTGAGCATCGACCTATGAACCAGGAGGTCATGGTTCGATTCTGGTCCAGGCACACGCCTAGGTTGCAGGCTCAATCTCCAGTAGGCAGTGTGTAGGAGGCAGCCAATCAGTGAGTCTCTCTGATCAGTGATGTTTCTATCTCTCTCTCCCTCTTCCTCTCTCTTCCTCACAGAAATAAAACTATTTTTAAAGGTATAATTATTATTATTTCTGCAGTTTTTAAAGCTAAGGATCTAACTAGATAAAAACAAAAATGGCCACCCAAGATTGCCACCTGTTGAATGAATGGGCCTTAATGTGTCAAATCAGTGCCTGACTTCCAGTTAGTATTCATTAAGTCTTTAAGCAAATGAGAACCTTGGGGAATGTGAGAGAAGACGCAGAGGAAGGCAACTCTGAGAGAAGGACCACAATTCTCTATGAGTCTTCCAAGACCATTATTAAATGGAGACACTGTGTGCTTAGCATAGACTTTCCTATTCAATGGATCTCAACGTGGTGATCATGAGTCTGAATGTGAACTTGAGAGCGAATGGAAGATTTTAGATCATTAGGATCTACTAGGAGACAAGATGTGAAGAATAGAGGAGGACAAAAGAAATGGAGTGCACACAAATGAGAGAAAGCAGGTGATGAACAAATTTTAACAAATCGGGCTCTATTTTCAGGTTTATCTTTAAAGGGAACTTCATGTTTTGAGCTATCGGTTTTGTTGATTCTGTTTTTTAAATAAATATTTTTAAATGTTTTATTGATTTTTAGAGAGAGAGGAAGAAAGAGGGATAGAGAGATAGAAACACCGATGAGAGAGAAACATCATCTATAGGCTGCCTCCTGCACGCCCCCTATTGGGGATCAAGTGCACAAGCCAGGCAGGTGTGCTGACCAGAATCAAACCAGTGTCCTCTTGATTCATGGGTTGATGCTCAACCACTGAGCCACACCAGCCAGGCAGTTTTGTTGATTCTTTACAATACTATCTATTGCCTGGAATTCCAAACATTTTATGCAGTTTTGCTTTCGTAGAAGATAATGTTGGCTTCCTGAATGCTTTCCTTGAGAGTGTTGATATACATAAGCCCTGATTACCCAAACAATGGCTTGGGATAATTTTGTTTGTCTATTAAGTAGAATAACATTTTTTTCCTGCAGACATCAAACATACCACTGTTTGTGATCATGATGAGGCTGTTGGTTTCAGGACTGTCATAGGAAAAGAGATAATTCTGATTTTACATAATGAATCAAAATACAGGTCACTTGATACAGTAAGAATTTTTTCTTTTTAAGAAAATTAGTTGATGCCTTGGATTTTATTGAAAAGTAGAAACTATCTCCTATGGGTTTTATATAATAGAGAAAGTCTGGTAGTGTTTGTCCTTTCGCCCTTTCCCCCTTTATCAATAAGTTAAGACAGCCATATCAATTTTATCAGTTATCAATAGAAACTACAAAATTAACAGCAGCCTATTGGTTAATTTTGAGTATCTTGGTGAAACTAATCCAGGGAAAGAGCGGTTTCTGAGCCAAGGGTTGAGTAGAAACTAGGGCTTCCTGGAAAAGTTTACTGGTCAGGAATGAGGAAGCTGTTCCTTGATTCTGGCTTTGCTGCCCACTAGCAGAGACTCAACTATGCTGTCTTTTCCTCTGGATCTCTGTGTCCGCGCTGGTCAAAGTTAGGATCAAAAACAGGTTATAATAACAACAAACATGAAGCACTTATTTTCTGTCAGGCTCTCGGCTAAGCCCCTTCTTTGTATTACTTCACTTAGTTCAAAGGACAGCTCCTTTGAGGTAAAATTATTATCTCAGTTGAGGGAATGGAGACATAAAGTGTATCATGGGTATAATATACCAGGCATTGCACTGAGTGCTTTCTGTGTATTTAGTTCATTTTAATGCGATTCTCCTAAGAGCCCTGCAATCTAGCTGCATTTTAGACAGGAGGAAATGGACTCCAGAAAGCAGTGATTTGTCCGCCTTCTCCCTCTCAGAGCATCACAGATCCAGGACAAATATACAGATCTCCTGACTCCAAGTTGGCACCCTTCCAATACACCCTATTTTCACTGAAACCATTGAAATTGGACTTTTTCCATATCTATAATTTAAAAATATATATGTTTTTCTTGATTTCAGAGAGGAAGGGAGAGGGAGAGATAGAAAACATCAATGATGAGAGCAAATCACTGATCGGCTGCCTCCTGCACGCCCCCTGCTGGGGATCGAGCTGGCAACCTGGGCATGTGTCCTGACCAGGGATACACCCATGACTTCCTGGTTTATAGATCAATGCTCAACCACTGAGCCACATAGATTTTTTTTTTTTTTTACAAGAAACCTAGGAATTTGGCAACTTACAAGCCAAATTTGGCCTCATTTGCATGCACAGTAATTTAAAATTTTTGTAGTTGCCAACATATTAATGTTAAGAAGCTTCCCACAAATCATCGAGATCTCTAGCTTCTCTGAAAATTGAAAAGATCTGCTATCCCTAGGCTCGCATCTCTCCATGGCAAGTGGCCACAGGAACTGAATCAGGTGCTCTCTCGTTTCACACAACGCCCACCCAGCCTCCTTCATTTGTCTGTGTTACCTCCAGGGCCTTTGTGTTCAAATGCGTTTGTGACTTCTGGATTCAATTAAAAATTTCTGCTGCTCCAACATCAAGGAATTTAAAGGTGTGCTACGGAGCACAGCAAGTTGGTTATTCTGTTTGGCTTCCTCCACATGAAATCAATGGCACTGAAAGTCCTCGTGGTGCGGTTTCTCTTTTTCAGGGTTTTCACAGACAGAACATTTCTCCAGCGTGACATTTTAAAATCAGGGAGGTGAGCCGAGTCATAATTGGTCCTGTCACCATTTGGGTTTGCTGCTGGCACCTCATGTGTTTGCCCTGGTTGAGTAATCTGTTTGCATCTGGGTAGACCACACGCAGACAAATGTGAACTCTGTTTATATTCATTTCCTGCCCGGGAACTTGGTTCCTCTGGGTCACAGCTTTGGAAGGACTGATAGATTGGAAATTTACTGGTATAGACGTGGATGCAAAACGTACTTGAACCCATGTTGGGAGCTGTCCTTAATAACCTTCCTGGGCTACAGCTAAGGGGACTTTAGAACAATTGTATAAGTATCACGTCTGAATACTAGATAGTCAATGGAATTGACCCTTGAACAATGCAGGGGTTAGGGGTGCCAACCCTCAACGCAGTTGAAAATCTGCATAAAACTTTTGACTCTCCCCAAACTTAACTACTTTTGACTAGAAACATTGCAGGTAACCTAAACAGTTGATTAACATATTTTTTATGTTATATGTATTATATATTATATTCTTACAATAAAGCAAGCTGGAAAAAAGAAAATGTTATTAAGAAAATACATTTTTTGGAGAAACCAAGATGGCGGCATAGGTTAAACACCTAACCTGCAGCCGGGCACAACAATTTCAAAAATACAACTAGAGGTCAGAACGGACATCGTCCAGAACCACAGGAAAGTTGGTGGACTGAAATGCCCACAGCTGGGGGGAAGGAGAAGGCCACGGGGACAGTCGGGGAAGCCGTAAAAGCCTGAGGTATGGAGAAACGGGCGGAGACACGAGCACACGCGCCTGCGGGGAGGATGGAACCGGAGAGGAAGGGGCGGCTGATGACCTGGCCGGAGTTCACTGGCAGGAAGGAGATAAAGGCTCCGGAGTGCGCTGAGCACCGGCTCCGATTGCACTGAACCCCATTCCAGGCGAAACCCTGGGAAACTCACTCACTTTCGCAACTCCGCCGCCCCCGCAGGCCGCCCGGCCCGGGACGCTGGGGACGCCGCCGCAGCGGCGGCGCCCGGAGCCCGGCGGCCTCCCAGCACCCGTCTCCGCCGCGCAGCCCCCGCGCGCCTGGTGCCGCGGGCCGCGCGCCCCGCACACCGGACGGAGGCCCGGGCGCCCTCTCCGTGCACCTCCCGGCGGCGCTAGACTTCAGTAGAGTTGACTGAATTCAAGGGATTAAGAAGTACAAATTGGGGGGACGCTGCGGCGGCGACGTCCGGAACGCGGCGATGGCGGTGCCTGGAGCTCGGCGGCCGCCCAGCGCCCGTCCCAGCCGCGCGGCCCTCGCGCGCCTGGTTCCGCGGGACGCGCGCACCGCGCACCGGACGGAGGCCCGGGCGCCCTTTCCGTGCACCTCCCGGCGGCGCTAGACTTCAGTAGAGTTGACTGAAATGAAGGGATTAAGAAGTACAAATTGGGAAGTTTGAAAAAGATGGCGGCGGAGGTTAAAGGCTGTTCTGTTGCCTCGCACCCAGCGAAATCGGAGGGGATGAGGTGTGGAGGCGCGTGGGTCTGGCTGGTGGCGGGGGAAAGGGGCTTTTGTTCCAAACCTAGGGGAGATTAGCTCTCCATCACCCTGAAATCCATCTTCTGGCGAACCCCGGGAGACCCAGATGCCTGCGGGGAGAGGCGGGACTCTTGCGGAGGTGCGCCCAGCAATCAGTGTTTGCTGCGCTGGAGTGCGGAACGAGGGGACTTAGATACGTGGAAGGCAGAAGGACCAGACTCACAGCCATCGCGGCTCGCCGCACCATGGCCTGTTGGCGCCCTGAGACCCCGCCCCGCCCTGGGACCCGCCCCGCACGTTTTGAAGACCTGCCCCGCAAGTCTTGCAGGCACACCTGCGCCCCAAGCAACGGCTTATGCATGTGGGTGGCCTGCCCTCTGGCAGCGGACCAGATGAACTGCTGTTCTAGTCGGACTGCTCCAGGGCCACTCAGACAGGAGGAAGAAACTACAGTTTTTGCTGTAATCCTTGCTGAGTGCCTAAGGCAGTAGCTGATCTACATCCCATTGGAGACCCAGAAACGAGGGCATCTAGTGGTCTGTGGGAGATGACACCAGATTTCAACCACGTGCATAAGGGACACATTCAACGGGAATATTCAGTGAGCGCCAAAGCTTTGCTGCACCAAGACCCGGCCTATAAACGTGTCTCCTGCACAGCAACTCTTCCTTTATAGACAAAGAGAGCCCCCCCAGTGACACCAACAACAATCAAGACTTAACTATACAAAGGAGGACCAAGATGGAGGCATAGGGCGGAAGCCTGATTGTTGCCTACCACAACAACTTTGAGACTACGACAAGAGAGCAGAGCAGATACCATCCAAGACCACCATAGGGCTGGCTGAGTAGATGCTCTACAACTAGAATAAAAGAGGGGTATGTGGGATGATGCTGATGCCGGTGACCCAAAGACCACACTTTAAGAACTACGGCTCAGGCGACACAAAAGAACTATGGCTCAGGCGATACAACAGCGGCCTGGAACGTGCTCGGCGCAGTTCCCCCGGCGGTCTCCGGCTGAGGGGACGGCTCCACTGGCAGCCAAGCACGGACAGACGAGCCCCTGTGAGACATGGGGTGGGAGACTCCGCGCTTGCTGACCTCCGAGTCCGTCAAGAATCTCAACGCCCCGGAAGCGGCCAGGTGCGCATGCTCGGCGACCGGCCACCAATGCAGACCCAAGGGCCGACGCAGCGACGCCAGACCGGCCCACCGCCATGCACCGGGTGCACCGGAGCTTCGCCGAGCCGCCGCCCGACGAGTTCTGCAGCAGCCATACTGGAGCTCTGGAAGGATGGCCAGGGGAATTGCTGAGGGGGGATTGACCGGCAGGAATTGGGATCGGGAAGACGGGGCCCAGCTGAGACCCGGGTGCGGGCGGGGTTGCGCGCCTCTGGGCTCGGGTGTGGTCACACGCCTCTAGGTATAAGTGAGGCCTCACATCCCTGGGTCTAGGTGAGGCCACATGCCCCTGGGTCCAGGTGAGGCCGGACTCCGGGTCCGGGTGAGGCCATGTGCCCCTGGACCCGGATGACGCTGGATCCCGTGCCCGGGCGAGGCCAAGCGCCCCTGGGTCTGGGAGAGCCCACACACCCCTGGGTCCAGGCGAGACCATGTGTCCCTGGATCCGGGTGAGGCCGCGTGCACCTAGGCCCGGGTGAGCCCAAGTGGCCCTGGGTCTGGGAGAGGCCAAGCGTCCCTCGGTCCGGGTGCGACCATATGTCCCTGGAGCCGGATGAGGCCTCGTGCACCTAGGCCCGGGTGAGGCCACGTGCCCCTGGGTCTGGGAGAGGCCAAGCGTCCCTGGCTCCGGGTGAGACCATGTGTCCCTGGATCCGGGTGAGGCCTCGTGCACCTAGGCCCGGGTGAGCCCAAGTGGCCCTGGGTCTGGAAGAGGCCAAGCGTCCCTGGGTCCGGGTGAGACCATGTGTCCCAGGATCCGGGTGAGGCCTCGTGCACCTAGGCCCGGGTGAGCCCAAGTGGCCCTGGGTCTGGGAGAGGCCAAGCGTCCCTGGGTCCGGGTGAGACCATGTGTCCCAGGATCCAGGTGAGGCCTCGTGCACCTAGGCCCGGGTGAGCCCAAGTGGCCCTGGGTCTGGGAGAGGCCAAGCGTCCCTGGGTCCAGGTGAGACCATGTGTCCCTGGATCCGGGTGAGGCCTCGTGCACCTAGGCCCGGGTGAGCCCAAGTGGCCCTGGGTCTGGGAGAGGCCAAGCGTCCCTGGGTCCGGGTGAGACCATGTGTCCCTGGATCCGGGTGAGGCCTCGTGCACCTAGGCCCGGGTGAGGCCACGTGCCCCTGGGTCTGGGAGAGGCCAAGCGTCCCTGGGTCCGGGTGAGACCATGCGTCCCTGGATCCGGATGAGGCCTCGTGCACCTAGGCCCGGGTGAGCCCAAGTGGCCCTGGGTCTGGGAGAGGCCAAGCGTCCCTGGGTCCGGGTGAGACCATGTGTCCCAGGATCCGGGTGAGGCCTCGTGCACCTAGGCCCGGGTGAGCCCAAGTGGCCCTGGGTCTGGGAGAGGCCAAGCGTCCCTGGGTCCGGGTGAGACCATGTGTCCCTGGATCCGGGTGAGGCCTCGTGCACCTAGGCCCGGGTGAGCCCAAGTGGCCCTGGGTCTGGGAGAAGCCAAGCATCCCTGGGTCCGGGTGAGACCATGTGTCCCTGGATCCGGGTGAGGCCTCGTGCACCTAGGCCCGGGTGAGGCCACGTGCCCCTGGGTCTGGGAGAGGCCAAGCGTCACTGGGTCCGGGTGAGACCATGCGTCCCTGGATCCGGATAAGGCCTCGTGCACCTAGGCCCGGGTGAGCCCAAGTGGCCCTGGGTCTGGGAGAGGCCAAGCGTCCCTGGGTCCGGGTGAGACCATGTGTCCCTGGATCCAGATGAGGCCTCGTGCACCTAGGCCCGGGTGAGGCCACGTGCCCCTGGGTCTGGGAGAGGCTAAGCGTCCCTGGGTCCGGGTGAGACCATGTGTCCCTGGATCCGGGTGAGGCCTCGTGCACCTAGGCCCGGGTGAGCCCAAGTGGCCCTGGGTCTGGGAGTGGCCAAACGTTCCTGGGTCTGGGTGAGACCATGTGTCCCTGGATCCGGGTGAGGCCTCGTGCACCTAGGCCCGGGTGAGGCCACGTGCCCCTGGGTCTGGGAGAGGCCAAGCGTCCCTGGGTCCGGGTGAGACCATGCGTCCCTGGATCCGGATGAGGCCTCGTGCACCTAGGCCCGGGTGAGCCCAAGTGGCCCTGGGACTGGGAGAGGCCAAGCGTCCCTGGGTCCGGGAGAGACCATGTGTCCCTGGATCCAGGTGAGGCCTTGTGCAACTAAGCCCGGGTGAGGCCACGTGCCCCTGGGTCTGGGAGAGTCCAAGCGTCCCTGGGTACGGGTGAAGCCAGATCCTGGGTCCGGGTGAGGCCGTGCGCCCCTGGATCCATCCGGGTGAGGCTGGGTCCCAGGCCCGGGTGAGACCACGCGCCCCTTGAGTATGGGTGAGGCCACGTGCCCCTTAGTCCGGGTGACGCCGTGCCCCTGGGTTCGGCCGAGACCAAACCAGAGGGAGTCGGACCTCCATTACCACCATTTGTCCACCATCCAGAGCTGAGGGGTCAGTGCTGACATGTACACATAAGGAACTACTGGACATCGAAATTGGGTCTCAAAAGAACTGTTGGTCCAGGGGGAAGCTCGCTACAGATTGATTCATTTGCCTGTCAGCATAACTATTATTGCTCGTCTCACATTCAGTTCTTATTAGTATATATCTAGTGACATATGATCTCGCTCATCTAGGGGAAATGATGAACAACATAGACTGAGGAACAAGAACAGAACCAGAAGCAAGGAGGCATCGATCGGACTATCGGGCCTCAGAGGGAGGATAAGGGAGGGTAGGGGGAGGGTGGGGGGGAGGGGGAGAGTTCAACCAAAGGACCTGTATGCATGCATATAAGCCTATCCAACGGTTAAGTTCAACAGGGGATTGGGGCATGCGTGGGGAGAGGGGTGGGATGGGAATGGGGGGATGAGGACAAATATGTGACACCTTAATCAATAAAGAAATTTAAAAAAAAAAAGAAAATACATTTTTAGTAGTGTTAATATTTATTGAAAAAATTTTGTTGTTCAAGGGTCATCTGTATTCTCATCTTACAAATGAGGCATTTGAAACCCAGAGTTGTCTAAAGTTATATTAGCTAGGTCAGTGGTCGGCAAACTCATTAGTCAACAGAGCCAAATATCAACAGTACAACAATTGAAATTTCTTTTGAGAGCCAAATTTTTTAAACTTAAACTATATAGGTAGGTACATTGTTATTAACTTAATTAGGGCACTCCTAAGCTGGCCTTTGCTAAAAACTCAAGGGGCCAAAGAACCGCATGTGGCTCGCGAGCCGCAGTTTGCCGACCACTGAGCTAGGTAATTCCCATTATACCGCACCTATACTTCTCAGTAATGAGCAGAGTTCCATGTTATTTTCTGGGTGCCTCCTCCAGGCAAGTCAACAAGCTCCACTCCCAGAATTCCCAAAGAAAGGCAGATTCACCACCCCTCCCCCATTTCATGTGAGCAGCAGTCTGCAAAGGGCCAAGAGGAAAGTGATCAAAGTTTAGGAGACTGGAAACTCCCAGGTCTGCTCTGTGCCAGGCATGGGCCAACCACAGAGGATGCTTAGGGCCTCTTTCCCCATGGTGATGATTTGTAGAATCTTTGCAGAATGAACACCAATAATATCTCATTCTTAACCTCCATCTTCAACCAGTGGGTTACAGGTAAAAGTGGGGGAGAGGGGTAAATGAGACAATCCTGGAAGGCCTCTAGCAGGAGACTCATTGGTACCATCTTCATTAGGGGCACCTCTGTGGACCCATCCTTGGAAGCCTGGGGGATGTCTAATCCAAGATTGACAGCACTGCAGGATGTCTTCTGTTGCAGTGAGCATCAGATATCTTAGTAGCAATTACAGTCGCCTGAACTCCATCTCTAGCATCCTACTTGGCATTAGGAGACTTACAAACGGAACATGTATAAGAAACACCTGCAGCCCTAACCAGTTTGGCTCAGTGGATAGAGCATCGGCCTGTGGACTGAAAGGTCCCAGGTTCGATTCCGGTCAAGGGCATGTACCTTGGTTGCAGGCACATCCCCAGTAGGAGGTGTGCAGGAGGTAGCTGATCGATGTTTCTCTCCCATCGATGTTTCTAACTCTCTATCCCTCTCCCTTCCTCTCTGTAAAAAATCAATAAACTATATTTTTTAAAAAAAGAAACACCTGCAGCCTTCACTGAGTTTATTTTCTAGCTGCTAAAGCCAAGCATGCGTATAAAAATGTTCAAATAGGGGCTTATAGGCTTCGCTGAGGTACTATGTATCGCCATTATAAAAACACTCCACACAACAAATGGCCATTCCTGATGTATAACACCCAGAGACTGTCAGGGACAAAAAACTACTTTGGGGAGAAAGAAAAGAATTGCTGTACAACTAAGGTGGGGAGATGTTAAACTGCCTTAGGAGTGGAGACTGGGCAGAATTAGAATTGACTTCAAATAAGTCACCCTTTCATATTTAGCTGTTTTAGATATTAATAAGACAACCCAGGGGCCAGGTTGAATATTATAGCTTGCTGCAGGTTAAATAGCCAATGCTGTGTTCAATGTAAACTTGAGCACCATTGGGGATAGTACAGAATGCTTTTAACCTCACGCTTAAGAACACGCTAAAGTCTTCCTTCTGTGTTGGTAACAGGTGATGTCATTTTCATGCTGTCATGGTGCTCACGCATGCAAAGAGCCCACAGAGTAAAGGACCCAGAGGGTCATGGAACATGTTCCCTATTTCTCTTATGGTTCTTTCAAGCAGCTTTAAAGGTGATTGTTAATTAAGCATTCCATTGGCATTGTGTTTCTCCTGTGTGAGAAATTAGCAGGGAATTTCTCCCATAAATAATGCACAGCATACTTTTGAATTGACTGGATTTATCTAGAACTTCACTCCAAGACCCCACTGTCCTGGCTGTCCATGGCGGGGTCTATTTTCAGTGTAGTTGTGTCATACATGGATTATTTCCGAAGTGAATGTAGCTGGCTGTCAGATGAAGCATTTCTGTGTGGCTGGGGGCAGACGTTAGAGGAAGATGGTGAGAGCATGCTGTGTGTGCCTTTGTATTTGGTGCTTAGACGTCTCTGGTCTTCGTTGTGCTTCCCTTCCATGCCCTTCTTAATTCCGGCTTTTCCCTGGCCACATGACAGCTGTGTTTTATTCTGTTTGCCATTCATTTCTGGATGCATTACCCATTGCTCTGTCTGTTGTCATTGTTGTAGTTTCTTCAAGTTCCCAGGTGATGGGGGGAAAAACAACAACAAAGCAGTCTGGGCTTTGTAAAGGGCTGGACTTTCTATTCAAATTAGAATTATTTTTAGAAAGCTGCTATAGAGTTTAGATTTCCTTGAACAAAAGGCTTTCATGAAGCCATATGCCGGTGTGATTTCCTCAGATAAAGCCTTAGAAATGTTCTTTTCAAATGCCATCACTGGTGGGCAGCTGCATTCTGTGGGCAGGCCTGCCCCGCACACCTGGGGGTCGGCAAAGTCACTGTGAGGTGTTGATGCTTGCGCTTCCGGTGGCCATTGGCTGAAAGAGTATCACAGTGAACTCTGTCATCAGCAGAGTTGGGCATGTGGAGTGATCTGTTGAAGCAGTACCTTTCCTGGATTGTCAGTTGTGAAAGGCTTAGAGAAAAATGCCACCACACTCAGTTCTGAAATAACATGGAGTGTCATTTTACCATTCTTTCATTCAGAGGGTCCTGTAGAATCTTTGTATCCTAGGGGCGGAGTTAATAAAGATTCCGGGTCTAGACTGTCTGAAAAGCCAGCCTTTATTCTACTTAGAAAGGGAAATAGGTAAGTGGGAAGGGCATAAAGTCTCCAGGGCCCAGGAGAGGGAAGAGAGAGAGCCCAAAGCAAAGGTGGGAGTGATGTGGAGATATTAACATTCACCACTGTCTGCCTCTGCTACTAGCCCTCCAAAGCCTTGGGGGTATAAGATGGGTCAAGGAAGGGCCTCCTCTTTACCTGTTTTGGCCCCTCACATATTAGCACCCAGTTCTTTGATGCGTTTTGAAGTGCTTAATCAATGAGAAGGCTCTGATTTTCAGCAAAGGCCCAGGCTTTTCCAGAAAGATCTCCCCAGGATGAACCTGACGTTGATCCATCTAGCTCATCTGGCTTAGTTTGTCTTCGACTGGACTCTCACTCCAAAATAGGCTCAGAGAACACACCTGATGCAGCAGCATCTCCCATACTGTTGGCCTGGAGGGCTCAGCCCATGCATGTGACTCTGGTGTCCTGACTTGGTGCCTAGACTCAAGGCCAGCTTCCATTCTGGGCTCCCAAGCATATCTTTCAAAGGGTTGAAAATAGCATCACCATTTCATTCTCGTAGGAGCTTTCTCACCCTTGACAAGCCTGTGGGACAGAAGCGCCTGCCCTCTAGGGCCCCTTGTCTATCAGCCCTGATTGAATATTTACTCTACAGAGCATCATGCCATGCATCGTGGAGAATAATAGAAGAAGGTGATGATGCACTCCTGGCCTTTGAACATCTTATCAACTTACAGGATAGACAGAACCAGCACAAAGCAAAACACATGAGCACTCAAATGTCAGCCAGACATATATCATTCATTATTTATAAATCCAATTAACTTGGCCTGGGAAGACATATTTATGTATATATTAGTCCATATACCTATAGGTACATAAAATTGAAGCATTTTTCTGAAAAGACTAAAGTGACTGGAGCTGGAAAAAGTGGTTTTCGCCCTAGCTGGTTTGGCTCAGTGGATAGAGAGTCAGCCTGCAGACTGCAGGGTCCCAGGTTCAATTCCGGTCAAGGGCACATGCCTGGGTTGTGGGCTTGATCCCCAGCGGGGGGCATGTAGGAGGCAGCCAATCAATGATCTCTCTCATCATTGATGTTTCTATCTCTCCATTTCTCTCTGAAATCAATAAAAATATATTTTTTAAAAAGTGGTTTTCTAGTGCCTAAGTTTTTGTTCACAAGGAATGACCCAGAGACAAAGATTTGAAAGCAAGTAGTATGTTTGAGAAGTATTGGAAACACAAGTAAGAGGAGTGGGAAAGGGAGAGAGGGGAAGGAAGGCAGCCAGCAAAGGGAAATTCTGCGAACAGCTAAGCACATGCCTCCCACAGTTATCTCCCAGACTCTGTCTCCAGTGGTTGAGGACTCCTTTCAGGACAAGTAACACCGAGATGCTCTTGGACTGCCATGCCCAAACAAACAGTTTTGGGCAAAGCACTTCATGCAAAGAGATGAAATTAATGGCAGTTGGAGGTGGGCCTTGGAAAGGCCTTGGGGATAAGGGCACAATACTTAGAGGTATCAATGACAGCAATGGCTTGGAAAATAAAGAGACTGAGGTTTCAAGCAATGAAGAAACCATTATCTATGAAGACCAAAATTAACAGTGGATGGCACTGAAGTCAGAAACTATCGGCTTTCTTATGCAAGTTTCTGGAGAGTGTGTGGCTCAAATGACATCCGGAAGAAGGCCTAGGCTACCAGTTGAAGCTGACTGAAGATGAGAGGATCCAGGTGGTGATGGCTGCTCCAAGTCAGGATGCCCCCTGATTCACCAGACATGTCCTTCCTTCACTCAACTTGGTTGAAGAGGCCACTGGTAACCAACAAGCAGTGAAGATTGCATGCCGGGTCCCCTGCTGTAATTACAAAGGATAAGAATGACGGCATTAGGAGAGTGGTGGTGGGGTGGTCATGGTCAGCACCTCTAACGTAGATCTGATAATACAGTCTCCTTTTGTATTCTATTGTATGTGCCTTCTATAAAGATCTGGGCGGAGTTAAGACAGTCAAAGGCTGTAGCACAGCAGAGGGCTCTGGTTTGGTAGTCTGACACATGTAGTGATTGACATATTGCTTCATAAGGCCTTCACCCTAGGCTTTAGCAAATGCCTCCTGCAAGGACTCCCATGTATTGATCTTTGTTAATGGAAACATCCATGTGTTTTACCTGATTTTAGCTGCCCTGGGAGATGTGCCCAAGAATGAGTTCCTGGAAGTTGTACCTCAGAGGCTAGTTACTCCCTCCCATATCGTGTTATATGCTTGGATGTGCTCTATCTGTAGCCTGTATTTAGATGCTGGGCAAAGAAGATCTATAATAGAAATGTCAGGGTATGTTGATAATTTATTGATCGCTTTTATCTGGGGGAAAATGTAAGACATGTGGATGCATTCTTATGTACCCATAACATACTTTGTCCATGGAGAGGAAAAAGAAAGAGTGAGTTAAGCAGGATCCTGTCAGGAGACAGAGCTACACCAGTTACTTTAACAGAAGGAATTAGTATGGAGACTTGGGTGGGGGAGAAAGAAGTTTTCCTCAACCCTCTTAGGCTGAGTCTGAAAATCAAACTGACAAAAACAGATTAACAGGAGAAAAGCATACACAGTTAGTTAATATACGTTTTATGTGTCATGGAGACCTCATAATAAGGAAGTGAAGGTCTGAAGAAACAGACCTGTGTATTTTTATGTGAAGTATGATAAAGAGTGGGCAGTCCTGAAGGAATATGAGAGGTTAAGGAGTCCAAGGTAAGTGTAAACTTAGCAAGGCCTATTAGGTTTCTTCTGGGTGTCCCATTGTCTTTGGAGACAAGGATGCTCCTTTTCTCAGGGTGTAGGGAGGGCATCTCTCCCATGAAAATCTTATGACCTGTTTCCAGGAAGAAGGGTGACAGGGGAGGAGGTCAATGTGAGCTTTTCTGCCTCAGCTATCTTCTCAAATTCCCTAGCTGAAGATATTCAAAGTGCCAATGTGTTATATTGGGGGTAGCCTGTCCTGATTCCTATCACTTCTTAACCAGGTTATTGGACAATCCAAGAGGTGCAGAAGTAGTAAATTGCAGGAAGCAGCTACACATTTAGGGCTGGGGGAACAAAGGGGAGAAATCAGGAGAATGAAAATGGAAATACTTGCAGAGCGGGACCCCAGACCTCTGAGGAGGGTATACTGGCTGGCTGGCTGTGCTGGTGTCTCTGAAGGGGTCGTCAAGAAACTGATGCCGGGAATATCAAGAAATTGCAAAATGGAATCAATTGCTCTTACTGGAACCAGTTACTGCTCCCAGGGTGAAGGGTTATCACTGGGTCATGCTGACAGATTAGGAAGCAAATAAGTAGCCACTCACCTCTCCTCCTGATCTCAAGTTGGAAACTCCCTGCCTACCCCCACTCCCCAACAGTAGACCTAAAAGGGGGGGATATAATGTGTACAGTCCTAACCCCAGTACCGCTAAATAGGGCACGTTTGGAGGAGGGAGACAAGTTAAAAACCCACTAAAAGCCTTGGTGGTGTGCCCAGTTGTTAGAGCAGGATGAAGATACCATGAGTTTGCAGTGATGGGCCAAAGAGGGGGATCTATCTGCCTGGGTGGCAAGAAGTGTTTTGTCACCAACATTGCTTACACTTACCGGTGCATGATCCTAGTCAAAGGCAGACTTACTCTTGGTTTTATGATTGCTCTTAAATTCTTGACAGACAATGTGCCCTCTTCATTATGTGTGCCCAGGACAGACCACTCCCACCAGCCCCTACTCTTTGTTACACCACTAGTAACTGGCTTTGTTAGGATCAGTTCTCTTGAATGCCTTACTCTCTCTGTCTCTCTTGGTAACACTCCGAGTCCTCTGATTCTCAGTCTGTGTTCTTCACTGGTGCGCTACCCACCTTGTGTTCTGGGGAGTCAGGATCTATGAAGGACAAAGGGGTAGCCCTGGGTTTTCCATGAGTTTTGGGAAAGGAGGGTCCCAGGTGGAGCCAGGTGTCTGTCATGTTCCATTTCTGGAGCTCTTGTGCCCCAGGCAGCCTGCCTGGAGCACACACTTTCTTCAGGATCCGAATGATGCTTTAGAGTCAACAAGCAATGCTAGATTGACCCAAAGGGCATGGACCCTGGGCCTGGAGGAATCTTCTTAGAGATTTGTCACTTGGTGAGAAGTTGAGAGTTTGAAGTTGAAGATTGGAATCACTGAAGAGAAGACCAGGTGGTTGTTGATATCCCTCCTACCCCAGCCCCTTGCCCATCCCTTGACCACCACCCCAGGGCAAAGGAAGAAGGAGGACCTCCTGCTAATTTTCAACTGCATTTTGCTCTCTGTTATGTAGTATTTCAGTGACAAGATCCACTGAGGAGAGTTGGGGCGAGGCTGGCTGAGGTTCTCAAGGAGCTGTTTTGAGTTCAGGTGCCCACTTGGCAATGGAATGATGCCTCCTGACCTTTCAGACCTTTGAGACCTCTGGGCGGTCTTAGAAATCACCTCAACCTCTCATCGAGGATCCGACCACCTGGGGGACTTCCAGGGAAAGGTAGCAGGTAGAGTATCCTTTCTGAATTTTATTCTCTCTCGTCCTCCCACCCCTCCTATCTACGTCTCTCTTGCTCTATTGTGTCTCTTTCTCCTCAAGATTCCATAGACCAGTGATGCAGGGGTATTTATTTTATGTTCTTGTCAACAGACATATCATGGACTGAAAGGTGATGGGTACCTCAAAGAGCTTACTACAAGACCTCAAAGATTCCAAGCCACCGGCTGCTCCAACATATAAAGCCACCAGTCTGGAGAGGCAGCAGGAAGCAAGAAGCAAGCCTGGAGGAGGTGAGGAAACATCACTCTTTCCTCTGCCCTTGACTCCATCAACCTTTAGGGGTCAGATGGTTTGGGCCCAGGACTGATGGGCTTTCTCCTGTGTGTCCTTTCACAGGCTCTGTGGTTGTTATTGTTGTGGTTGTTTTTGGCCAGAGGACAGACCACCTTCTCAGGTGTCCTGGGGAACTACTGAAGGACAGTGAGGAAGATGCTGCTGGTCCCCAGGACAGAAACACAGCAGCTGGAACCAAGAGGCACCTAGAGTGGGACTCAAGCCCTTCAGACGGAGCTCTCTGAGCTGTGGTGCCCAATTGGACTGTTTTTGCTTTGCCACAATTTGCATAACACACAGTTCTGGATATTTTCCATTGGTTGGCTTTCTTTCTTTTTTCCCCCACCCCTGTCCTTTCTTTTTCTCCTCTTGGCCCTGGGAATTGTAAGAAAAGAATTGCTTTAGAAAGTATAATTCTGTTGGTGACATTAGCCTTGTTTTATGAACAAATTCTGTCACTGGGGATTTTCTGCATTGCAGTCCCAGGTTACCTAGTAAATGGGGCTGTGTGGTTTGATTTGTGTAGTACTGATCCTTAGATTAAAAATACATTCTCTTTCTTGCTTGCTTTTTTCTTTTTTTTTTTTTTTTTTTAGTTTGGATTCAGGTAATGTCCTGAATCACATTTGCTTAGCTACTGAAGCGATCTCATTGTGGTATCGCTTGGATTTGAAATATAATCAAACATATATTATACCAGGGGCGCCTGCACACTGTTTGATATATATGTTACGCTGCAAAGAAACACAAACCTAATAGGTTGAAATTTAATTCCTGTCTGATCCTGCAGCTGGAACGGGGGAGAAATTATACACATCAAAAATGGCTTCAACTACCCTGAATGTAAGCTAACCAAGAGTAAGTGGATGCTTTCCAATTGCCCTTTTCTAAGGCCAAGCAGAAACTGGAGATCAGCGGACCTCGCCACCCGGGTTGCTCGGGTCTGTCTGGGGACCTGCCCGTGTGGAGGGATTAGGGAACAAGGCCTGCCTCTCTGTCTGGGTTTACGGAAACTGTGGCATTTCTGACCTACGTCCTGTAACTGTGCCTGCCTTGCAATAAAACACCTTAAGTTGACTCAGCAACAAGGTCTCTGTCCATTTCCTGCAATACTGTGTCCTTCCTCAGTGGCTTTGTAGAAAGTCCAGGGCAGACCGATGGGTGGTTGACTTGCCAAAGATCTCAGCTGGGTGCCACCTTATTGCTCCACCAGAGGTGTCGCTGGAGCTCTCAGTTGTCTGCATGTGGGGCAGTGTGTGTGGTCGACTTATCTACTCGGCATATCGTAGTCAACCCCAGGAATCTCTAGTCATGGCATAACCCTGTTAGGCCGAGTTGCTACCCTCTGCCACCATTCTCTAATTCTGTAGTCCCCACCAATTTCTCGGAGACTCAAGCCACAAGCTCTCTGAACCTCATTGTCCACCTATATAAGATGGGGCTGATGACACATGCTATAGTTATGGTGACAAATGCCTCCTGCACAAGGACATCACATGGATGGTACATTATATAAACACACTGGATGTGGCAGCACTCGATACATGGTGTTTATTGTATTTGTTAATAAATGATGAAAAGGACACTTGAATTTCTTATAGTAGGGCTTTGGTTGAGAACACTGAATCATCTCTGAATAGCTTCTTAGGCCTGCTTGCATAACACCACTCGAAAACAAGGTGAAGATTCATGGGACACAAGGCAGGAGAAGAGAATCTGCCATTCCATACCTTGAGCACCTCAATACCGCCATCCCCCCTTCTGTGGCATCGGGCAGGTGTGTTATCTCCTTTGCAGAGATGACACCATTGCCTTATAGCGGGGAAATGTACCACGCCCAAGGATGTGGGAGGTATCAGCTTCGCCCCTCTGTTGCAGCATTGGGCCTGTTCTGTTAAAGGGCGGGTGAGTCTCAGTTCTGACAAAGAGGTCTCTTCACTGTGGGGAAGACTTAGGCCCATCTCAGGCCTCAGACTGCATTTGCCATTTTACTAGAAAGCACTTTTGAGAAGACCCCAGCATGCTCCACTACCACACCTGAGATTTCAGGATAAACACAATGTGAAACAAAGACAAGAGCTAGGGCCATTCATTTCCTGTTGGGTGGCTTCTGAAGGAGTTGTTCTCTGGTTGCCATGCGTGGGTTATAGTCCCACAGATATTAATCCTGGACTGCAGGCCATGCAGAGTAGAAATATTTTCCACTTTCTACCTTGAAGTAGTTAAAATGGTAATAACACAATAGCAATGGACAGTTATTAAGCACTTACCATATGCTGATCACTGGGCAAAGTATTTTACAAGCACTGGCTCATTTAACTGTCGCAGCAACCGGTCGAGGTAGGTACTCTTAACTCCCATTTTGTGGGTGAGAAGCCAAGGCGTGAAATCACTAGATGACTGGGCCAGGCCACTCCAGTTGGCGGGTCATAGCTGGGATGCACTGGGCTTTCCTGACTCCATTGCGCTCAGCTGCTTCCTCACAGTCCTTGTCTGCTTTCCCGGCTCCTGACTTTGAACCTCACCTTTGGAAATTACTTAACATCTTGGGGCTATTAATTATCATCCTCTCCTGCCGGAATCTCACAATTACTGCCTAAGCTCTTGGCAAATGTACTCCAACTAGTTGCAAATCAATATGAAAAGTAAAGGTTTCAATGTGAACAATGAGCATTTTTTTTAAAATGTAAATAAAAAAAAATATATATTCTTCCAAAATGGGTCCAGGTTCAGCCTTCCTTATGCTGAATTCTACTTCTATTTCACATTCTGAGTTTCCAGTGCATCATACCCAGAGGGAGTCCTCACAGGATGTGAATGTTGAGCCCAGGAGCCATCTCAAGAGTAAAAAGAGAGAGCACTGACTAAAGGCAAAATAGTCTTAGATTCTTGAGCAAAATGATGCTGACTCTAACCTTAGCTCCTAAAACCTGTTTCAAAAGCATCACTCATGTCAGAGGAAAAGAACCTCTTCCCACTTCCCCCCAACAGCTTATCCAGAAGGGGGTGTTATTGTGTATTTGTCTGAAGGACCACAGGAGTTTAAAGCAGCTACATATTTGTAGACAGAATGTACCTCACACAGTTGGTGCCTTGTCCGTATTTCTGAGGGCCTTCTCTGCTGGGAGCATCTGTGTGCGTCCCAGGTCAGAAGTGCGGGGGCTTTTATTCCCCTCCCCACTGAGACTAACCCTCACCCAAGACTGGAGAAAGTTGGTATATGAGTGCCCCAACCTCCTCACCCTTGGGGTGGACCCAGTGAGGCGTGCTCTACACTGGTTCTGAGTTCCCCAGGGAGGTGACATGGTGGGAACGAGTTTGTTAGCCCATTTAAAAATATATATTTTTATTTTTATTGATTTTAGAGATGAAAGGAGCCAGAGAGAGAGAGAAACATCAACGAGAGAGAATCATTGATCGGTTGCCTCTAAGGTTCGAGCCTGCTCCAGGCATGTGCCTTGACTGGGAATTGTACCATGACCTCCTGGTTACAGGTCTGCACTCAACCACTGAGCCATGCCAGTCAGGTTTAACCCATGTTTGTTGGCTGTCTTTCCTTCCTTGTCTCACACCCACAACTCCCCAGTAAGCAGTTAATTTGCATACAAATGCCTGGGTGAGGATCTGCTTTTGCGGGGAGCCCAAGTGCACTAACAAGTCTGATGCTGGTCAGTTATCTATAATAATAAAAGTGTAATATGCTAATTAGACTGGACGTCCTTCTGGACGACCTTCCAGCCGAAGCCACAGCTGCTGGGGCCGAGGCAGCCGCTGCCACGGCAGCAGCCGACCCCATTCCATGAATTTTGTGCATCAGGCCTCTAGTAGAAATAACAATGTCCCAGAGAAAATACAGCAGCATCTTTCGGGGCTAAGCCCTTTCCCAACTCATTCTTCTGCTGGAACCTCTGCTATGTTAGCAACTGGAAATGAGACCTTATACACCTGAGGCCCACATGCCAGAGAACAACTTCCTTCCTGTGAAACAGGCATCACCACACGTTCTGAGATATTTTTCCTTTAGATGAAAGACTCCACAAACATATGAGACCCGGGCCAGAATCACCTGATGGCAAATCAAATTACAATTCAGCGGGTAGAACAAGTAATTAAATAGAAGGGGGTAATGGGAAGAGGAGAGAGTCACAATCCTCAAGCCCACTTTCACCTCTCAAGGACTCCTATTTGCCTTTGAATAACTTCTGCTTCAATTAACATTGATTGAGCCTGCCTAGAGTGCCTGGCTCTTGTCAAATTCCATTACCAGAGGCTCTAAGACACTCTGTCCGAGAGCCTTTGTTGTGTGGGGACATTTCGGTAGGAGTATTGGATATTGTGTGGCGTAGCTAAGGCATTGATCAGGACTGTTACACTGGAGGCTTGCTTTTTCTGGCAGGGCAGTTTTGTATACAAGATTTCATCTTTGAAAATTCTCTAAGTTCAAGTTATGATGCTCTAAAAAAGCATGTCAGACCGACCCACTACTGCTTTTAAAAATAAATGTTGAACGTGTCAACGCGGTAAAGTAAGAAAATGTGCCCTAAGCTTTGTTTAGAGGCATTAAACACCTAATTTATTTTTATTGCAGCTGGGAGGAGGACACACAAAGAAACATATTTCTTTTATGGGCTTCTCTGTAAGGACTTTGATGTTTATGTTATCAGAGATGGGAAAATGAAATTATAGTGTGTGTCAGAGTCTGTCTTATCTCCTTTCTCACTCTTTGCTGAGGTCTTGGAGGGTGGGGCTTACCATATTTTATGCAAATTGAGGGTAAGTTCCTATTAGGAAAAAAAGCAGAGAATAACATTATTCTTAGGATCTTAAATGACCAAGGACCTTTTTATACAGGGAAAGACACTTGCTACTATTATACCTTTTCATGCCCACATTTTAAATCTCATTAATTATTATTTCTTTCACTAAACATTAAAATGCTACCTCTGCCACTAATAAAACATACTTTATAAATCAAATCATCTTAAGTATTTAAACCTGATTACAAATTTAGGTGGACAGATTCTCTTAAGTATTTCAATAAAATCTATGCCAATTTCATTTAAAAGCTTCACAAACTTTGAAAGCAGGTTGTATGCACATGCCTGCACACACACACACACACACACACACACACACACACACACACAAAAGTAATCATAATGGAATTCAAAATGTATTATACCTACATTTAACTGATTCAGAAATATTTATGCTATGGGTTTGATTTATGTCTTTATTACTTATAAATTTGTTTTTACCACTTCCTTTTTTTTATAACCCTCAATGTTTATACTTTCCTAGAGTTACAGTCATCTTGCTAGACTCGAAAGGAAAAGAATGGCATCTCAGAGCAGCCGAGTTTACGGATCTGGGGTTATCCGCCACTTGATTTTTGCTTGGCATTCCGGATCTTAGTGGGTCTTTTCAAAGGGGATGCAGCCCTGGGCTGATGTTTACCGGCCTGAATTTTCCTTAAGAGTCAAGGTTCAGTTGCTATGTCAATGAATTGTTGGGAGCCCTTGTCTACTACTAGCAACATGGAGCGCCCCTGAGAGCGCCTGTGCCCATCAAATCCTAGTCCCAGGCAGTGAGCCTGGACTTCGTGACGCTTTGCTTTCTCCGTATATATTTTTTAAATAAAACACAAGTTTCTTCATCTAGAGATGAAAGGGGGAGTCTGGTCAGCTTCCAACACACAACTGGACTCTCCATCAGCTATTACATAGGATCATAGGAGAGGATCATTTCTTTGGTCCATCAAGAAAAATCTCCAACTTTTCTTGTTATTTGACTTAAAATCCACTGTAGCTTTTTTTTTTCTATTTACTGTACTGAGAATCAATATGAATACATATGTTTAAATGTATACCAAATAAAAGTACCAGACATCTATATATGTATATAGAGTATCCATATGTATAATTTCTCACCTACTTATTAAAAATATTTATAAAAATATGCCCTCTTTGTTTTTTAATTAGCTTTATGTCTACCTTATACTTTTTCATTGTTGAATATTATTATGGATTCAAGGATTTTCATAGACATAAGTTATTCCAGGAACTAAAAATTCTTATTGCTTAAATTAGTGCGATGTGGGCACATTCTTAAGTATTATCCCTTGTCTTTTCAGCATTCGTCCTGAGACATTTTTGAAAGTCGCTTGCTTAAAGGCAACAAGATATGCCATGCTCATATTGATTTTTCTCTGCTAATAGTGAAGATTTTGAGTTCCTCAGAAGCCCTGATTTCTATGAGTAGAGAACAGCACTAGGATTGCATATCAGTTTTATCCTCAGGAATGTGGTGGTGATAGCCAAAATCATACTACTTTTGACACTATAGTAGAGGTGCTGGAAAATTGTGTGTTTTAAGTCATACATTTTCATTGCCATTTTCTGATATGAGTACTAATATTACCTATTGTAAATTTTTATCTAATATTATTTTTAAATTTATTTAAAAATTTTAAGTTTTCAATTGCAGTGGATATTCAATATTATATTAATTTCAGTGTACAGCATAGTGGTTAGACATTTATATAACTTACAAAGTGATCCCCCTATAACTCTAGTACTCACCTGGCACCATACACAGTCATTGCAATACTATTGACTATATTCCCTATGCTGTACTTTACACCCCTGTGACTATTTTGTAACTAACAATCTGTACTTCTTAATCTCTTCACCTTTTACACCCAGCCACCCCTTTTTCCCCACTCCAATCTGGCAACTAGCTTGTTCTTAGTATCTACTAATATGAGTCTGTTTCTGTTTTGCTTGTTTATGTTCACTCCGTATATGTGAGACCACAAGGTATTTGTCTTTCTCTGACTTATTTCTCTTAGCATAATACCCTCCAGGTCCATGCATGTTGTCACAAATGGTAAGATTTCATTCTTTGTTATCGAGTAATATTCCATTGTTAATATTACTTCTTTAAATTTATATTTACTGCACCATGCCTCCTTCTTGTATTACCCACTTAAACTGTAATCATACTCCTTTCTTACTATTTGTGTGAGATATTTTAGTGATCACGATTTTGTAGTTCTTTTATTGACCAACATGACAGGATCCACGTGGAGATGGGCATGAATACAGTAGTAAGATCAGTTTTCTTGTCTGTGAAAGGAATGCTCTGATGAGGTTTAGGACTGAGATTTTTTTTCCTGTGGGCAGTGGAATCCTGCTTGGAATTTTTACCATTGTCTAAAACTGTGACTCAAGGTGGAGTCACCAGGAAGGGGGTAGTGGTGGTGGTAAAACACAGGTTGCTGGGCCCTACTTCCAAGTTTCGTATCACTAGGTCTGGGGTGGGGCATATCTCACAAGTCCCAGGTGTAGCGGATGCTAATGACTGTGAGACCACACTCTGACGACCACTGGTCTAAGGAACATAAAGTAAGGTTTGCTGGCTAAGTAGGGCTAGCCTTCGGAGCCTTGAACTTTGAGGCTATAAATCAAGTTGAAGATTGAGAAAAGGTACTAAGTAACAACTTCCAGAAAGACGAGTCCTTGAGTTATAAAAATGGAAATGATCATTGTGAATTGTACATATTCAACCAGGTCCACCTTTTACTCCTTGTTTCCACTGTCTTCGGGCAACTCTGCTTACGTTCTGTGGATCTCATATAGAGAATGAAGAGCAGAGAGATATAGAAATCTCAATTTAAAACAACAGAATTCCATAATTCATCTAGAAAATTATTTTTACCATAAATAAACACCAATGGGTGTTTTTTTTAAAAAAATCTTTGGAGGGGAAAATAATTCACACAAATAAAGGGAATTTGTGTCTTTCAATCCCGATCTTGTGTTGATTTTATTTTAAGGTTCAAGTGTACACCTTGTCTCCCCTTTCCTGACATCTGTTATAGCAGAAAGTCTGTCTTTCTAAGTGTTTAAGCAAGTGCCAAGTATGCTGTCACTTCGGGATGAATAATAAACAGCCATAATAAATGGATGTTGTGGGTGACATTAATAAGACACTTGCAATCCTGCAGGAAGACTCATGCTGCAAGATAAATAGATGCATTTATTTATATTATTGTTAAGAACTTGAACTTTTGACACACAGAGCAGGTGTTCAGTCTATTTTGGAGCTAACTGACAAATATCTTTTGTTTTCTTATTCCTCTGCCTGCCCCCAAAATATAGAGGTTCCTCAAGGTTCTGCCTTCTCTCTTTGTTCCTTGATGCCTGTGTTTTTCTATAAGTGAATTATTCCACACAATTTAAATTATTATCTCTAGAAGGGATGATTTCACAGTCTAACCTCTCTCCCCACATAAACACACCTTGAGAATCTTCATTTCCAACTCACTGGGGAGCATCTTTATTCATATGTCCTTCTGGTAACTCAAACCACCTGCCTGTAGCAGTACTCAGATTTTCCTCTTTCCAACTCAATGTATTCTTATTTTCTTTTCTCCCTGAATATAAGCCACATTATTTCCTTACTAACATCTCCCTCTTTATCATCCCAGACAGCCACAAGATTCAGCCTCTGGTATGTCTCTGACATTGATATCTTTATCTCATCTTCTACCGACAAAACTGTATCGTAGGCATCCAATACTGCCATTCAAATGGTTGTTAAAGCCTTTTAAATGATTTTCTCATTTTCAGTCTCTCTCCACTGAAATCCATCTTAAATATCTTTGCAACACACATTTTCCCAAAGATTGTGTCGCTGATTATGACAATGTCCTGTTCTAGAATATTTCATGACTCCCAGTATGTAAGGAAATATGTCCAAGCTCTTTGTCATATCAAAGAGCTTGAACATATTTGCAGCCCCCACTTATTTTCTCTTTCTAATAGACAGCCCTCGCTTGTTTCCTCATTCTTCTCTCTTACTACTCATATATGAACCCTGTCACTCCATTGGTGTAATATCAGTCTTTAAAGATACATTTAAATATATTCTTTGGTTTGTGTTATTTTTTTCCCCACCTACTGATTCAATACTTTTGAAAGATGCGTAATAAATGTTAATTTCCTTGTTGAGCATTGCTTGGTTCACCCCAACCAATGTTACCTCTTCTTTTTTAGCTCCCACATTACTTTATGGATCTTTCACTTCCAACTTGTGCATATACCTGGTTATTGTGACGATGGGGAACATTATTTGTTGGATCCTGAATAACCAAATCCTGAGGTATATCTATATGGGAAATACTGAGATGGATACTCTTGGCAAATGCATGTTGTTTACAAGCCATCAAATATTTGAGAGCCCTCTCTTGGCCAGGCACTGTGCTGGCATTGGGGCCACATTCATTTAGGCTCTCATAGAGCTTTTGTTCTAGAAGAGGGATAAAGACAAAATATAAACTGACATAGATGGTGATTTTTACTAATTAGAAAACAGAGTGTTATTAAATAGTGTTGTGGGTATAAGAAGTATGTAGTTAGCAGGATTACTCTGAGTACATGACAATTAAGCTTAGACTTGAAAAATGAGAAAAAGCCAGCCAGGCAGAGAACTGGGGGAAATATTCTCAACTGAGGAACAGTATGTGAATGGCCATGGGGTGGGAATGAGCTTGGCATGTTTGGCGAAGAGATGAATGACTAGTGAGAGGGAATAGATATGTAAATCAAAGTTATACGAAATGAGACTGAAGTAAAAGGGAGCTAGATCGTGTGGGGCCTTGTAGATTATGGATTTTATTCTAAGCATGATGGGGAAACATTAAAGAAGTCTAAAGAATGATAATGCTCTGTGGGAATGGAGTTACAGTGGCACAAAAAGAAGAAGCAAGCAGGCTGTTTATTGTGCGAAGCGGGAACTCCAAAGTGTTATTTGGAAACTCTAGGGTTGGGTTGGTAACTGGCCCACAGTTGGGTCTCAAAAATTTCTTTAGCTCTGTGGTCTAGACTCATGGTCGGCAAACTGCGGCTCGTGAGCCACATGTGGCTCTTTGGCCCCTTGAGTGTGGCTCTTCCACAAAATACCACAGCCTGGACGAGTCTATTTTGAAGAAGTGGCGTTAGAAGAATTTGAGTTTAAAAAATTTGGCTCTCAAAAGAAATTTCAATCATTTACTGTTGATATTTGGCTCTGTTGACTAATGAGTTTGCCGACCACTGGTCTAGACCAAAGCAAGTCAACATACCAACATGGTCTTTTCCCCCACTGGCCGCACCTTACTTTGGTACATCCTATGGCAAGTAAAGGCAGGCAAGAATAAACTCAAAGAGAAATATCTTAAAGGGGCGCAAGGACCACCTTACACAGTGACATGGGGAACATTTCAAAAGAGGGAAATTCTAAAAAGGCAGAACATCCAAAGAGTGCAGGCTATGTTGACTCTAAAGTTTTTACTTTTTGCTTATAACCCTGGAGCTTCTATGATTACACAAAGCTCCATGCTCTATCCTCAAGGCCAAAGAGTGATCTTGTCCTATATCTCATGTCAGCATCTCCTCTTTGGAATGGGCAAAATACAATCTTGAGCTCTTTATAAAGGCATTCAATTTTTTATTTTCAGAAATTGCATATATATAATAAGGCAAGAATCTATAATTGCTAAACTGAGTCATGTATTTTGTAAGCCACTGTCTTTAATCAAAGACTCAGAGGTAGTCACACTCCAGAGTTTTTGCACTGTTAGTAGCATTATCTTTATACTGTGGTGTTTTTATTTTTTTCTGAGCCTGACAGTCTGTACCTTTTCCTTTGCCTACAAGTGACTAATTCTGTTGTATAACTCACTGCAGTAATCCCTTTAAAACATTTTAAAGGATCTAGCTATTATTTGGGAACTCTGATCTTTTTAGAATTTACTTCTTTATGCCCTTTTAAACCTCCCTTATTTTGAGTCTCATGACTGCTGGATCTTTCTATGCGACTAATGATTAGATAAGATTATTGGTTTGTTGAACAACAATGACTTAATATATCATCTTTCCCAGATTAAAAAAAAGAAGTCATTTTTTTCCAGCGATCATGTTCTTTAAATAAGGTATAGTGAATGAATCACTGTATTATCTGACATAAAGTATATATTTTGCTTCAATCAGGTTCTAATTCCTATGCTAGAATTGGAGATAAATAAGGAGTAGTCCATGACTTCAAAAAGTCACAGTCTAGTCCTAACTGGTTTGGCTCAGTGGATAGAGCGTCGGCCTGCGGACTCAAGGGTCCCAGGTTCGATTCCGGTCAAGGGCATGTACCTTGGTTGTGGGCACATCCCCAGTAGGGAGTGTGCAGGAGGCAGCTGATTGATGTTTCTCTCTCATTGATGTTTCTCTCTCTCTCCCTCTCCCTCTCCCTTCCTCTCTGTAAAAAATCAATAAAATATATATTTTTTAAAAAGTCACAGTCTAACCACTGGTAAAATCTCAGGAAAGGGATATTTAAAAATACCCTCCAATGCTTAAATTTTCTCTAAAGAGTTGCTGCCAAATGATGCTCCAGCTTCCTTGGACGTGTTCAGTTTCAGGGAAGTCATTACCACCCACGGCCATCAGAGCCACCTCTGGGGAGCTCCTCCTCATTATCAGGTGAAAACTTGTGTAGCTATGACTTTACTCTAGGATCCCAATTCTACTTCTAATCCTAGTTCAAATGCCTACAGAGGCTTGATAGATAATAGATGTGAGTTAAGCAATCAGGTATTAAAATAAAACAAGGTCAAGATTATATTAAGTGGCATCTGGTATGTGGCCACAACAGTGAATACAGTAGGGCGTGGTAGGGTCTGGAGTAAACTGAAGAGCATGCCACTTTTCAGCTCTCATTTATTGTTTCTTTGGAGAAGTGTGGGCCAGATATTCTGATTTTTTTTTTTTTTACGGAAACCAGAATTTGGAATTTTTATGTCCTCCTGACTTTTAAATTGGCAACCATTTCAAAACCTTTAAAAACATTCTGCAGGCCAACATTCTGGGAGCTAAATAATACATCCACAGCTAGATTTTGCCTTTGGACCATTAATTTAAGCTTTTGTTTTAAACCCCACAGCTGCAAGGAAGGACTCCAAATTCTTTTTCATTGGAGAGCCCATCAGGCATTTGAAGATAGGAATCACCATCAGCCATTACCACACTTTTCTCCATAACCTCTTACTTTACTTAAACAGCACTTCAGCCAAACTCACATGATAGTCTTGATCTAATCAGCAAACACCTGTCAGTAAATAATTGTGATTAGATGACAATCTATACAAAAATTATGAAAAAATTCAAGGGCGATACTTAGAAACCCTTTGCCAAACTACTCTTCCAGAAGGCCATCAGAACACCAATATGAATCCAAATATTATTGAATGGTGGAAATTTCAGGGAAAATATTTGGGAAAGTCTTCCTCAAATCACCAATCAATTCTATCTACATATATCTTTAGTTATTTAAAATGCCTGGTCCAGTGTCTGCATCTTATGGTAGGTAATCAATAAATATTTATTCCTGTTAATTATTCTCCATTTGCTTGGGCATGTACATCCTCACTCTGCCCTTTGTTCCCAGACTTTGACATGGAAGGCTGACTCCTCTGGACCACAGCACCCGGGCTTCCTTGCCAAATGCCTTCCTGTGGGGTTTGGCATTGGAATGATATCAGGGAGCAGAAGGAGAGTGAGGCCAGACTGTTCCTTCCACGTCCCCTCCCTACTTTGGAGCCCCATCTCTGACCATAGCTAGGCCTCCAGGTGATCTCAGCGTCTACCAGAGACCCCCTCTACCATGGAGAGTTCCGCCATCCTTATTTTCTCCTCTCACCTCTTTGACTCTAGGGGCATGATGGCTTCCTCATGTTCCTAATGTCTGGGTGCCACAACACCCCTTGATTTCTCCCTTTCCCTTGCCAACAGGTACCTCTGTCTCTTACTTTAAATGTTTGAGGCAACTTTTGGTATTCTGACCCTGACAGATACGTCGTACTTTCCTTTCTCCTTAGCTACTTTAGTGCCAAATCTCCATTTCTGTTTGTCTAAACGATAAGAACTTGTCTCTAAAGAGAGAGGTTTCACTATGAAGTTGGGAGTATTCACTCATATTTTCTTGTCTCACTGTCTTGGCAAACTAAGGATCTTCTTGGATCAGTGACTCGCCACAGAGTCATATTTGAAATTACTAAGAACCATCCCATGGACCCATGAGCACAAGACTACTTTAATGGGTACAGAAAGCTAGTTTGCCATGTCCAGCATCTTCAGGTGTGGCTTCTGAGCATCCAGGAGCCATAGTTCTTCCTAGTTTCTGAACCAGAACTTACCTCCTGGGATGTTTCAGAAGACATTCTCACCAGCAGGATAGGTCCAGAATTAGACTTGCTTTTCTGGTGATCTTGAAGAAATGACCATCAAACACACCCTTTACTCTAATTTATGCACTTTGGTTCTGCTCCTGTGTACTCTAAGTTCATGCCTAAAGACCAAACTTCCACAGGGCTGCACAGATTCTAGACTTAAGCCTCTTAGGGCACTGGAATTTGATCCTCTGGCCACAAATCCTATTAGGCCCTTTGGCTTAGGCCCCCTCTCTTTCTTCCATTTTCCATATGTTCTTCAATTAAAGTCCATCAATGGCTTGGGGAAGACTATGAACTAGTTATGAGGGTATACTATAACAGGTCGCCTTCTCCAAACAATTTTATGAGCATTAAATGTCAGGGACCAATAAACATAGCATGAACCAGTCCTGCATATGCAGAATCCACTAACAAGTAATTAGGGAGAGATGAATGGAGGTTTTATGTTTAGAAATTCAGTCCATCTCTTAGCAAAATGCATTTTCAAAACAATATGGGTTTTTAAATCTGCACTAATAATTTTAATATGGTCTTATCTTTAAAGCACATTGTAAGTGCTAATTCCCCCAGCATGCTTCTGAAGTATGTATCATTACCAAAGGTGTGTGCCAACCTGGGTTATTTTCAAAACAAATTAGTATAGTGAATAAGCATTCTGTTTGTACCTTAATATTTAAATTGGATATTGGGGGTATCATTTAAAACTACAGAAACAACGCAATTAAAGTTTTATTCATTGGGTTCAGATAGAGTAGGTTACATATAAACATTTTACAATGTGAAGCAATGCCCATTTCTTTTATGTAATATATTCCTACAGAGTGCTCTCTAGAGCATGGATTCTCAACCAGCAGGAGTTTGGTCCTCCACGGGATACTAGCAATGTCTGGAGACATATTTTGATTGTCACGAAGATGGGAGAGGAGGCAATATGATACGGGTATGCAATGGGTAGACACCAGGGCTTCTAAATATCTTGCAATACACAAGACATTCCCCCTACAACAAAGAAGGACCCAGCCCAAATTATCCAAGGTTCAAAATCGCTCTCTGTCACCTGCCTGCTCCTACCTATTTATGACCCCCCAAACTGGGGCTAACATAACCAGGCCATTTCAACTAACAAGTATTTTTGCTCAGAATTTCTTCAATTTTGTATACTCACTATGCATATGATGTTGTCTCTGTGGAAGACTAGAGACTGCCCTGGCCAGTGTGGCTCAGTTGGTTGGAGTACTGTCCCATTCACCAAAAGGTTGTGGATTTGATTCCTGGTCAGGGCACATGCTCAGATTGGAGGTTCTGTCCCTGGTCACGGCGTTTGTGGGAGGCAACCAATTGATGTCTCTCTCTCTCTCTCTCTCTCTCTCTCTCTCTCTCTCTCTCTCAAATCAATAATAAATGCATTAATAAATAAATAAAACTTTATTAAAAAAAAAAAAAAGAAGAAGAGAAGAAGCCCAAGGTATTCGTCAGGATCTCTCAATGAAAACATATGTGTGTTTAGGAGAGGAAATTGTTATTTCAAACCCAAACTAATTGTAGATGACTTTTCTGCTAAGAGAGAAAGGGAGGGTGGGAGAATACGTAGATGGGGGCACCGTACTTATAAGTGATGATAACAATTGCCAAGTCATTAATAACTATCAGGGATTGGATAGGAAATGCTGTGTTTCGTTTTTATATTACTCTATTGAAAATATAACATTGAAATTACAAACTGCATTGTTTAGTGTCACAGGTTGGGTTCTGTAAGAAGATGCTAAAATGGAGTTGCTAGGAGATACATATAGTGACCAACGTAGCTCTTTTTAGCTAAGACAGACATTAAAGGAGCTGCCAGTTGGAGATCTGGGCTGACTGCACCCCAGGTAGCTGGATAGATATTCTTGCCTTTGTAGGGGATGTGACATACATTTGGATCTGGTTTGCTAATATTCTGTTGAAGATTTCGTCATGGTTTCAAGAGGGATATTTGTCTTTAGTTCTTCCCCCACACCCCTCCCTCCCCTTTCTTGAAATTTCTGACATCGTTATCAAGGAAATCCTGGCTTCATAAAATGAATTGAGAAGTGTTTCCTCCTCTTCTGTTTTATTAAAGAGATTATGTAAAATTGGTGTTAATTCTTCTTTAAACATTTGATAAAATTCTTAAATGAAACCCTCTGGTCCTGGAGATTGCTTATTTAGGAGCTTTTAACTTACAAATTTCATTTCTTTGATGGTGATAGGCCTATTCAGATTGTTGTTTTAATATTAGTTGGATTTGTGTATTTGTAATGTTTGAGCAATTGATTCATTTCTTCTAATTGTCAAATCGAGGGCCATAAAGTTGTTCATAATACTCCCTTGTTATCATTTCAATGCTACAAATTCTGTAGCTATAATCCCTAATTCCTGATATCTGTGCCTTCTCTCTCTCTTTTAAAAATTTGTTATTCTTACTAAACGTTTATTAGTTTTACTATTTTTTTTCTGAAGAACCAGCTTTTATTCATTGATCTTCTTTATTGTTCTTTGTTTTGTTTTCAATCCATTGATTTCTGTTCTTACCTTCATAATTTCCTATTTTCTTTTCGCTTTGGGCTTACTTTGTATTTTTCCCCTAATTTTTTGAGATAGAAACTTAGATGATTGACTTAAGACTTTTTTTCACTTCTAATGTAAGCTTTTGGTCTTATAAATATTCCTCTTAGACCTGTGTTACCTGTGCCCCAGAAAATATGATATATGTTGTATTTTGTTTTGGTTTAGTGCCATGTAATTTTTAAAATTTTTTGAGACTTTCTCTTTGACCCAGGGATTATTTAAAAATGTGTTGTTTATTTTCCATGTTTCTAGGATTTTCCTGTTGTCTTTTCATTATTGATTTCTAATTTGATTACATTATAGTCAGAGAAAATACTACTTACATTTAATTCTTTTACCTTAGTGAATGTTCTATGTGCACTTGAAAAAAAATGTATATTGTGCTATTTTTGGATGGAGTGTTCTATTGATTCTGTTGGTTGATTGTGTTGTTTAAATATTTTATAGCCTTGCTGAATTTCTGCCTATAAATTCCATCAGTTGTTAAGAGGGAATACTGGGCAATTTTTTTTTTTATTAAAACCACATAAATGCAATTGTTTACATACAAGTTCAAGGAGTTTCTGGATTTTTCCATTGTGCTTGTAGGGACAGGAGTCTCTACTTAAAATCTCTCATCTTGGTAGAGGTTTTCATTCTCTTTCATGCCACTAGTAAAAGAGAGTGTCTGATAGTCTTAAAATAGGGCAATACCTAAGAGGTCTTTATCACAGAGAGCTGGTGAAATGATGTTGGCAGTTTGCATGTCATATTTCACAATTTTGCCCATGCTTGGGCATGGCTGCTTTAATATTAATAACAGCAGAAGTATCTCCAGGAATTGCAATTAGGGGTTGTGATATTTATAAACAGCCCTCTGAACATAGGGATGCCACAGGTGATGCTCCAAATGTCAATCATCTATCATACTATAGTAGGTACAAAGTTTATATGTTCAGGGTCTTAGTACATATTGACTCCATTTAGGTTAATAAATGTCAGGTAGACCAATTAATCATGTGGCGAGGAGACAAAGATGAGGCCTATATCAATTAGATAGTCCTATATTAAAACCACCCGAAAACAAAGGGGCTTAAAACAATAAATATTTATTATTATGTTGAGTCTTTGGTTCAGTTGCATAATTTTTCTGGTCTCAGCTGAACTAACTTTGTGTGTCTGAGTTTCATGTTGAGTTGGCAGCTCTGCTGATATTGGCTGGGTCCTGTCACATATTTGAGGAATTGGTTGGCCATTGCCTGATCATTGATGCCATCCTAAGTTAGGACAATGTGAACTTCTTCAACATGGTCTCTTATTTCCCATGAGCTGTAACTAAGGCTTATTGTGCTGATAATGGTGGAGGTTCTGAGATTGAGAGTCTAAATATGCAAAGTGTCTTAAAAGCTGGCACCCCGGACATGTACCCTAACCAGGAATTGAACCAGGCTTAGAATTGACACACTGTCTTCTCCTGCCACGTTCTATTGGGCAAAGCAAATCACAGGGCCAGTCCAGATGAGAAGAGAGGAAATAGACTTCCTGTCTTGATGGGAGAAGCTGCCAAGTCACATTGCCATGTAAGCATGGCCGATAATTGGGTCATTAATACAATCCATCTTCCACAAGGCCTTTTGGCCGTCACTCTTGACCAGATTCCTTAAGCTGTAGTATCTGAAAATAATTTCATTTTCAATCACTTAACCTTACTTTAAAAAGCTTTCTGTTACTTTAAAAAAAAAACTCTTTGAGGTTTTGCTCTTTGTCCTAAATAAATTGGGTGCTATTTTCTTTGTGGTGGGTAATATTTGTTATCAGATGTTAATAGGAATAAGACTATTAAACAAAGAGGGAGGCCAGGGAGAGAGGTAAGGAGAGATGGAGAAAGAGAAGGAAGGAGGGAAGAGGGGAGACAGAGAGCTAGAGAGAGAGAACAGACTTGTATTATAAAATCCAGACTTCATATAGGTTTCCAGGGCAATTACAATAGTTATTTATTCTGTTATGTAAAATAGACCCTCCCTTGTTATTTAAAGATAATCCTGTCAAATGTAGTAGCTCTGTTGGAGGCATTAAAATTATTTATTCAGTATTGCTAGAATCCTTTATATTTGCAAAGTGCTTAACAATCTCTTTATTTTACTTTTTCTATTAGTACTTAGGTATTTTTAAAAATTGATTTTAGAGAGGGGAAAGGAGAGATACAGAGAAATATCAATGAGAGAGAAACATCATTCAGCTGCCTCCTGCATGCCCTCTATTGGGGATTAAGCTGGCACCCCAGGCATGTACCCAGACCAGGAATTGAACCAGTGCCCTCTAGGTTCATGGGCTGATGCTCAACCGCTGAGCCACCCTAGTTCTTCTTTGAAAGAACCAGAGACTTCCTTGAGGTTCCATAAGGGAGGGAGGATAGAGAAAGTATCCTAGTGTTGTGGATTATTAATGTTTCCTTGTCAAGGCATTTTTACTTACACTTTATAGCAGTGGTTAAACTCTTGTCCTACTATCATCTCTTCAATATTATCATAGAGCCAAAATGGCCTTTGAGAGGCCAGGAGATAAAGAAAATTCGGGGGTGTTTCATTTAGTCTCTGTAGAAGAGAAGTTTCTGGAGACCAGGTAATGTCCTATGGAATCCCCATTTCAATATTTTGTCACTGTGGTGGGTAAGTCCTTCTTTATGTGCAAACCTAATTCCTACCATTTCTTCTTGTTCAGTCTTACAAGGGCATAGAAGGCAATGTGTTGGCCTCCTCCTAAGATCATCATTAACAAAATAGATATTGTCCTACAGCTTTCACTGGAGAAGGGACATTTTTTCTAAAGTTGTTGGGAGATTTCTAGCGATAGTTCCTTAATGCAAAATCAATCTGAGAGGCAGAGCAAAATAGTGTATATATGCCAGATAAATCAGGGTGAAAAACTAGTGTTCATTCATGTAGTTATTCAATCAATCAAATACTTTCTCTGGACCATGCACTGTGCTGGGCCTTGAGGTGATAAATAGGACACATTCCCTGCCTTCAAGAGCTCGCATTCAAGTCCAGGAAAAACAGACTCATAAATAGATAAATTATTATATTCTGTCACAGGTTAACAGGTGATTACTATACATTTTGTCATCCATGTTGTTTAAACTAAACATTTATAGGACAGATATTCTGACCTATTCCTATTTACCATCTGCTATAGTGAGATGCCTTGGGTCTTTCTTGCACAGAGCTATTGTCTGCTCATTCAGCCAAAGATTATTTGTTGCATTCTAATTCCTTTAGGACTTAACACTAGATTCTTGAGGTTTTTCCACAGTGTAGCAAAAAAAAAAAAATCTGATACGATTTTAAAAGCGCCATGGAAAAGCATACTTTTGAGAATGAACAACTTGGTAATAACTTGGACCAGTTGGGCAGTTGGCAGGGGTGTGGGATGTGGTGTTGTGCTTTATTTGGATAATTGAGACTGGGATAGTTTCAGATGGAGACATTTGAATAAGTGACTCAGCTCGCCTGTGATGTTTTTGTGATGGGCCTCATGACCCCAGAAAGCCTAGCCATCAAGGAGGTACTTGAAACAGTAAAATGGATACATGAGCAGAGATTAGGTCAAATCATTAATCAAATTCCCTAACTATGCTAGGAAAACTCTGCTCATAAAGTGTCACAAGAATATAAAGTAGAGATGGTGTTGGATCCTTATCAAGTAGAGATACTTGGTATTAGCATCCTTGTCAAACAAAGGGAAAATTGTCAAACAAAAGGAAAGTTTGTATTTTTGGATGAATTCAAGTGGGGAGAAGGAACTACCCAAACACAGATCTCCATCACTTAGCAGAGAAATAAAGCATTTTGGAGATGCTTTATGAAAATTAGTTCACTGATTACCTTGTCTCTACCAACCAGAAGGAGGATTGGAAATCCTCAGTTAAGTGGTACTAAAGTTTGTACCAATGACAACACTGATTTGGGAGTGTTTTAGACCCTATTTAATGTACAGTAAAGAGGAATAGGGTGCATATAAAAAGCAGTATCTGACATTAAGATGTTTGTAATGATGATTTAGATTACTTAAGATCTTGGGTATTCTTGTACCCAAGGATCAAATTTGTTGGCCTGTTCTAGAGAGATGAGTTCGATTTCTAAGTGCATTAGTCAGGATAGGCTAGGTTATGCTACTATAAAAACCATCTTTCAATTTCAAGGCCTTAACACATAAACACACAATTTTTTTCTCTTTTTGGTCAGGGAAGAAAGCAAATATCGTGGTTATTCTGTGGAAATCTTTCCAATAGTGTATAGATAGTTAACCTGCAAAAATGAAAGTTAGCAGAACTGCAAAAATACGTTTTTGTTCTAGCTTCCACTTTGGCAATCTCAGGACTGAATATAAGAAGGTGTTCTTGGTTCACCTCCAAATAGAAGGCACATTTCTTTGGCAGGTTTTTCCATTCTCGTACTTTAGCTGAATGAGAGTGGGAACCGGAAAAACTGGTTCATTTATTATATGTGATTATAATTAAAGAGGATCTGGGTTTTTGGGGAAAGAAGTTAAAAATAAAATTATGAGAGATTGAGATTCATACACACAGAGCATGTTACTGTAGAAAAATACTTTGTTTGAGGTAGTGTTCATCAACTCAGAAATTGTCTGATTTTTTTATCACCTAGTAATATTTAGAAACCATGAATATTTTAGCTGTACTGTAGTGAATAATTTGTCCTGGTGCAGTTAACATAAGCCATGCAGTTACCTTGATTTGTGTCATTTCAATGAAACTTGTTTTTATATCAAACTAGATGCCCAATGCACAAATTCATGCACCAGTGGGATTCCTCGGCCTGGAATAGAGGAATATCAGGGGATAATAGGGGAATAATAGGGGATATCAGGGAGCCAATAGTCTGGCTCCCTGATATCCCCCGAGGGGTCCCAGATTGCGAGAGAGCACAGGCCAAGCCAAGGGAGCCCACCGGTGCACCATGCGGGAGGTTGGCCAGCCTGGGAGGGACTATGGGAGAGCTCCAGGGTGTGTCCAGCCTGTCTTGCTCAGTTCTGATCTGCCAGACCCCAGCACCAAGCTAACCTACTGGTCAGTGTCTGCCCCCTGGTGGTCAGTGCATGTCATAGCGAGCATTAGAGCGGCCTTAGCATATCATTAGCATATTATGCTTTGGTTGACCAGATGACCAGACATTTAGCATATTAGGCTTTTATTATATAGGATTGAAAATCTCATTCTTCGCTATCTAAACCTTTGTGAACTCTGTTGTAATAAGATGGAGTTAGTGAAGAGTTTTTCAACCTCAACACTGTTGACAATTTGGGCGACATCATTCTTTGTTGTGGTGCAGCTATCTTGTGCATTGCAGGATGTTTAGGAGTAACCTAGACTTTACTCACTAAATGCCAGTGACATCTTCCTCTGGCCCAGTTTTGACAATTAAAAATGTCTCCAGATACTTCCAAATTTCCCCTGGGTATCTCCCTCCTCTCCCCAGCCCTCCAGGGTTGAGAACCAGGGGTGAGTACCCAACTGAGTTAAAGGTAACAATAGTTAACCAATTGAATTTGTATTTTTATGGGATTCTCATTGATAGAGAACAATCAGAATGTTCCATTATAGCTTTAATCATAACAGGCCAATTCCTTTTAAAACAGTTTCAGTTTCCCGATTTCATGTAGCAATCATTTGCACATAGATTTTATAAATTGCCATAGATTTTATAAATTGTCTCAGTTGGCAAGGACCTGAGAAGTCATCTATTGTGACTCCCTTTTGACAGATGAGGAAACTGAGGATCAGGGAGGTGGCTTGCCCAGGTTAGAGGCAGCCCATCGACACTGACAGCACAAGATAAATAGTGCTGTCTTCCTGATGCACTTTGAAGGAGTGTTTAGACCTAATGATTTTCTATGCTGTGTCATTTTATGCTGACATAGTTTCTACAGAAACAGGGCCAGAGTGCTTTGGAATAATTTGACATCACTCTTAAAGAGACTCAGGAAGAAAAGAAATAGGGGCACCAAGGTGGTTTTCATCAAAGGTCTCTTCCTGCAGCTATTTTATCTGGATCCAAGATCTGCAGTCCCAGGGCTATAGCTCGCCCCTACCGCGGTTTTGAATTCATTTGCCCCATGCAGATTTTTCTAAAGAAGCAGAATGTGTTGTGGATTATTAATGCTACTTTTTGTGAAATGTTTAGCAGACCTTATATTATTATGCATTTGATGTGCACGTTTAATGCTGGGAGCTGGAATATTACTATATTCTCCTGAGAAAAAAGGGAGCCCAAGACCCAACAGGAAGATGAAAACAGAAAGATGACCATTTAGTAGAAATAAAGCTAACATCTTAGAGGTAAATATATGCTTGGCACATTCACATTAAGGATAATAACGTAGCATTAGGGAATTAAGAAGTGTAGGGACTCATGGTTACATTTGGATTAGGGAGGACAAACATGGAGCAGCATTCATATATCACTTCCCCTTCTCATGCCATGATAGATGTTATTAACTAATCTTGACACCCTTGATGGACACAGGCTCATCATCCTTCTCAAGATAGCACTCTACGAAGTCACTACCGCTTGCTTAGCATTGACAAGTAAATCTATATGGGATTTAAACATACTTTTCACCTTACAGATAAACCATCTGGACATCATTTTTTAAAAGGTAATAACCCCAAATCATGCAACCAGTCAGTTAAAGTATTAGGAACCAGAGTGTGTAATTTTGGACTTCCTGGCTGTTTGGCTGGGCTATTTTTGTTTTGTTTGTTTTTCCCCCTTTCTACCAGGTTGGGAGATTGGACTGGAAATTTTTCCACCAGAACATATATAATGGGGAAATAAACATGTGCCAAGTATGGATTAGAGCAACAACTCAAAAGAGTTGGATGGTTGCAGATCAGCCTTGTTGGCAGCAGAGAATGGGGAATGGCCTTCTCCTGAGAAAGCTGGTGGCCCAGGGTGACTCTGCAGCCACCTTGCTTTGCAGAACAATGCTAGTGAAGGGATAGTGTTTCCAAAGCTATGGGCTGTGCTGCGAGCTAGACAAGCATGGGGTATGATTAAAGAATGGCTCAACCTTCTCTCCGGATCAGTGGAGTTCTTCGAAAGAACCAGAGACTTCCTTGAGGTTCCATAAGGGAGAGAGGATAGAGAGAGTATCCAGAAGAGGCCAAATAAGTCAGACTCGGAATGAAGAGGAAGCAGAGAGTTCTGGTTCCCTGGCAATATTAGGGGCCTTGTCAGAAAGATTTGGGGGTCTTTTCTCTCATGCCATACAGCTCCCTCAGGAAAAGTGCCCCTGGCCTGGTTGCTTCTATCTGTTCTGCCATTAACTGCCCCATTATTTCTCTCTCTCCAGAAAAAAACACACCACATTTCTTTGCCTCATTGCTCTTACTTACTTATAGCTTTTGTTCTTTATAAGACTTATGTGTCATAATCTCCCATAGCTCTTACTCATTAATCCCCTCTCCACATTTCTTTTCATCTCCCTCCTCCACTGTTAAGTACCTCTTGCTCTCAGAATTTCCTGTTTTACATCTTAAAGAAAGAGAATCCGATTGGCCTAGCTGTCCTATAATTTAGAGGTTTTCAACATATGACCCCCTGACCACTAGCAGCAGCAGCTGGGAATTCATTAGAAATGCACATTCTCGGGCCATACTGCAGACCTCTGGGGTTGGGGCCCAGAAATCTGTTTTAAGAGGCTTCCAGGTGATTTTAAAGCACATTTAAGTTTGAAAAACATAATCTAATCCCAGGTCTATAGATTGGCTACTCTAGTGGTCAAGTTCTCATCACTAGTCCAGTGAGCTGTGGAGGTGCCATTGGAGTTGGGTAGAGAAAGAAGAGTGCAGAGAATGACTTGGTATAAAACATGGCTACCCAGGGCTGTCTCTCCCTTGGTGACTATGGATGGAGCAGGTACAACAAAGACTAACATTTCTCATATATCCTCTGTCTAAACCAGCACAGAGACTGGAATCAAAATTCCAAATCTTAATTTTAATTGTACCTCTATAACTTAGAAGTTTTCTGACCATAGTCAAGTCACTTTTCTCTTGTAGTCTCACTTTATTCATAGGCTAAAGATAGATAGCAACGCTCTATCTATAAGGATCAAATTATGATAATAGCTAATATTTAAATAGACTTTGCAGTTTATAGCACATTTACTCATGTTTCTCAATCGGTCCCTTGGGTAAACGTATGTAAATGCACTTGTAAGCTGCAAGCTACTATAAAACTGTAGCTCTTGTGGTTATTATATTCCCCAGGAATGCTGGAGGAGGAGAGAGATTTTCTGTGGTCAGACCAGCCCATTCATGCAATGACTGTGAGATTATACCCCATGAATCTGGTACCGTGATCTGATTTTGTAAAGAGAGTATGCTGAAGTCCTGGTTTCTAATGCTTGAGTAGGCCTTGAACCAGGCAGTGTCCACCCCCTTGCTATTTGAATTTACTTAAAATTGGGCTTTTCTTTTAAAAAAATTATATTAACCACATGCAATTTTTAGAGAATGTCATAGACTCAAAAGTCATAACTTTGGAAACTTATCAAAATTTTATTCATGGTATGAATGTAATCTCCATAAATGAGGATCTCCATACTCTGAGTTCCTATGATATCTATAGTTGACTGTCTCTCATAGGTCAGCAGTTCTCAAAGTGTGGTCCTTGGACCAGCAGCATCCATGTTATCTGGGAACTTGTTAGAAATGCAGATTCTTAGGATCTACTACTGCAGACCTACAGCATCAGACATTCTGGGGGTGGGGCCAAGCAATCTGTGTTTTAATCAGCCTTCCAGATGATTTTGGTGATGCTAAAATTTAAAAGGTCACTGTCACATCTCTTCTGAGTTATGCTGAGTATTTTTTTGAGAGTAGGTTTGGTCTGTTCACTCTTTCCATTATCTTCCTCATAATGCCTTGCTCAGAGAACATACTCGATAACCATTGACAATGGCAGGGTAAGATGTGAGGAATGCCAAATTGGGATCCAATAGATCTCAATCCAAGTCTTGGATTGGTTACTTAACAATTACCACAGAAGCTCATGTCCATGGACTGTTGTGACATCCATGTGTCAAAGTTAGAATATTTCATTTAAGTCTTTCTTTCAGTGAGTCTTCTTGTTTTGGGAATTCTTGGTATTGAATGAAAAGTCACCTGTTCAGTCCACTTGACCCCTGAGACCCAAACTTGTATCTTCTCTCAAACTCTGGAACGTGTGTTCCATTGTGAACAAATATCACTATATGTTCACACTTACCACTGAGTGATCTCTCCACCTCTTCATGCCTAACTGGAACCCCAGTTTTCTAGAAGGCTACTACTTGCCTTGTAGTATTCTTCTATAGAAGCTGCGCCATCTTTCCTGGCTCCTTACTGCCAATTTCACAACTGTCCACACTTGAGAAAACATTAAAAACATTATCTTATTATTCCCCTAGCAGCCTTCTCCAGCGTACTTAGTTGCCTGCTGTCAGCATTCCCTAATGTGAGAATTGATTATAATCCATGACCTCACCTAAAATCCTGACACCTGGGAAACTTCAGTACCTTTAACCCCTTTCTTACTTTATTTTTCTATTTTGTGAGTCTCAAACCTAATACAGTCTTGATCGCAGAGAAAGTACTAAATCCGTGGTCGGCAAACTGTGGCTCATGAGCCACATGCAGCTCTTTGGCCCCTTGAGTGTGGCTCTTCCACAAAATACCATGCCCTGGGCGAGTCTATTTTGAAGAAGTGGTGTTAGAAGTTTAAGTTTAAAAAATTTGGCTCTCAAAAGAAATTTCAATCGTTGTACTGTTGATATTTGGCTCTGTTGACTAACGAGTTTGCCGACCACTGTACTACATCATTTCTCACTGGATGATTTTGAAGAACAGCACATGGTGAAGATAGTTGAGGGACATACATGAGAAGAGTTTAAGGGTTCTCAAATTTGTCAGTGATAAAATCTAAATTCTGAAACAATTTCTTGGCCTATGAATTAGGGGCTGAATGAATTTGGGGTCTATTTTAGTACTGAGCATGCTTTCTAAGGTTCACATATTTATCCTTCTCACTCTTCTTAGAGGAATTTTCTGGACAGATTCTGAAACATACTTTTTTAAAATGCAAAACTCCGACATGGACATTATTTTAACCCTTTGCACTTGCTTGCTTTTTTCTCGATTCCTTTATTCTACTCGGGATTTAATTTTTTAAATACCCCAGATTTTACAAAGCGCGGCAGTAGAATAAAAAACTGGAGTTTCTTTTCGTACAAACTTATTTATTTGGATTTTTTTATATTTCAAATTATTGATACATTCAATAACCTTCACACTCGACATCCGAGTGCAAAAGGTTAAAGTTCAAAAATATAAAAGTCCTATGTAATTCCAATTATGATGCTGGCTGTTGCTTTTAGGTACTTATTGTTTATCTGTTATGATAGTCTACTACTTATAAAGGCTTTTTCTTTTTAATCAGTTTTTTTCTTATTACTAAATGTCCTTTGGCATTCTATAAGATGATTATGTAATTCCTCTTTCTCGGTCTAATGATGTAATGCATTTTGTTAATAGATTCTCTAATATTAAACCTCTGTTACATCCCTTGGATAAACTCTGGTTAGTCATAAAGGATAAAAAAATTTATTAAACTATTGACTCCATCTTACTATTGTGTTTTGCTCAGGGATTTGTAACTTAATTTTAAGTAGATTCCATTTTCAACTATACATCCTCACAGAGAAACATCTTTTTAACTTTTTAAATATTTTTTTAAAATTTATCTTCACTATTTAAAATGCAAACAATACAGGATATAAAATGAAAATTAAAACTTCTTCTATCTCAAACATGGCCTAACTTTACCCCTTACTATGAAAACAACTTTTTTTAATGAAACTTTATAGAAATTTTTATGCACACAGAAGCATGTTAAATTATATGTGTAAAGCTATTTAATACAAAGGAGGTTATTCATGTTATAGATGTTATATGCTGTAATGTTTTTACTTGAGATGGTTTATTATGGAAATATTCCCCTTGAACAACAACAACAAAAACCATTACAATTGTATGTTGTTATTTTGTAGTAAGTACATTTTGAAGATCTTTCAACATTGCCAAAAACAGAGTAAGAGGTGCCTAATATTTCATTGGATGACCATGTAGCATCATTTGATTAGTCTCTTATTGATGATCATTTGTCCAGACTTTCAATACTATAAACCAAGCTGCAATACACAGCTTCATGCACACATCTGTATACATCTGTATATTTCATGGGCAGATACATATTTCATTTCAGTTGGATCAAAGTTCGCTTGTGTGTTCATCAAACACCCAAATCCATAAAGTTGATAGGTAAGAGGTAGATGATTAAATACTTAATAGGAAAGGTGTATAATAACTTTGGTAGTCATTGACCTTCTCATAATCTCAGTTTTCTCATTCCTGTGCATTTTGCTAATTTTTAACATTGTGATTAATGGCTCCAATTTGCACTAAGAAGTGATTTGTTCTTGACATAGGAAGTAAACCCATATTTTACATTGTTGGGTAACAGTCTTATTGAAGGTTAGCAAACCTCAGGGCCAGCCTCCACCAAGCACCCTCGCTGGCACCTGGAAGGGTCATCACTGAAGTCATCTTGGCTGCTTTCCCCGTAAGCCCTCTCTACCTTTTCTCTCCAGGGTCATAATGAAAACCGTAAAGAGCCTTTATTTCTACTCATGATCCAGAAGAACTCTACCTCTGAGAGTGTTTAATTTCAAAATTCTCCACAGCCTTAAACAAAATTTGAATCTCTTTTGCTTTTTAAAGGAAAAGGCATTTCTGGCAAACATTCCAGAAGAACGGGTAGCAGAAGGTCCCATTTGGTCCCCAAGCAGTTGTGCTTTTAATAAACACCAAGGAAGTGCCCCAGAGTTGCCCTCAATTGCAGCCTCTTTCCTCGCTCCCCAGAGGACAGTGCCACCGTGCAGCCTTTACCCTGCTAAGCTCTGCCTGTTTCCCTGTCTCCGCTAACAATCAGGATGTTTCTGTCCTCGCTCACTTTACCCCACTGTGCCCTGCCTGCTCTGCTGACAGACATGTTGTCTCCTCATCTATCCCAGCCCTTCCCTGTGGCTTTCTTTTATGAGTGAGGCACAGCTGGGCTCATCCCCTCCTGTTGGAACTCACCCAGGCCTGTGCTGACTATTCTACCATAGCTACAGGAGACAGGGCCAGGTCATTATAAAAGCGAATAAAGCTTCTATCCATTTTTTTTACCTTTAAAAATCCTAAGTGTCCCCCTACTGTAGTCCTGCAGAGCCTCATTTCAGCTGCTCTATTTTGCTTATGTGTTTATGTGAGGTTGGTCAGGTTTCTGAGTCTCCCCAAGAAGCGCAGTCATTGCACCCCAATAATTAACCTTTGTCCACCACTGTGGTGGGAGAGGCCGCATCAGGTTCTGAGTCACACAGTCAGAACACAACCTGGCAGGGAGAAACCTGGGGGAATCAAGATCTCAACCTCTCTCCTCTTCTCCTCTGAGCTCCAGCCAGTGACTAAGTAAACTCACCTAGAATTCAGTAGGCCAGGGAAATAGTTGATGAAGTTCACAGAGACCGCCTCTGGGAGCCCAGAGCAGAGTGAAGACAGGACAAATGAAAACTAAACAGCACAAAGTTGCCTCCAAGATATGGATGTCTGGAATGCAGAGGGCTAAAGCTATGGGTATAGGAATCAATAGTTTAAAGTGGTAATGTAACCCATGAATGTGTATGAAGAGCACATAAAGCTAGGATGGAGCCCTGAGAACCACCAGTATCCATAGTAGAAACTCCTGAATGGGCCTCCATTGCCCCCTTGGAAGAATGAGTAGGGAATTGCATAGAGCGATGGTCTGTTGGTTGTTGTTTTTTTAAATATATATATTTTATTTATTTCAGAGAGGAAGAGAGAGAGAGAGAGAGAGAGAGAGAGAGAGAGAGAGAGAGAGAGAGAGAAAGAGAAACATCAATATGAGAGAGAATCATTGATTGGCTGCCTCCTGCATACCCCACACTGGGGATCAAGCCTGCAACCCAGGGATGTGCCCTTAACTGGAATCGAACCTGGGACCCTTCAGTCCACAGGCCGACGCTCTATCCACTGAGCCAACCAGGCTAGGCCTCTGTTGGTTTTTTTTTAAAAGGCCCTTTTATGCTATGAATCAAACTACTTGCAAGTCGTTGACTCCAAAAAAATTGGCCAGTCAGTGATTATTTTTAATGCTCTTTGCAATACAATTTTCAAGCTTTCCATCCTTATTATTTCTTTAAATGCCTAATCACCACTCCCGGGACCCACTTGCTTCCTGCTAATGATGTGTACTTGCTGAGGCTGTATTTTGTGTTTTTCTGATTATTGTAAGATCCCATCATCTCGTTTCCCACCTCAGACTGGCAGGTAAACAGGCGGGGAAGGCATGGTTCTTCGGTGGCTGGAACTCCCTAAGAGAAAATGGAGATGGAAAACACAAATTTGGGAGAACTAAAACATTATAGGAAATTAATATTTTAGAGACGAGAGGGATAAAAAAAAAACAACAGAGAAAGAATCAGAAGGGATGAGAGATGAGAGCAATTCTAAAAGCTTGTTTGTCAACTGAACAGGAGGCTGGAATCTCAGTGGGAATAAGTAGAGGTAGGAAATAGGGGGAAAAAAGGAATGGCCTTTGGAGGTCAAATTCAAGGGGCTTGCTGAGCAAAAACAGCCTTTGGGTATATGTTTGGGGTTGGGGGTTCCTAGAGTTGCTGCTGCGTTTGAATTGTTAGTCAGGAAACTACATTGAAAGCAGAGTCTATGACAATATCTAAGTCAAGAGTTCAAGGCCCAAGTTAGGGTTTGCAAAGGGGCTCTAGTTACTGAAAGGAAACTGGAAATCAGAGCCTGAGTAGAAGGCTAGTTAGGTAAGCTTATTGGAATCAAATGGTGTAGATTAGAGAGTGAGGCTACTGCTGCCTGATGCTCATACAGATACCTGGCACCAGTCCACAGTGGGCACACTGGGTGTAAGTTTCCATTCCATCTCTGTAATTGTTGAGGGTGCAACCTGGCAGGACATGAGAAACATCTTTTCATTGGAGGTGTATGTAATCTATTGCCTTCACCAATTCTAAAACTGAGTCATTAGTGCCAGAATAAAGGTAAGTGGAGAGCTGTGGGACCGTCAGGGATACTACTACCTAAGCCTGGTGGAACCTTGAAAGTTGAGGAGGATTTACTTTGGCAGAGTGGAGAGGCTACAGATGGAAGGGACAGCGTATGGCAAAGCATAGTAGTATGTGTGGGTATTGAAAATCGGGCTGTGCAATAAACAGAATTTTGTGTCACTTAGTCTAGAAGTTAAAAATCTCTAAGACCAATGAATTTTTATTGTAGTTCTTCAGTCTTTTAGTAACCAGATACTACAACCTTTTTCAAATATATGTTATCAGCATCCCGCTCAGTTAGCTTTCTTGGATTTGCTAACTCATGTTCATATTGTAAAGGCTGCAGCAATGGGGAATGATAGGGAGTTAAAGAAAAACTCAGAGGAAGATTATGGAATCCAGCTTTGAGGAGTCAGTGGAGATTTCCCAAGAAAGAGACATTTAAGTTACATCCAAAAGGTGAGTAAGAGGTAGCCAGGTGAGGAGGGCAGATAGGGAAGAGTTTTGTATCAAGAGCGAGGTAGATATTAAACATGGCCTCAGTTCTTTACCTCTCTGGATTAGTCAGGCCCATTGCCATGGAACTCTGCAGTGTCTCCTTCCCCCAACTCTGAACTCAGACACATGACTTGCTCTGGCTAATGAGATTTTAGTAGACATGATGCAAGCAGAGGCTTAAATGAGCAAGTTTTCATTTCTGGTCGGCCTCTTCTTGCACTCTTCCATCATCAGGAGAACATTCCTGTGCGGATGCCAGAGGATGAGAGATATGGAGCTGAGTCAAATTGCTGTGGTCATCCAGCTAAAGCCATCCTAGCAGAGCCACAGTCAGCCAGTCCTTAGACATGTGACTGAGTCCAGTCTAGATCTACCTTAGTGCAAGAGCAGTGAACACATACTGTTACACGCCATCACGGTTTGTTATGCGCCTTATTGTGGCAATAGATAACTGAGAGAAAATTCTTGGGGGCCAGTGAAAAATAGGGTATTAAAATCATTGAAAGGAGCTGAAACAGGAACAATTCTCGTTGGTTATCTAAATATATTATCTCTGGACTGCTGTGGAATAGTTTAGAAACAGCTCCCTTGTATGATCAATACCAATAGAAAGACTGTTGGAGAGCCTTGAGGCAAATTCTGATGTGGGTTCTATTGTCCTTAGTCAAGGAAATTGAAGCCAGCTTAGCAGTCTTATAGCTTAAGAGCCCCGACTTAGTGATGGAGGAAGAGTTCAATGGATTACTTATTTAGTATCCCTGAGTAAAGATTTAGAAACAATCCATAGTCCTCTCTTTTGTTGTTTCTCCCAAATTGGAATACAACTTGATATTGCTGGGATTGTCCGATATGCCATTTAAACATGGAATCAATCAAATGACTAAAGCTCATGAAAAACAAGGCAATTAATAACCTGTTCCTGTGTTAACACGTTCTTTAATGACCTAAACATTGAACCTAGTACTCTACCAGCAGTTCTCAGACTCCTATGTGCATCAGAAACACTTGAAGGGCTTGTTAAAATCACATTGCTGGGCCCACCCCCAAAGTTTATGACACAGGTGATCTGGGGAAGGTCCAAGAATTTTTGTTACTAACAAGTTCCTGTGTGATGCTGGTTGAGCTGGCTGGAAACTGCACTTTGAGAACCACTGTTACCATGACGATGATGGTTAATTTTATGAGTCAACTTGTCTAGACTGTGGTACTCAATTGTTTGGTCATACACTGGTCTAGATGTTGCTGTGATTAACAATTAAATCAGTAGACTTCGAATAAAGCAGATTAACCCCTGTGATGTAGGTGGACTTTATACAATCTTTGGAGGCCCCAAGAGCAAAGACTAAGGTTTCCAGAGGAATTTTGCCTCCAGACTGTAAACTAGAAATCTTGACTGAGTTTCTGGCCAACTGTTAGCCTGAAATCTGGATTTAAGGATGCAACATCAACTCTTATGTGAATTTCCAGTCTACAAATTTCAGACTAGTCAGTCCACACAATCATATGAGTCAATTCCTTAAAATCCTTCTCTCTCTCTCTCTCTCTCTTTTTGTGGGCTGCACCATGGTTGTATTATAAACTGTTTACCACAGATGATGTCCTAAACAGCTTGGTATTATTTTAACCTTATCAGCATTATATAATTCATGAGTCCTGGCCCACAGTTAGCATTTAATAAGTATTTTGAATGAATAAATTAGTGGAATAATGGCTTCTGTTTTTAATGGAATTTATTAATGCATGAAAGGGCTATAAAAATAAAGAACTACCAATTAGCCCTAAGAAATTGTATAAATACATACATATATTTTTACTATATCAGGCTCACCAAAAACCTGTGAGGACAATAGCTGCTAGATAAATCAACAAGCTGGTATAGTGATAACTGGAACATTGGTAATTTAACTGTAGGCTCATTCATCCATTCAACAAGCATTTATTGAGTGCCTACTGTGTATCTGGCACTTTGTGTTACTTGTCACTTATTATGCCACTTTTCTTCAACTTTTTAAAGAAATTTTTATAAGCAATGTTAAGACAATATATTTTCACACATCTAGAAAATTAGACATGATTTTCTTACATTTTAGAAATTAAAAGAAAATTAAGCAAATGGCACTAGAATTAGAAAGAATGAGCAATTCATTAGGCAATAAGAGTATTAACTAGAAATCAGGAATCTCTTTCCTATTTTAGCATGCACTTGAGCTTAATTGGCGAAGTTTTGAATATGGGGTGATGAGTTGAGTTGTTAATACAAATAACACACCTTTTATGTACTTAATAAAATCCAAGAGTCTGGGACGCATTTACGTTGTAGACAATTTATCTGCAGGAGTCAGTGAGTTGAGTAATAGAAAGAGATAATAGGAAATCAGTGGCTGAGAAACCTATAAAGTAAATTAACGCACGCCTTACTTTATTAATTTATAACAATAATGTAATGGATAAATCAATGAGGAGTGCTTTGAGAGAAATGGATAGAGAGAAGAGTTCCTCCTTTTTCCAATTTGTTGAAATTATTTCCTCTGCAGGTGAAATGTTGGCCAGAGGTAAAGAAATGTCAGGCTCTTGGGACAAAAAGAAGTACAAGTATGTGCTTAGCAGAATCTGGGGGTGCTCTGCTTTATCGCCTGGGCCTTATGGTTTTAGAGACCTCCCTTTGACTTCCAAATGCTAGTATTTGCATCTCTTGGCCTGAAGACTCTTTTCCAAAGCCCCCACATTAGGAGGCTTGCAGTACTTGGAAAATAACTATTTCCTGCTCCTCAGTAGCCTTCAACCAATGCCTGATAGGTGTGTACTAGGTGTACCGGTTAATAATGCAGATTTTTTTCAATAGATAGAGTTACACATATGTTGATATATATGCGATTTGATGTGTACGCTATTTTGTTGTATTGCTCCTTCAGATTACCACTTGTCCCAATCGATGGCACACGCACTTTCTGAGCAGCAATTCAGAACGTAAGAACAAGTGGAAAATTGGGTCTCTGAACTGTTTGCCTCAAAACAAGAAAAGTTCTATTAGGACGGTATCCACAAATTACCTGAAAGATGGGGGAAATGTGTAGCTAGTGATGGACATTGCTTTGAATAAAGCACTTTTGATGTTTCTCTTGAATTATCGTGTTTTCTTTTATTACAAAATACGCATTATTACAGTTAGTAATGCAGATTAATTATTAACCAGTTAATAGTGCATATTAACTAATAACCGGTTAAAAATGTAGATTAACTATTAACCAGTTAAAAATCCAGATTAACTATTAACCAGTTAATAATACGGATTTTGTAATCCAAAGAAAACACGGTAATTTCAAGAGAAACATCAAAAGTGCTTTATTCAATGTAATGTCCATCGCTAGCTACACATTTCCCCCATCATCACTTTTAAAGCGTTTAAACCAGCGTTCACAAGTATCTTGAGATGGAGCATGTTCACCATAAACTTCCCGAAGTATAGGATAACTTTCAGCAGCACTTTTCTTCAAAATAAAGTAATGAATTAAAACTTCCCGCAAATGCTCTTTTTTTGGCATGAAATTCGACATTTTTAAGCGTAAAAAATATCTATGTAACACCTTCAGAAAATTTGACATATGAAGTTTTAAAGCTTGTTGTCAATACAAAATAGCATACATATCAAACCGCATATATGTCAACATATGTATAACTTCATCTATTGAAAAAATCCACATTATTAACCGGTACACCTAGTAAATAACCCAGCTCTCTTGTTGCTTGGGTGCTATAACTCCAAGGTATTATTTTACAGTTTCCACTCAGGATTCAGCCCCACTTATCTACAAGGGAAGCTGGCTGGATGGACTGCCTTCTCTCCCCGTGCCTCTTCCCCACTTTCTTAGCAACACTTCCTGCATCTCCCAAGTAAACGCTGCCACTTAAATCCCTGCTAGGGGTGGCTTCTGGGAAAACCCAAACTAAGGAGGAAACAGAGAATGTTGGCTCTTTGTGCCTGTTAGTCTTTGTTCAACCTGGGCAAGGGGCCTGATTTTTCAGGTCCTCTAGTCCTGATTTGCAAGTACTGGTTCCAAAATCCCAGGTATTCAGGGACTTAAGGAGCTGGTTTTGGGTAGGATTCTGCTGACAGAGGAACATTCTAGATAGATGGGCAGTTATTTTAAGGCCATTACCTGAACTGTTCTTTCTTGACCTCTCCCCATCCGTGGTGTCACGTAGCCTTCTCATCAACACACAGCTGCAGACGACAGGTTAGTGATAATCAGACTGAGCTTTATTCATTTTTCACTGGAGACAGTACACATGTATCTCACTAACATTAAGAAGCATTTTTCTTCTTTTACTCCTTGCATTGCAGTCTTAATTAGCAGTGTGTGCCAGTTACATCCTGCCTATTAGAGATGCCCATTCCATTTAGGGAGAGAATGTCCCCTTTCAAAACTGTATGTCTCTGTGGAGGGAAGTTGTGTGATATGAAATTTTCTCCCAGCCATCATCTTCCACTTTACCTACTGTAAATAGTCTTCTCACTTACCTCTTGTTGCTTTTTCTAAAGCCACAAGGATTTATTTTCCAGCTAGCAGCTAGAATGGTCAGTTAAGATAGAAATTCCATTTATGACCTTTCTCCATAAAGCCGTCCAGTGGCTTCTTCTTCTTTTTTCTTTTTTAATATATTTTTTAATTGATTTCGGAGAGGAGGGGAGAGGGAGAGAGAGAGAGAGAGAGAGAGAGAGAGAGAGAGGTCAATGATGAGAGAGAATCATCCAAAGAGAGAGAGAGAGAGAGAGAGAGAGAGAGAGAGAGAGAGAGAGAGAGAGAGGTCAATGATGAGAGAGAATCATCCATTGGCTGCCCCCTGCACACCCCCCACCAAGCTCTCAACCCTGGCATGTGCCCTGACCCGGAATTGAACTGTGACCTCCTGGTTCATAGGTCCAAGTTCAACAACTGAGCCACACCAAGCTCAACCACTGAGCCATGCCCAGCCAGACTCCAGTGGCTTCTAATAAAATCCAAACTCTTCCCCCATATTACAGGGTCTCACGGCCTCATGCCCTTCAGTGCTTTGCTCAAATGCTACCTCAGATAGGCCTCTCCGGACCACCCTACTTGAACTTGCAAATTTATTTGTAGCACGCCTATCTCCCTTCCCTGCTTTGTTACTTTTATAACACTTACTACTAGGCGATTTGCTGCATGTCTGCTTATTTGTTGATTACCTTCCTTCACTCGGACAGTGCTTCTCTCACTTAGAACTCATTTGAAATTCATCCATCTTATTGTGTGTGTCAGTGGTACATTCTTTATTGGTGAGTAGTATTCCACTGTGTGTTAAGCATTCACCAATTGAAGGACTTCCATCCAGATTATTTCTAGTTTGGGGCAATTATCAATAAAGATGCTGTTAATATTTCTGTACAGGTTTTTATGTGAATACAAGTTTTCATTTCTCTTGGGGAAATACGTAGGAGAGGGATTACTAAGTATATGTTTAACTCTGTAAGAAACTGTCAAACTACTTTCCGAAGTGGTTGTACCATTCCATATGATCTCCAGCGATGCATGAGAGTTCCAGTTGTCCTAAGTCTTTGCCAGCACTTGGTATTCTAGGTTTAAAAGCATGGGCAGCACTTTAGAAGAGTACTTGAGACCCGTTATTCTTTTTCCTCAGAATTTCCAGGTGGGACCCAAGTGCAGGTCTTATTTATTGTTTGCTTTTTTATTTTTTTTAAATATGCTTTTATTGATTTCAGAGAGGAAGGGAGAGGGAGAGAGAGAGAGAGACAGAACATCAATGATGACAGAGTGATTGGTTACCTCCTGCACACCTCACACTGGGGATCAAGCCCGCAACCTGGGCATGTGCCCTGATGTGGAGTTGAACCGCGATCTCCTTGTTCCTGGGTCGATGCTCAACTACTTGAGCCACACTGGCTGCGCTTTTGTTTTGTTTTTGATAACATTTATAATTTTTAAAACAGGTTAGTATTAATGGAGTTCATATTTATAGAACAGGTTTAAGTTAACAGAAAAGTTGTGAACGTACAGGCAGTTCCCACATATCCCTTCTCACCTCATTATTAATTTCTTAGATTAGTGTGGTACCTCAATTACAACTGGTAAACAATATTGATACATTATTAACTAAGGTTCATAGTTTATATTAGGGTTCACTCTTTGTGCTGTATAGTTCTGTGTGTTTTGACAAATTTGCAAATGTTATAAATCTACTATCACAGTATCTGTACAGAATAGCTTCACCTTCCTAAAAATCCCCTGCGCTCCACCTACCCACCCTGTCCTCTCCTCCATCCACCCCGAGGCCCTGGCAACCACTCATCTTTTTACTGTCTCTGTACTTTGGCCTTTTCCTGGATGTCATATAATTAGAATTTTATAGTCTGTAGCCTTTCACACTGGCTCTTCTCACTTATTAATGTGTATTTAAAGTTCCTCAGGTCTTTCTAAAAGGCTTCTCAGGAAATGATAATGTGTGGCCAGGTTGGAGAAGCACCAAATTAGAATTTAATTTCTCAAAGGGTATTTCTTTCCTTTACTATGTTTTGTTGATTTGTATACCCCGGAGCCTAGAACACTGCCTGGCAGGGAATAGATTTTCTCTAAATTGCAAATGAGTAAATGAATGAATGATAAGGCCCAAATAGGTTCTCAGAGACCTGACTATTCCTCTCCATGAGCCTGTCTTGAGCTCTAAGAGTGGTTTCACAACTAAAGTGGCCCCAACTTTAGTGGCCCCACTAAATCAATCAGTTTAACTTGACTGGAGTTCGTCACTTAATTATTTTGCTGTACCATACTTTGTTATTCCTGGAAATACAACACACCTTGAATTCCCTCTGTAATTCCTTTATTATCACCTTCATTTAGAAACTGACTCTTCCACTCTGGCTCCCAAATCCTTGCAGACATTCTACACCTAACTAAATTTGATTTCTTACAAAAGACCTCCCCAGGTGTCCCAAACCTTTCTCTAGACTCTTAAAGTAATTATCGCTTGTAGATTCATTGGACATTATGAAGTTCCATCTGTTCTTTCTATCCTATTGTTCTCCGGAGATCCTATTTACACCTGATGGTGTTATTTTCCTGTTTTTCTGCTCCACCCCGCAACCAGACACCAAGGCCGGAGACAATATTGTTATTTACTTTTTTCACTTTAATTCCCCCTAACGCATAGCATTGTACCAAGCTTGATAAATATTTTTTTTTTCTAGTTCAGGAAATGATGAACTGTGGGGACTGAGAATGATGTGCTGGGAACAGTGTGTGTCCAGGCAACCAGAGACTGGGAGACCTCTCTAAGCCTTCGTTTCCTCATTGGTCTAATTAATCTTTATACTAGTTTCTAGTTTCTTCTCTATTGTACCATTCTGTAATTATCATTGCCACAATAGGGTAATGAGACAGATGCCATGATTGGCCTAAAAAGATAAAGCTTCAGTTGGGATTAAACACCAGTCTTTGAAAACAACAAAGGAAAAGGAATAAAGCTGTTAGCTAGAGGTCATTTCTAATTTTCATGGAATGTTCCTGAGTTATTTTCCTCCCCCCATGACCTGCCTTTCACGTGGGATATCTTCTTTTTGTCTACACTTTCCCAGTATTCAAAGGTACACTCAAATTCCACTTCATAGACCCTCCCATGGTTTGTAACAATTTTATTTGCTTTTCCCTTGTTTTTGTATCTTTCCTCTGCTGTCTGCTATCTTCATGAGAGAAGAACTGTACAAATCGTGTCCATCATTGTGTCAGAAGCTGACATGTAATAGGTCCTCAATAACTTCTATTTGGAGTACCACTGTCCTGCATACAAAATTTGTTTAATTTTGTTACCCCAGGATTTCCCAAATGTGTTTGATCATGGATCTCCCCTGTGTTTTATTTTGCTTGGATCATCTCCTTTCCCAATAATCACATCCACATTAATAATAATAAAAAAAAGTCGCTAACTAGTATTGACTTCCATGCGTACAGCACAATTTCAAGCACTTTATCCAGGTATGTCTCCTTTTATTGTACTTCATTTTATTGCAATTCACAGATATTGCATTTTTAATAAATTGAAGGTTTGTGGCAACCCTGCATCAAACAAATCTTCCAAGAGCAGTGCATGAATTAGGTGGGCCTAAATGCTGGAACAAACAGCCTTAAAATACTATAACTCTACTCAATACAACTATGTCTTATTCACAAAAAGTCCAAAGTGGACTTTCTGAGTGGGCAGCTCTTTTCCAAGCTGTGACTTAAGTCCTTCATTGCACCCTCTGCCTTCAGCACAGAGATAAGGTAAAAGCAGCCAGACCACCTAAGGAGGGGTTTTAAATTATTACAAATGCAACACTTTTTTTTTTTTATTGCCCCATCATTCAAACATTGACCCTGGTTGAGTCATGGGAACCCTGTGCACATTCTTGTTATATTTAGGTCTAGAAGTCAAATTGTCCAGCCTTTTGTAATTAGCAAAATTATGAACATGATTTGAAGTTAATTAGTTTTCCATCTATAATTGGATATGGTTAAGTGAGGCAGGTGATTCAGCTTACAGTGAGAAAGGGGGGATACAGTCGTTAAAGAGTCCACTATCATCTCCATGCTTCACCATTCTGTAGACCATTTAAGAAAATAAATTTTATTATGTTAAGTATATAATTTGATGAATTATCAGAGTAAAACATAATGTAAGTCATGTCAAGTTTTTAAGTTTTTGTTCATTGTGAAATGTCTTATTTCACTTTTATTTCTTTTCTCTCAACACTTTAAATATTTCACCTCACTCAGTTCCTCATGTTGTGGTGACCCCCAATCATAAAATTATTTTCGTTGCTACTTCATAACTGTAATTTTGCTACTGTTATGAATCGTAATGTAACTATCTGTGTTTTCTGATGGTCTTAGGCTCTATAGCAGCGGTTCTCAATCTGTGGGTCGCGGCATTAGAAAGGTTGAGAACCACTGCTCTAGAATTAGTGTGTTTTCTCTCTCTTGCTTCTTTATGACTTTATCTTTGATTTCGTGTAGTTTGAAGATTTAACACTTATTTGCCTTGGTGTTCTCCGAGCTTCCTTCCTGGAGCTGTGGTTTGGTGTCTGACATTAATTTGTGAGAAGTCAGTCGTTACTGTTCCCTTCTTTCTTCTCCTTCTGATGTGTCTATTATGTGTATGTTGCACTTTTTGTAGTTGCTAGAATTCAGTCTCTGTCTTCCAGTCCTTGTACTCTTTGCTTTGCAGGTTGGGAGATCTCTATTGATAATGTCCTCTGGCTCCGTTTCTTTCCTCAGCTCATCAATGAAGACCTTTAGTCTTCATTTTGTTCATGGTTTGTTTGATTCTTTATCTCAAACAATTCTTTTTGGTTCTTTCTTAGGTTTCTATCTTTCTGCTTACATTGCCCATCTGTTTTTGCATGGTGTCTGGATAGAGAGCCTTTAGCCTATTAATCATAGTCATATTCTTAATTTATGCCATTGTATTTTTTTAAATATTTTTTTCTTTATTGATTAAGTATTACATATGTGTCCTTATCCCCCTATTTCTCCCCCCCCCCCCCCGCCTCCCCCCACCCCCACCCCCCGCTCATGCCCTCACTTCCCTCCTGTCTGTGCCATTGGTTATGCTTATATGCTTGCATGCAAGTCTTTTGGTTGATCTGGCCCCTTTCCCCTGACCCTCCCCTGTCTTCCCTCTGAGGTTTGACGGTCTGATTGATGCTTCTCTGACTTTGGGTCTATTTTTGTGCATCAGTTTATGTGGTTCATTATATATATTTTTAATTCTAGAATTTCCACTTGATTTTTTGTAGATTTAAGTTCTCTAGTGAATTTTTTTTATCTTGACTCTACTTTCTTGAACATATTAATCACTGTTATTTTAAAGTCTGTGTCTGGTAGCTCAAATATCTGGATCACCCTTAGGTCTGTTTTCTTTGCTTATTGCTTTTTCTGTCCTGTCTCTTTATAAGCCTGGTAATTCGGAACTGAATGTCAGACATTGTGTTAATAAATGTTAGAGTCTATGGATGCTGTTATCTTTCTCCAGAAAGGATTTTGTTTAAGTTTCTGGCTAAAGGATTAGAGCTGATTTGAGGCTGCATTTCAGTCCTTATAAAATCTGGCCTATTTCTGCTTCGTTCTGACTGTGGGGTGTAAACTTACAGAGAATCTGCACCTCGGTGGCACTAACCTTGTGATTTTATTCCCCCAACAGGATGCATTGCCACTAGGTCTGCTTAGCCTCTCAGTTTTCTAGCAGCTGCTTTCTGCTCTGTTTCTTCAAACTTGGTAATTTGTCATTCACATTGATAGATGATTGGATTGCCATAAGTGGTATAGAAAGTCATGCCTCAGCTCATTGATTATTTGTATCTGGTCAGTAGCATCATGGTCCTTCAGGTTCCATACGCCCTGATCACTCTGCAAGGCTTTCCAACATACCTGATGGCTGCAAAGAGATGTTTTCAGTTTGTGTTTTGCTTCACTTTGTTTTTCCATTTTATCTTTTTTCCCCTGGTTGTTTCCAGCAGGAGGAGTGGTCTGTCAGAGGCTGATACATTAGATCCAGGAGCGCAGGTTTTAGGCGCCAGATCTAGAAGTGGTATATATCATATTCCTTCAGATTCCATTGGCCAGAAAAGACCTCCTGGCTCCTAGATATAAGCTGGGCTGTGAAATATGGCCTTCCTGTGTGCCCAGGAGGAAAATAAAGCAGTTTAGTGAAAATATGGCACTTTTTCTGCCACAGGCAATGACTAGTGGATTTATTATATACTTTGAAGGTTTAAATGTGATCTCTATTCATTTTCAGCCCAGTTTTAAGCTAATGCTTAAGAAACAAGGAAAGGGACCATGGAACAGTCTGTGTGTAATTTTTTAAAAAGTCAATATTTATTAAATTCCCTTTTTGTTCTTGGTATTATGCTAAGCACATTCACAGCTGTCCCATGCTTGAATCCTCCTCACATGCATCCTGCAAAGTAAGTATTCAAATTTTCCAAATGGGGAGTATGAGACTGAGGTTGTTATTTAATTTGTGCTTTGTGATGGATACTAAGACTGATTAGTTTATTCCATAAGATGATTTTCAAAATATTGTTGTAAGGTGCTCTTATCATTTACCCAAAAGGTAATATAGTAATTAAACCCAAGAACCCTGGAGCTGGGCTTGCTGGGTATCAATACAGTCTATACACTTCTGATAGTTCAACCAGGAGGCAACTCACTTCACTTCTCTGTGCCTCAGTTTCCTCCTCTGTCAAAAATAGAGCAATAGATGGTTGTAGTGATAGAAATTAATTTGAAATAAGACTAGGAAGTGAGGATTCCACTGCTATTTCTATTACAGATTTACATAAGGCTGTGCAGCTTTGTAGAGATGCAGTAGAGTGTAAGTTCCGTGAGTCCCAGGACTTTGTCCCTCAGCAGTAAGTACAATACTTGGCATCAATGGAGGGTGCAGGCTATTGAATTTCTGATGGTAAAAGGAAGAACATTTGGCTCTCTTTTTCACCTGTCCTTGTCACTTCCAGCCAAAAGCGTCTATCATATATCTTGCCCTTTTTTATTTGACAATTTTTTTTTTGCAAAGAAACACTCCTTTCTCTATATTTAAGATCCTAAACAGCTCTGAATATATCAGTTACCAACTTACGTCTCTTGAATTGGAGATCACTCTAGAGCATGATGAAAATGTGGGGAGGAGCACATGTAATTTGGATGGTTTGGATAGAATAATTTCATCATTCTATCTCGAAAAATGTATGCATTTACACTGTCACAAAACAACTTGTACTGTGACTTGTGTTTCATAATTTATATACTTGAGATCTTGTACTTTTGACAGTTCTTTCCTGTTTCTGACAGATTGTTTTTCTTTTTAGAAAGAAGGAAAGCACACATTTTTATATTTGTTTTCACTTTGGCTCTGCTTGTGGTATCTCTCTCTATCACACAAGATGTAGTTATCTGTCAATCAATATTTTCTAAGCACTTACAGCAGCTCTACATGCATACCACCGTATTACAGTCTGACTATGGGCAAAAGAGCATACAAGGAAAAGGAAAAGGATTGCATGTAAATGATTGGAAATGAGTTAACCTGTGCCAAAGCATGTTGAAAATAAGGAAGGTCTTGTTTTCTTATTGTTATTATGTGGTGTATTAATTTCCTCAAGCTGCTGTAACAAATTACTACAAACTGGATGGATTCACACAACAGAAATGTATTCCCTCTCAGTTCTGGAGGCCAGGAGTCCAAAATGAAGATGTTGGTGAGGCTGGGTCTTTCTGCAAGCTCTGAGAAAGAATCTGTTCCATGCCTCTCTTCTTTTAGCTTCTGGTGGCTGACAACAATCCTTAGTGCTGCTTGGCTCACAGACACATCACTCTAATCTCTACCTTCGTCTTCATGTAGCTTCTCCTCTGTTTCTCCTCTTCAGTTAGTATCTTCTCCTCTTATAAAGACAGTTTTCATTGGATTTAAGGCCCATTCAGATAATCCAGGATGATCTCATTCATCTCAAGGTTCTTAACTTAATTACATTTGCAAAACCCATTTCCTTTTCCAAAAACGGTCACATTCACATGTTCTGAGTAGACATATCTTTTTGTAGGACCATCATTCATGGTGGTCTGTATTATTTATCCTTGAATTTTATTTTTTCTCAGGTTCATTGAAGTCTCCCTCTAGGACAAGGAACATATATCTTGTGTTCCCTAGAGTCCAGTTGAGTGCTCTATCCAATTGAGTGTTCTCTTTAGGTATTAAGATGCATATGTATCTTAAGGTATCTTAAGAGTCATTAAAGGAGCCCTAACCGGTTTGGCTCAGTGGATAGAGCCGATGCCTGCGGACTGAAGGGTCCCAGGTTCGATTCTGGTTAAGGGCATATACCTCAGTTGCGGGCACATCCCCAGTAGGGGGTGTGCAGGAGGCAGCTGATCAATGTTTCTAGCTCTCTGTCCCTCTCCCTTCCTCTCTGTAAAAAAATCAATAAAATATATATTTTTAAAAAAGCGTCATTAAAAGTATGGATAGCACACAACACATGCAGAGGGGAAAAAGCAAGCTCATGATATTTGATGACACCATTGGTGTTTAGTGATGGGACTGACAAAGTAAAACACAGCACAGTGTGAGAGTGGTGAGTAGGTGCTATGATTTGGCTCAGTGCATATAGAAAGGCATCTGATTCAAGTCTAGTGGGGGAGTTGGAAAGGCTTTCTGGGGAAGTAGACGTGGCAAATGATTGAGGAGCTGGGTAGGAAGTGACCTGTGAGAACAATGAGGACAGGTATTCTAGGTACAGAGAATAACATATGCAGAGATTTCCACTGTGAGACCTCTGGGACCATCGGGAGTATTTGGTGTGGCTGGAAACACGGTGCACGAGGTGGAGGTAAGACTAGGGTTGGTGAGTGGAATGGCAAGAAATTACACTGAGATTTCATGAGGGCTGCATCATGAAGGACTTTGTATGCTCTACCAAGGAGTTTGTATTTATTAAAACAAAACAAAACACAACAACACAAAATCATTGATGTGGTGGCTGAGAAAGCATCAGATGAACTTTTTACAAAATGGAAATAGTTGAAAAAGAGAGTAGTTTAGTGAGGCTGGAGGCAGGTTGCCAATTTTACAGTGTTGGTGTAATCCAGGTGAGAAATGATGGAGTGATGAATGCCTCAGTTTATGACTATCTTGGCAGAGGTTGGAGACGTTTTGAGAGTTATTAAAATGATGTAGTTGGCATATAGTAACTGATTGGAGTTAGGCCACATGGAAAACAGAGTGATAAAGAATAGTTTGTGAGCCACCGAAGTGCCTCAGTTGGTTGAGTATCATCCTGTGCACCCAAAGCTTGCGGTTTGATTCCCAGTTGCGGCATATACTTGGGTTGTGAGTTTGATCCCCATGTACTGAAGGCAACGAATTGATGTCTGTCTCTGTCTCTCTGTCTCTCTGTCTCTCTGTCTCTCTCTCTCTCTCTCTCTCTCTCTCTCCATGTCCTCAAGTGAGGATTTTTTAAAAAAAACAATGATTTGCAAATGTCTGGTTTGTTTGACTTTAATGGATAAGTAATGGTATCATTGATGGCAACTGAGGACAGAGGAGGGACATTGATGACTAAGTCATTTCTGCCCTTCCTATCTCACAGTGTAATTAGTACCAAATATGGTAAAGCACTTTTAATGTTTTTTAAAATTTAAAGCAGTTTCCCAAATTATTTATTTTGATTGGTTTACATTTTACTAAAATGTTTTCCTAATTAAAACAAAAAATTATAAAATATATATCTAACTCTATAAGGGCAAAACATATTTTTTAAATAGAAGGAACTAATCTTTTGGAGATGGCAAGGAATATGTATCTAGAATTCAGGTTCTTGTGTTTTTTTATCCTGCACCCTGATTTATTTTAATTGTCATATACTAAAGAAAAAAATCTGCAGTCATTCTTGAATACCTATTGTTTCAAGCCCAGACTCTGCAGCTTCCCATTCAAGGTCTCTTAGCACCTTGCTACTTCACCAAGTGACTGTCCCATCTCCACCCCTGGCACACATGTGCCATGTGCACACACATGGAGTCTTCTCATCTGTAAAATGGGTGTAATTTTTTTCTATCTCACAGGACTGAGGATCAGATGAAATTAAATAGACATGACATATATGTACATTGCCACTTACTATACCTTACAAAAAGTAAGGACTCAATAAGTAGTACTTTATTATTATTGTTATTTTATATCACAAACTCTCTGCAGACAGATTTACCTCGCCCTTGGAGAGCTTTCTTTCCTGCTTTATAAATTACTGTACTGGATTATGATACTTTACTAAGCCTATAGACCCTAATGGACTATGATCTCTGCATTCAAACTTACCTGTGTCACCAGATCACCTTTCCTCTCTTCTACCCCATCCCCACCTTTTTGAATTTCTATAACATTCAGGGTCGGTCTTGCAACATTTAATACTGGATTACTGAACTATCTGTTCTATGTTCACTTTGTTTTATAAAAGTATACCCTAAATTCCTCAAGTGCAGGTATCTAGCACAGTTCAGGGCACCAGAAGATACAACAAATGGGATGATTTGATAATCAGCAATCTTTTTGATCTTCACAGTTCTCAGCATCGCTTCTTCGGGGGTCTTGCTGACATTCTTATTTCTCTGTCTTCTCTCTGAATATCAAAATTAATCTTCATGTTCAAAATAGAAATAGGCTCATAGATACAGAGAACAGACTGATGGTTGCCACGGGAAGGAGGGGGTGGCAAGGTGAAAAGGTGAAGGGACTAAGAAGTGCAAATTGGTAGTTACATAGTCATGGGATGTAAAGTACAGCACAAGGAATATATTCAACAATATTGTAATTACTATGCATGGTGCTAGGTGGACACTGGAAATATAGGATGGGGGAAGGGACCACTTTGTAAAGTACTATGCTGTACACCTGACTCTAATACAAAATAAATTGTAATTGAAATTTTTTTCCTAATAATAGAGAAACATGTATTGGCCATACCTCCGCTATGCCCACAGCCAATCAGAGTGAGTATGCAAATTAACCCAACAAAGATGGTGGTTAATTTGCTTACATACCTAGGTCCTGGGAACCTCCTTGGCACCCAGGTCACTCCCAGCCGGCCATCCCATGGAGGCTTTAGGCTTGGGGGGCAAGGGGTACCCGCTTCCCAAGCCTAAAGCCTGGGGTGGAGGCTTTAGGCTTGGGAAGGGGCATAGCCTGCCATCAGAGGGGCAGGGGGATGCCCACTTCCCAAGCCTACAGCCTGGGGTGGAGGTTGTAGGCTTGGGAAGGGGCCGAGCCTGGGATTGGAAGGAAGGGGAAAAAATCAATGAAAACATATCCTCAGGTGAGGATAAAAAGAAAAATAAATAAAGAAATGTCATATCCTATAAAAGGCACATCTTGAAAATGTCTAAAGAAAGTTGTCATTTTTTCATGGTGAAGGGACTGGAGTCCGTGTTGATGAAAATACCTTGGCAGCTGCAATGACTAGCAGTGGCTGCAGCAGTGGGGTGATGGGGCTGGCGCCGTCCCCTGATCAGCCCGGTGGCCTCCCGCAAAGAGAGACCAGACAGTGAGCAGGCCTAAGCCATCATTAGGAAATCCCTTGAGGGCTCCCAGTATGTGAGAGGGGGCAGACTGGGCTGAAGACCCCTCCCCAGTGCACGAATTTTGTGCACCAGGCCCCTAGTAACATTTAAAGAGGAGGGGGGGGAGGGAATCAATGTTCATGTTTAAAAGAAAGAAAAAAAGTAAAGCAATGAGGTGAAAGCTAGACCTTTTAAAACTTTGGTCTCAAAACAAAGTGGGGGGAATGTTGGTTTTAGAATATTTTGATCTTTTTGGATGCATTTTCTCCCATTCTCTAACATTGCAAAAATGGCAATAATTGCATTGTTCTCCAAATGCCATAGTTATAACCAAAGCCAAGATTATTTCATCTAACTATTGGGAAGATTTATAGAAGGAACCCAGAAAATATCCTTGTTTTCTTGATAAGAATGCAGATCACCTCACAGCCTAAGGAAAATCTGCCCTGGGCACTGGAAGTCTTGGTCAGATTGCACTAAATGGCTTTCGAAAAATGCCTGGAGCAACACAGAACATTAGCATGAAGGGGTTTCTTAAGATGGAAGTATAATTATGTGGCAGCTATTTAATTTCATTTTCTAATTTTATTCATGGACTCTAACAGCTGAATAACTTTGGGAAAAGACTCAGCATTCTTTTAAGTAAAAGCTCTGGTACTTTTAATAAGGGCAAACTTACTTAATTAACCTTTTCAAGCTCAGTTGTCTTCTCTGTTAAATGGGAATGAAATACTTCCTCCCAAAGGAAACATTTAGTATCTTCCTATGTAAGTGTTTGGAGAGCAATAATAATAAAACAATGATCTGTCTCTTAGCTCTTTGAGCAACTATAAGCTACTTATAAATGTTTTGGCAACTCTTCCAACTTTCTGCCAAAGTATATTTTTTAAAAACTGTACAATATGACTATCACGCCAAATATTTATTTAACTCATTAATGAGGGGACCAACAGGATATTAAAGCTGATTCAAAGAGAATTTGAAAAACAATGTCTGAAAAAAAATGACTGCTGGAATAAGGTATTGTACTTTCTACAGTACAATATAACTGGTAAAATGGTAAAAATATAAGTAATAAAAAATGGTAAGTTTTGCATTACCATTTCTATCTACTATTCAGATATCATTTGCAATTCTATCAGATAAAATCTAAAGTTAACATATAACTTCAAAATTTATGAAAGGGGCGGGGGTGGGGCAAGCCCAGCTGGCATGGCTCAGTGGTTGTGCATCGACCTATGAACCAGGAGGTCACAGTTGGACTCCTGGTCAGGGCACATGCCAGGGTTGTGGGCTTGACCCCCAGTGGGGAGTGTGCAGGGGGCGGTCAATCAATGATTCTTTATCATCATTGATGTTTCTATTTCTCCTTCTCCTTTCCTCTCTGAAATCAATAATAAATAATGAAAAATTTAAGAAGTGCTAATCAATGCTAAATCTTTAAATAAAGGTGCTGTCTCCTAGAAAAATACATAATACTGGAGAAGACCTGTTAGACAATATTCCTATTCCCCTGAAAGGACATACAGTCATTTTTTTATCTTATTCCCAAGTTTTGAATATATATTTTAATAATACCGATTTGTTTTCAACATTCCCACTCCTCATTGGTATGTTCAAGTCTTTTATTTTTTACTTCTCTTTGTTCCTGTAAGTCCACCTGTCTCTAACTTATTTTCCCATCAGCCATTTATTGCCTAATTACATCCTCTGATCTTTTCCCATTTGCTTCCTCTCCATTATTTGAGTCTGCCTTAGTTTTTATGCTTAAAACTGACTTAAATCTAATTGGCTATGCACAACGAATGGCTTCCTTTTAGTAGTAAAGATAGGTAATATTTGCAATTCCCCTCCCATTATCTCAATGCAGTTTAAGGGAAATGAGTCTCGAACAGCCTTCTTCTATACATCTGAAATCTAAATCAAGCAAGCACAGAGTTCTGTAAACTCAATGAAATCCTGTTCTCTGTCCTTTTGTCTGCTCCAATATCACTGTGTATGAAAATTTCACTCAAGGCAAATGTGTAAAATTCTGTGGCGTACATATTCTAACCATTTTTCTTTTTAGAACCAAGAATCTCTTAAATCAGTATCCTAGGATCAAGTAGAACTCAAACTTAGGAAGCTATTACTAAGGATAGAAGGTGTAATTTTTTAGACTTTTAAAAATTCTTTGTTCATATAAGAGGAGGACTATATCGCCTGAATTCTAGCCCATCCTTGTATCTTGAACACCATCATTTTCACCAATGAAAGCCCATTATGCATTATGCTATCTAATATCCATTATGCTTATTAACAAGCCATTGATTTCACCAATGAAAATTCATTTATAATATTCATTATTCTAATTAACACACTTCTCTGTAGATCAGAGATCAAGCTAACTGAAGCCTTGTAGATGCCATCTCTGGTGTGTGGTCTTCTGAATAATTGTCAACTAACCTCCCCTGGAGTGTCCTCATGTTATTGGGGAAGTTTAGGTATCCCGTTCCCCACTGAGTGCAGGGGTGGAGTCCTTACAATAGCTCCAGAAAAAGAATTTTCTGAGACTCACACAGGAGGATGAGTGATTTTTATTTATATGCGTGGAATTATATCCCTGAGATTCTAAAGTCCCATTTCCCTTAGTCCAGCCCTAGAAGTGGAGCTGGGGATGCAGTAGAGTGAAAGCAAAGCCAGTGTCCAGTATTTACATTCCATATGGCACCCAGGTCCAGTTGAGCATCAGGCTGGTTGCAGTTCTTGAGTCCCCTGTGGGGAATGCTGGAGAGCCAAGAGAGAGTGCCCCCTGTAGCAAGAGTTCCAAGAAAGCCAGGAGCATGAAGAGGAGCAAAAGGGTGAGTTCCTTTGTTTAGGGAATTAAGTATCCCAAATTTCATGCCCTTGCAGTGGCCACACCCATTCTGACCAATGACCTGTTCCCCTGTGTGACTGACAGGCAAGTACCTTCCCTATGTCACCCCAACTTTATTGAGCATGTGTCTATTCTCCCCCATCCAGTCCTCCCCCATCCCTTTCCTCAGCAATTTGCCGGTGGAATAGACCAGTGGCTGGTGAAGCTGCCCATATGACATATCTATAATATTTGGCCTTCCCTTTGCTTCTTTCCTGTTATTAATAACTAGGTTAATTACAATGATATCACTCAGATAGGGAAACTATGTCCCCCTCCCCACCAGAGGTGTCACATTCATTTACATTACACAATGTAGGCTGAAAGTAGTTTAAAATAAAATAGATTCTGCCAGGCCTGCATGGCTCAGTGGTTGAGCATTGACCTGTGAACCAGAAGGTCATGGTTTGATTCCTCTGGTCAGGGCACATGCCCAGGTTGGGGGCTTGTTCCCCAGTGTGGGGCATGCAGGAGGCAGCCGATCAGTGATTCTCTCTCAACATTGGTGTTTCTGTCTCTCTCTTCCTCTCCCTTCCTCTCTGAAATCAATAAAAATATTTGAAAAATAAAATAAAATAATAAAATAAAATAGATTCTGCCTCACAACCGGGACTTGGCCTGCTTTAAATGGAGACAGCATAACCTGTCACTGTCTGTGGCATAACCTGTCACTGTCAGTGGAAGGCAGGGGTGACATGTTCTTGCTGGAGTGGATGGTTCCTGTATCTAAACTCCGGAAGCTGGGTCAGTGGCAACAATTCCTTGAGAATCTAAGTCCCATGTACCCTGGCCATAGTTGGAAGGCAGCAAGGAAAGCACTCCTGTCAGAACTTTTCCCAGGATGAGACCCCATTGGCCAACAATTGCCATGGCTACTGGCTACTGGGGAAAATATACGGAAATAAAGTGAATCGTCCTGATTTATTTTAAAGAAAGAACATCCTTTTGCATTGCTAATTTCTTTTGGGCACTAGTGTCTGTCAGAGCTTCCGGGAAAAACAAAGACCAAAAGCAACTCTGGTTTGAATTCAATTGTAATTGTGTCAGGTTTTATATTATGATAAAATCTTAGCCTCCTTACAGGAAGGTTAAATCCCTAGTTGATTCAAAGTGAATTTAGTTCCTCCAAAGATGAGCAAGATGAGACAAAAACATGACCTATTTTCTTCCTCCTCAGAGTCCAAAGTTTTGCTGTAATTGTTTCTTCTCCCCACTATCTTAGGAAGTTTGCTCACAGCCATCAAGGCAGAGGCATGTGCTCGCTGCTTGGGGAGTAGAAAGTAGAAAGATCGTGGCTTCCTCCAGCACAAAGGGCCCTGTGCTATTTTGGGCAAAGAGAACAGCCTGCAGTGATTCACTGGGCACTGGGTATGGTGTGTGTTGGCCAGAACTTTTACCTATTTACGACAATAGAATTTCATTTGCTTTTAGAGATGAACTTTATGTCCCCAGAAATATGTCCACCAAGCAAGATACTTAACCTCTTCTAGCGAACTACACTGCATATAGCCTAGTGGTGGGAGATAGAATTGGGTTGATTTCTATTCTTCTTCCTAGAAATGAAGAAGTGGTTGCACAAGTTGTGGAGACTTCCAAATTTTGTGGTTATGAAACTTCTGAATCCATGCAATACTATGGTTTTCATGCAAGGACTTAGTTCCTATAATGATAAATACAATTTAAGTGATTCTTTAAATAAATGTTCTAGTTTTATTTTATTTATGTGTTTTTGTTAACCCTCACCATTTTCCCCCATTGATTTATAGAGAGAGTGGAAGGAAGGGAAGGGCGGGGGGTGTAGAAAGAGAAACATTGATGTGAAAGAGACACATCAATTGGTTGCCACCTGCACACACCTGGACCAGGGACCAGAATGGAACCAGCAACCCAGGTACATGCCCTTGACTAGGAGTCATAATCTGTGACCCTTTAGTGCCTGGGCTGACACTCTAACCACAACACCAGCCAGGGCTAAATGTTCTAGTTTTAGAATCATTTTTTTTTTTTTTTTTTGCCACGTGGGTGGTAATGTAGAGTGTCTGTTTTTTGTGTGTGAACCCTTGTCCAGTTTCATCTTACTTTATTCCATTTTTCCTCTTTATATTTTTTCCTGTTGTGTTTTATTTTTAGTGTAATTTTTTGAGATTTTACATATACAAGTGATTCTAATGCAAATATAATGAGCCCCATGGATGCCCCTTCCACTCTTATCAGATCACGTATTTCCCCCAGACTTGCTGATTTCATTCCTTTGCCTTCCTGTTCCAGAAAGAGCCATTATCATAAATGTGATTTTATTTTATTCTCATGCATGTTTTTATATTTTTAATACATAATTTTACATCCATAAGTGATAAATAGTTTTGGTATACAGGCTTTTACATTTTATAACTTCTGCATAGTTTTCTTTTGTATGATTTTGCCATAATTTATTTATCCATTTTCTGAGAAGGGCTTCAGTTTTTCACCATTACAAACAATGAGGCAAACAACATTCTTTTCCATGTTTCCATGTATAAGGGTTCTCCAGAGGGTTAGGCTACAATGGAATTGCTAAATTTTTGGATATGAATATCTTTAACTTTACTAGATATTGCCAAATTGCTCTCCAAAGAGAAATGCTGGAGTTCTTTATATATGCTGGGTACTAAAATAGTGTTGGTTATATGCACAACAAATGTATTTTCCAGTCTGTGGCTTGTCTTTTCCTTTTGTTCATAGTGGGTTGTAAAGGTAATTTTGATTTTAATATATTCAAAGATATCAAGTTTTCTTTTATGTTTTGTGCATGTTGTATCGTGTTCTATACATTCTTTTATTTTATTAACTTTACTTTTAATGTTTACTCCCCTTTCCCTCTGGCCATCCCCACACTGCTGTCTGTGTCAGGGTTATGCATACATGTTCTTTGGCTAATACCTTCAACCTTCTTCCGCCCTCCCCTCTGACAGCTATCAGTCTGTTCCATGTATCCATGCCTCTGTTTCTATTTTGTTTGTCCGTTTATTTTATTCATTGGGTTCCACATATAACTGAGAGCATATTTCGCTTAGCATATAGATCCTTCTATTTTACAAGGTCATGAAAATGTCATCCTCTCCCTCATCCTCTGATTCCTTTGTCTATGCGAGCATGTTTCCTGGATTGCCCTAAATTATATGAGCACTGGTCTAATCCATGCTAATCCAGATGCAAGGTTTGCACTTCTTGATATTTTTATTTTTATTTTTTAAAATATATTGTATTGATTTTTCACAGAGAGGAAGGGAGAGGGATAGAGAGCCAGAAACATCGATGAGAGAGAGACATCGACCAGCTGCCTCCTGCACATCCCCCACCAGGAGATGTGCCTGCAACCAATGTACATGCCCTTGACCGGAATCGAACCTGGGACCTTCCAGTCTGCAGACCTACGCTCCATCCACTGAGCCAAACCAGTTTCGGCACTTCTTGATATTTTTAGAATGTATTGAGCTAGTGAGCAAGATAGAGTTTATAGTATCGACAAAGGAGGAGTTCACTTCTACTCCACATTAGGTAAATAAACTGTTCCTGTAAACTACTTCTAATCTCTCTTTTCATTAAATCTTAACCTTACCAACACTATCTCTATCGGAACCAGCAGGCATTGTTTCTCCCTTTGGGGAGCAAAAATAACTCTTCACTTCACTTCATGAAAAACTGCACCTGTTTTGCCCAGGCTGGTGTGGCTCAGCTGGTTGGAGTATCGTCTATACATCGAAAGGTCCCAGGTTCCACTTCCAGTCAGGGCATATGCCCAGGTTGCAGGTTCAATTCCTGATTGGGGCATGTGTGGGAGGCAAGCGATTGATATTTCACTCTGAGGTTGATCTCTCTCTCTCTCTCTCTCTCTCTCTCTCTCTCTCTCTCTCTCTCTCTCCCTTCTCCTTCTTCTCTCTCCAAAATCAATATCCTTGTCTGAAGCAACAGGCAGTCCTTCTTTAGAAAAAGAAAAAAGAAAATTTCACCTGTTTTGCTACAAAAGATGGGTAATAGTTAACTTACAAATTAACAAACAATGAGAAAAGTGTCATCTCAATCACAGTGGTTCTCTCACTTAAAGAAATTCTCATAATCATTTATTCACTTACTTGTCATATTTATTAAGCATCAACTAAGTGTCGAGCATTAAACAAGACATTGAGTGAACAAAACAATGTCCCAGGTAGAAAAAGAACCAGGAGGGAGATCTGGGAAGGCTTCTCAGAGGAGGTGACAGTTAGTTAAAGTAAGATGGGAAGAATAAGGAAATAGCCATTTCAGGGTGGGGGCGGGAAGATTTAACAGCAGATGAAATGACAAATGCAAAAGCCAAATGCAATAAAAAAGAGCTTGGCATGTAGGACGAACTAAAAGGATGACAACTATGGCTAACAGGAAATGTTGAAGGAGGAAAGTAATATGGACTATGTGTGGAGAGCAGTAGGGGTGAAATTATTTAGTGTCTTAGGCTTTAAGAGGCTAGTGACTTTATTTGTGTTTTTAAAATATAGTGTTCACTGTATGGAGTAGATAGATGGGCAATACATTAGAGTAGAAGAAGGAAACCAATTAGGAAGCTCTCCCTGGGGTCCAGGTGAGATGCAAGGATGACCAAGATTGGTTTTGTAAAAGAACAGATGTAAAGAAATACATCTTTGAGAAAGAAATTACAGATTTTCTAGAGATAAACCGAGTAAGGAAGACAATGTAATAAAAATGTAATCAGAGATAGTTCCCTGAATTGTGATGATTACTACCCAGGAAGGTTAGGGTAGGACAGGGATGGTGGCAGTCAAGACTTGTCTTATACACATCACTTTCAGGTGCCTGTATCACATCCCTGTGGAGACTGAGTAGTCAGTGGGATCTAGAACTCAGAGAAGGTATAAATTTGGGAATATTACTTGGTAGGAAAGGATTTTTTTCCCCAACTCATGATGGAGAGATAGATATATAGACAGGAAAGAGGAATAAGGTATATCTCACTTTAGTTCCTGCTTAAATTTTAGATTTCAGTGACTACCAGCCATGGCCTTGAATTTCTGTGAATAGACAGGGATCTTGGACAGAGGATAGCAAAGGAAGCCCAGAAAAAGTAAAAAATATGACAATTGTCCATTTGGTCCCGTTTATAAATCTCATTGCTCCTCTAAGAGTCTGTTGATTTTTAGACTTTTCAGAATCAAGAGTTAGAAAGTACTGCACCTATGTACTTCAAAGCAACCAGGTTGATTGCACACTTTAAAGGAAAATTGAATTATATTATTGGAGATTTGTTGAGAGATTGATATCATAAAATGTTTTGATCAATAGGCAGCAAAACTGACATGCCGGTGTTTAAGCAATATTAATAGTTTCAAAACTTCTACTTGGGTTTCTGTTAATATTTTCAAAGTAGATTTGTCGATTAATTCTGTATCATTGACAAGGAATTTTGCACTTCAGTAAATTGTGCTTCTTTTTCTTATTGCAGGTAAAATGATGAGCAGTTGAAATTCATTGGCTGAATCTTTTGTGTAACTATGGATAGATGTATTTGCACCTTATACTTTGTGTTTATTTTCAGTGCTTAACCCACTTGTATTTACCTTTAGCTGCAACTTGCAGACAAAATTCTGGGCCCAGTTGTCCAGTCTTACTAATGACAAGTATACCTATTAGTCTGAAAATATTAGGTGCCTAGTATGAACCAACTGCTCTGGTATCCATGAAAGTTACCAGAAAACTAGGTCATCATTTTTGAATTCAAGAACTTGCAGTCTGAAAAAGAAACCAGCTTGTAATCACCTACATGCATTGCAAGATCCAATGGAAAAATGGTTAAAATAGATTAAAAAAATGCTAAGTCATTTCCAGGTACCAATGACCACATGACATGGGTCTACAAATATCCCTAATGAAATGCATGAAACTAGGAAAAAAACTAGCATGTAAACAAAAGTAGATCACCCATAGAAAAAAATAAGAAATGGAAATAATTGAATGCCCTAAATTTCCTCCAAGTGACAGCCAAGAAAAGAACTAAAGGATTATAGTGTGGCATGACATAACTCTGAACCATAGCTCTAAAACTTAAAAAGCAATATTGGTGAGTATATTATTCAGAGTAGGCTAAATGTTGAAACAGGAAATGTTAAAACCTCAGTGTTTAACATACTTCAAGTTCCCTTCTCCCTCATTATATAACAAGATAGTTATATCCTGTGAGATAGCTTCCGGGCTTTTTCCATCTAGGGATTCTTCCTCCTAGATCATAAAAGTCCTCTCCATTAAGAGGAAAGACTAACAAATGAGAAGTTTTTATGGAATAAGCTTGGAAGTGGCCAACTTCACTTGGCCAGAAGACCTCCCCGTGACATGGCAACCCTTAACTGCAAGGGAGGTTGGGAAATGTAGTTTACATGTGTGTCCAGGAAGAAAGGGAAAGGGGTTTGGTGAAAACAGTAGTCTCTGTCACAGAGTCTACACAATCCCTAACATTGCTATTAATCATCCCCAAACTGGAGAAAAGTGAAACAAGGAATTTTTCTTCACTCTTCTCTCTTTTGATGAGGGCTAGTGAAATAGCTAAATGAGAATGAAGGGCTCCAGGGCTCCCCCTTAAAGTGGTAACACTCAGAATAGCTCCCAGGGTGAGAGGATACACCATCTATGGATTCTTCCTTTAATGAAACTAGGAAAAACTAGCAAGTAAACAAAGAGTATATCACCCATAGAAAAAAAATAAGAAGTGGAAATAATAGAATACCCTAAATTTCCCCAAGTGACAGCCAAGAAAAGGACTAAAGGATTATAGTGTGACATATCTCTGTTACATTGATGGCATACACTCTGGTTTAATATGGACATCTCTCTGGGCATTAGAGAACCCAGATCTTCCAATGAGTGCTCACCATCTCAGCTAAGCTTTCTTCTCCTTTTCATTCAGCCATTCCACTCAAGTTGCTGGATCCACCATAACAAAAATAAACATAAGAACAATGTGCTAGGACCTGGGATGCCCAGGCTTTATTTGTTGTTGAGAAAGATACAAATAGGAAAGGAACTTAAGGGGGATTCACTCACCCTATAGTGATCAAATAGAAATTCCAGACAAGTCTCATGAAAACTGTGAGATGCAAGAAGAAAGCCACATGGCAGCTATAGAACTCACTGCAGAGGAGGAGAACATAAGGGAAAAGGCAAACAACTAGTCTAGAAGAACACTATAACTCGGGGAATGAAAGAAAATCTCATGAATATGCTTTATTTTATTGAAGAACATAATAGGATTGAAAATTCAGTTCAGCAAAAAAGAGCTCGAAGATGAAACCACAAGGTAACAGGATGTGGCTGCCAGAGCAAGGGATTCTGGGTAATGACAATCCCACTGCCAGTCCCCAAGGCACAGGACAGAGCAGAAGATGGCAAAGACTGTATATGAGAGGGCAGACAGATAAGAATCAACCTATTAACCTGTGTATGGACGGAACTGTATGTTTCCTAAAACCCAAGGACAGCAGTAAAACCAGGCTGCCAGTGGAAAGCAGAACCACGGATTGGGAATCCCCCAGACTCTCACCATTTCTTGTGTCTGCTATTATGTTGTAAAGCTTCTCCCCTCTCTCTCCGCAGTCTGCACAGGTTCTCAGTCCACATGGGAGAATATATTTTATGTTATACTTCCAGCAACAAATAGACTCACTCACTGGCTCTCAATCACAGTCCCAAATTTGCAGGAGAAAACTGTGAGAGACCCAGCTTATGTGATGTCCAATCACCTTAGTCCCATTGCCTATAGAAGAGGCATAAAGTCATACAGCAATAATAGTTAATAAATCCTGAGTGTGAGCTGGATATTAGACACTGTGGTGTCAAGTGCTTTATATGGGGCATCTCATACAACCTTCACATAGGAGAGAGAGTGCTATCATTATTTTATTATTTTTTAATTGGAAGTTTTTAAAAAAATCTTCACCTGAGGATATGCTTATTGATTTTAGGAAGAGGTTAAGGAAGAGAGAGAGAGAGAGAGAACATCAATTGGTTGCCTTCCATATGTGCTGTATGTACTCTGACCAGGGATCAAACCCTAATTGTATGTATGTGCCCTGACCACCACCTTTCAGTTTATGGGACAATGCTCCAACCAACTGAGCCACACCGGCCAGGGCAGTACTATCATTCTTTTAACTGGGTTACATTGAGACTCAGGAAATTTTAATTGCTTGCCCATGTCACACATGTTTAAGAGCCAAGTTTCAAATCCAGGTGGCCAGCTCCAAACCTATCCTCAGCCTTTATGCTACTTATCACCACTTACCAAAGAAGAGGGGATGATGACCTATGGATTGGACAGACCCCTTAAATATAAACATTATTTTTCTAAAAATGCCTTTGAGATAAAGTCTCAAAAGTAGACATACGGAATCATTGGCCATACTGCCTGGTTGGCTTTCCTGAAAAGTTGCCATGATGTATATCCCATGGGAAATGTATGAAAGTTCTCACCCTGGCTGGTGTGGCTCAGTTGGTTGAGCGTTGTCCCAGCTACTGAAAGATTTAATTCCTGGTCAGGGCACATGCCTGGGTTGCTGGCTGGATCCCCAGTCCAGGGGTGGGTAGGGGGGTGCGGGGAGGCGTGCAAGAGTCAGTCTATGGATCTTTCTCTCACATCAATGTTTCTCGTTCCCTTCTCTCTCTCAAATTAATAAAAATACTTTTTTTTTAAAGAAAGTTCTTAATAATTAAAAAAAAAAGAAAGTTCTTCTCCATCACATTACTGCCAACATTGAGTACTAAAAACTTATTTTATCTTTGCTGATTGAGTAGGGAGATAGGTTAGGAAGAACTATTCTAAGTGGGGGGTTGGGGAAACCTTCACAGTGGAGGTCAATGAGGGCACAGCAATAGCAACCCAGAAAGGTTTGAAGTCCATGGGCTATTTGGAGAAGGTAGGGCAGTTTGGGTGGCTTAAAAATAGTGTCCAGAGTTATATTTAGGAATCATCCCAGAGAACGATGAAAGCCAGAGTGAAAGACTATGACCTTGTTAAAAATCATTTTCGACGCGAGAGGTGATGTTATTCTGAAAGAAAGTAGCCCCTAAATAAACATTGTGTGAGATATTTGCCTACGGGGCTGTGATACTAACACACACATGTAGGTACAAGTACATTCTTTCCTTCCCTGCCCTTCCCCTCCAGACAATCCTTTTCATACACTCACCCACTTGGTTTAAAAAGTGATGATGGGGTTCATCTCCGATTGTTTGTATTAGGGCAAAATAAATTCGCTAATGGATGACAGGTGTGAGGGCTTTTTGGCTTTGAAATGCATCCGACTAGAGACATTTGCATTCTATGAGATATCTATGCTAATATAACATTCACACTCAGAGGAGAAGTTTAAATTGCAAATTTTGAAAAGCTTGTGAAGTCAGTAAATAATATTTTGGGGAGGAGGGTGGTGGTGCCAAGGCGATTGCAGTGAAGAAGTTTGCTTGGAAGGAACGCGTTCGCTAGGTGTGAACTTTCCTGGAATTGAAATCACCTGGGACTGGCAGTGACTTCGGTTCCTCTCTGACAGTGGATTGCACACTGTAGAGTGCATTGGAATCCCCTGGAAGGCTTGTAAAACTAAATTGCTAGGTCCCGCCCCTCCCAGAGTTCCCCACTCAAAAAGGTCGGAGGGCGGCTGAGAATTTGCATTTGGAAAAGTTACCGGATGAGGATGATTCCTCTCCGAGGGACTACACATTGAGAATCTTTTCTCTAAGAAAATCCAAATACTATATTTGCTCACCAACATGGGTGGACGAGAAGAACTAACTAATAATGATTAAAAATTCCACCTGATTAAGTCTGGATAATGTTTCTCCAAAGCTTTGAAAGCTTCCTTTATGTCTTGGAAGCACCTGCCAGCAGGAGGAAGCCAGACCAGAAGGTAGGTACACTCTTGGGAACCAGCCCTCGCCCCTAAGTCCTCCCTCCTCCTCTGAGCTGCCAGTTGGGAGGAGAGAAATGGGAAATCTCCCAGGCTGCTGCCGCTGCTGAGAGAGCTCTTATTGCCAGTGTTCCCTGGGGCGGCAGAGCCAGCCAGCCACTCACCCTGGGTGATGATGTCGGCCTGCTCTGCTCCGTCACACCTGGCTGAAGGGATCAGATAAGCTCCATGGGAGAGGCCCCAGGAACAGCACAGACTTGACAGGTGAACCAAAGGCCCTTTTGTTTCCTGGGCTGGGGCCGGCTGCCAGCTTGGTGGATTTCTGTCAGTCAGCTGGCTGCTACACCTCTTTGCTTCTCTATTTCCCCGTAAAAAGAAACCATTAGTGATTTTCAAAGCTGTTCCCGAGCACGTGGGGCTTTCATGTGAGACAGGTGGAGTTAGCATTGGGGAGACATCTGTCTACTTTGGCAGGAAGCCACCGATGGGAGTGGGGCCCATTAGGGCAGCCAAGGTGCTCACTTGGTCTGCCTGGGTGGTTTTATTGGAATTCCCAAGCACTGCTCTTCCAGGGGCATGTGGGCTGACCGTGTCCCTGAGGAGGGCCCAGCAGCGCCTTTATGCCCAGGCCCCCCAGGCAGGCCACTCACCTGCACTTGCTGTCATGTGTGATGTGCCTTTCCTTGGGACCCCTGTGATTTTACTCGCACTGGGATTGCTGCTCTGTCTTCTGGAGGAACTCACAATCTCATCCTCGAGCGGTAGAACCTGTAAGGTCAATGTGACCGTGTACCTTGTGCCCAGTGGATTTTCAGTCAGTCCTACTCATTTTGGATCAGCCAAGGTGATAGTGGGTTAAGTTCAGCATCTGACTTTTTCTGTCCCCAGGTGGTTTGTTGGGTGAGTGAGGATGGGGAGCTGTGAGGGGTAGGGGGTGACTTCCTCTCTGGATATGATTTATTGGCAGATCAAAAACTTTGTAAAAGGGAGTTTTTAAAAATAAAATGTAATTGCAGTTGTTTGCAGGTCTAGAGAATGTTTTGAAGAATATTCTCTTGAGAAGGGTTAGAGGGCTCGGTTGATATGTCCTTTCTGTGGTGCAGGTTTGAGAAATGACCCAGGGGGCTCACTGAGTTATCTGGACAAGCAACCAGACCGGGGTCTGTCTGCTCCCAGAAGTGCACTCCTCCCAAGCTTGGCTTCCTACAGGATTGTGCCTTCTCCCTGTCAGAACTCTAACTTCTTGAGGCCTCCAGGTGCTGGGGAAATGTTGCTCCTGGAAACCTGTAAATAGCTGACACCCAAATCTAGACTCACTGTACCAAAATTGTCTGCTTATTCCCTACAGACAGGGTTACTCTTATGCTTGCTCTATGACAAGATTTCTCAACCTTGACATTATTGACATTTTGGCCCAGATAATTTTCTCTTGCAGAAGGCCTTCCTGAGCATTGTAGGATGTTTAGCAGCATTCCTGGCCTTAACCAATTAGGTATCCATAGCAACCCTCATCCCTAGTTGCAACAACCCAAAATATCGCCAGATATTATCAACTGTCCCCAGGGGCTCCACATGGTCCCTAGTTTCGAACCATTGATGTATTAATATAAGAAGGGAGACACAGCATGGCGGGGAATCCTCCACTGGAACAAAATCCCATTACTGCATGGCCAGGCCATTGCTCTGGACCCAGCTCACCCCCCATAGGGAGAGTAGGAGGATGGGGACTTGTGCCTTCTCTCACTGACCACAGACCTTAGTTCTGGTTTTTCAACAGCAGAGCCCCAGATGTGAGTTCAGGTTGTTTATTTGGGAGAACAAGGAAACACCTGTGAGGAAAGTGAGACTGGACACAGAGGAAAGCTCATTAGATGCATGTTGATGAGTGGATTCCTGCTGTGGATAAATGAGGCTCAATGTCTCTGGGACCTTCTGAAGAACAATGTAGAATGCACTTTTGAAGTGTCCCTCCAAAGAATGAGAATTGGGCATTTATCCACGCATCCGCACCCGCTCCCCTCCCCCCAATTGGTAGAGGCTGTCCCCGAGGACATTAATTTTTTTGCACTTTCTGATTGTACCTGCTTGCTACCTAGCCAGCTCAGGTGCTTCTGGGAGAAAGCTCTCAGGCAGCTTTGAAGATTGATGATAGGTGCTTAAGGTAGGAAGCTCTCCGCATGCTAGAAACTGTTTACCAGAGCTGTAGGCGAACACAGGTGTGCTAGGTTGGGACCTTAACAGCATCTTTTGTATCCTGTCTTTGTGAGTTTCTTCTTTCCTCCATAAAGTCTGGTTCTCAAATCCTGGTTCATGATGAGTAGGATGCACCAAGGGACCCAAACTTGCAGGACATTCTCTGACTGCCATTCTGTGGGCTGAAGAGATAGGAGATAGTTTCCTGAGTAGACCCTGGTTAAAGATACCAAAAACTACAAGTAGAAGTTGGGGAGAAGAGAAACTCAGTACTTTGTGAAAATAACAGGATGTCTGAAGGTTTGTTTTGCTGATGGCCCTGAAGGTGTTAAAATGAGATGTTACCTGTCTTTATAGGGTTTTTTTGTGACTTGTCAGGGGCATGCATGTGTTAAAAGAGCAAGTGGCACATCCCTGGCACTTAGTATGCAGACAGCATGCTTACTAGATACTCTGGTTTCCAGCTAGTCTGATGAAAGATGAGAATTAGATATTGCTGTCTTCTGTGAATAAGGATATTGAGATGCGATGTGGCGGGTCTATAGGGATTTCAAAGACCTTCAGTGGTGTTATGCGAGGCCACAATAGCCCAGCATTATTGCTCTTGCTTATGGGCGGACAGGTTTGAATGCCAAGCTGAGGGTTTTGGATTAGATATGACAAGCCACAGGAAGCTTCCCAGGCTTGCCTAGTAAGGAAGTGACATGATGAAAATGGTGATGGAGGGCTTCATTCAGCTGTTGGAGGACAATTATTCTGGTGGCTGCCTAGCTGCAGAAAGGGTTGAGGTAAGGAGAGAGTGGAGTGGGAGAGACCAGCCAAGCAGCTGTTACAATAATACAAGGATAAGATGGTGAAGATTGTAGAGTCAAATCTGAATCCCGATAAGAAATTTCAATCTTCTAGCAGCCCTTTCTAGATCTAAAAATAGTGAAGCAATATCTGACTGTCCTGATATTAATGTAGAAAGTGTTCTCTGAGATGTGGAATCATCTAATGTTGTAGCTGGAAAGAACTAGGGTCATGTACTCTAGCGGTGGCTAATTTTGATGTCCACAGAGCCAAGGCAGGTAGAATGTGAAGCACATATGATTTTCATTCATGTATCTATATTGTGTGGGTGTGGAGTGTTGGGTACTGTGTAGTGGTGTGCTGGAACTATGATAGTGTATGTTTGTGCCATAGTATGCTTGCACCAGCTCATGAGAGCCAATGGTTAAATTCTTAGGGCATTGTAAGTTGGTTGATGTCCCAGTGGTAGCTTGAAATCAACCATGGCAGAAGTATTAATACCATTAAAACTGGTAAACACTGCAAATCAGGGCTCTGTCTCTCCCAAGAGCTGGCTGTTAGACATTTACCAGAGGCACACCACTGGCCCCATGACAAACTAGAGCATATGTGCCCAGGCTAAAGTGGACAGCTGCTACTCAACTTCAGCCTCTGTGGCCTCAATGGCCTGGTGAAATCATTATTTCCAGATGTTCCCATTTTTCACAAGTCAAACACCTTCATTTTCCATGATGTCATGCAGGCCTCAATGGATGTGGCATTTTTGAGGAAAGTCAGGGAGGACAGCATAGAGAGACTGAGGGGATAGATATATCAGTTAAACTGTATATTATTATTATTTTTTAAAATATATTTTTATTGATTTCAGAGAGGAAGGGAGAGGGAGAGAGGAATAGAAACATCAATGATGAGAGAGAATCATTGATTGGCTGCCTCCTGTGTGCCGCCTACTGGGGATAGACCCCACAACCTGGGCATGTGCCCTGTCTGGGAATCAAACTGTGACCTCCTGGTTCATAGGTTGATGCTCAACTGCTGAGCCACAAAGCAGTTATCCATTCTCTGTTCATTGTTCTAAGACAGTGGTCGGCAAACTTATTAGTCAACAGAGTGGCAAACCGCAGCTCACGAGCCGCATGTGGCTTGCGAGCTGCAGTTTTCCGACCACTGTTCTAAGAGAATTGAACAAATCACACTCTACAAATAGGACTAAACAAAGAGTCCATGGTATTCTTTTTTTAGTCTAACCATGTAACATTTCTTTCATGTTATCATTGGTTAGGTTGTGCATAGCCAAAGAAATGATGAGAAGCAATCAGTGAGTAGTGAGTAACTGAGGGGTTATCTTCTACTTCAAATATTCAGTTACTTCCACTGAAGAGCAAATTCAAGCAAAATTAGATACTTTGATTCCTGGGTGGTTCCTCACATTTCTTGAGTTTTTGCTATATCCATGGAAACAAATGGGCAATTTCTGTGATCCTCTTCATTTAGACCTTGGGATACAATTTTGCATGGCTGACATGGATGGCTTACAATGCCTCAATACTATGTCAATCGATTGTGGTCTCTTATATCCACTTTTTCCAATATTCAGAATATCTTGTCCTTCTAGGCAACTCACAGGCAAATGGGGAAGGATCCTAAATTTAGCTAATGTTATAAGAAAGGATTTAAAGTACACTTCAGCAGCCACATATATGCTGAATAGCAAAAGAAAGCTCTCCTAATTGGCTGTTGTGTGTGTGGAAGGTCCTGGGGAAAAATAACAATTAAGTTAAAAGCTACCTTTGCATCATAAATCTAAGTACCTTGAAAAATATGACTTATTTTAAGTTAATTACAAAGACTTTGTGTGTGATACAGAATTTTAAAAGACTTTCTTTACATGGAGAGTAATATAAGGAATAGTAAAATCTTTTCTCTTTACTTGGGAACTTGAATTAAGGTGTGTGTGTTCTATAACCTTGTCAGATCTCTGTCCTGGCTTGGTCTTAAAATAAGTTTTATGGCCTTCTTGACCTTCATTTACCTTAGAAATAGATGCAAGTGAAATTTCTCTTCCTCAAAGTGAAGTAGTAACGGTCTGTTACATTTTGAAATACTGCAGAGGTACTTAGCTGATGACTTGGGATTTAGTACTAGTTCTTTTGTAGTGTCTTGAAAATGCTTGCTAGCTCATTAACCACTGATCATGCCATCTGCAATTGCTCTTTATCTTTGCATTATTAGACGTTCTGTGCTTCCCAAAACCAGATGAATGCTGGAGACCATTAGAAAAGGAGCTGTTTTATTGACTGGAAACAGTGACCAGACCACACTATTTATGGATCAGATGAAGTCAAGCCTTAAAGGAAGGCTTCAAGTTCTTCCTTGGGTCTCTTCTCTTATGAGCACATAGGGCCAATGCACTTCATAGACCTTTTGTGGCAAGTCAACGCCCTATGAGCAGTTCTACCCAATGAGTTCTGAACAGAAGTAACATCTGCTACTTCTGGACTGGGGCATTTAACTGTTGAGGCTAGAGTCTCTGGAATATTCTCTCTTCTCAGGTTTGGTGGTTACTGACAGGCACCATTCAGATGGATAACTGGTCTACCTGCCAGGCTTCTGAGTGAATTACTGTGGCAGCAGAGTTCCTCCCCCTCTTTTCCTCCTCTGGTGACTCACAGTGGATATGTAGTGTAAACAATACGTGAATTGTTTTTATGTGGAGCCACTGAGATTTGGGGGTTATTTGTTACTGCAGCATAACCTATCCTGTCCTGAATGACATGTACATACACTTCTGAGAAAAGTGACTCGACGTGGAAGGAAGTGGCTTCTACCAGCATGCATTATTGTTTTTGTAATCATCTGATGATTGAGGTATGACAGCTCAGGGAGACCATCAATCATGCAGAAAGTGTATAGCCAGTTTTGATGATCAACACCTCCACCCTCATTATCACCATCCTTTCCTCTTTCATTTTTTTTTTTTTTCAAATTGACATTTGAGCTAAGATCTTAGGGGTGAGAAGAGGCAAGTATGCTTGTGTTTTGATTGGGGTAAGGTTTTCAAGTTAGACTAACAAGTGCAAGGCCCAGAGGTAAGAAAGAGCTTGATATGTTCATGTCTATGACAGGGTAAGAAGTTTACTGTAACAGATGCTGTGGGTGTCCCTCCCACATCCCATTTCTAGCACAGCGCACTCGGTGAGTTGACTAATATCTATGAGCAGCCACATTCTCTGAGCATTGCTCTCCCCCATTGGGAGGCACCAAGAATAGAAGATTATAACCCCCCTTGTCTCCCCACCAAGGACAGCAGCCCACAGTCAATTGCTGGCTGACTTGGGGAACAAAATGCTGGCCCCTTTGCTTCTAGGCCAGATATTTCTATTTTGTAGTTTATGTTCCAGAGCTTCTCCTTACCCCCAATGAGGCTAAAGCTAGACTCTACTTGAAGTCTCATCTTGATTAGTCCTTTCTGTTTTCTATCCTGCTTCCCTCATATATTCCTTTGACAAATCCTATACACCTAGGTCCCCATCTGAGGATCTGTGTCTTGGGAACTCAACAGAAGACAAGGACCAAGGTAGGGAAGGTCCTATGGGCAGAATATGTCAGGAAGCACTGTGTGGTATTAACTCCTCTTGGAAGTTCCTTACAACTAATAGAGAATTAAGTCCTCTTGAAGGCCTATAATAGGGAAATTTGTTTAACTTTAGATAATCTATGCCACTTAGAAGGTAAGTTCAGGAATCTCACCACTATAGACCCTGCTTTACAGATATTAGTTGTGTAATCATGAGCAAAGTACCCAATCCTGCTTAGCCTCCCTCTCCTTGAAGTAAAATGGAACTATATCCATTGCTGATGGAAAGGTAAAATGATTTAGCCCCTTTGAAAAATAGTGTGCCAGTTTCTTATAAAGATGAACTTACCTTATATATCACTAATTCACCTAGGTCTCTATCCTTAAAGATAATTAACAATATATGTTCACACAAAGGCATATACACAAGTGGTCATAGCACTTATTTATTATAGTACAAAAATAGAGACAACCAAAATGTCTACCAACTGTGGTGTAACTGTATATCAGCAATGAAAAGGACTACTGATACTTACTACAACATGGACCACAGAAGCATTAGGCTACGTGAAAGAAGACAGGTGTAGAAGACTAGTAGTGAATGATCCCAATTATATGAAATTTCCAGCTCAGGGGTTGTTTGGACCTTGGGGTGGTGTTGGGGGTGGCTGAAAAGGGGCATGAAGGAACCTTTGGGAGTGATGGAAATGTTCTAACATTGAATTGTGGAGGTGATTGTAGAACTGTCTACATTTACTAAACATCATTTGAACTGTGCATACACAATGGCTGAATTTTATGGTATGTATGCTATACCTCATTACAGTTGCTATAAAGAAACCTTTTGAGAACGTGTATGTGTGTGTGTGTGTGTGTGTGTGTGTGTGTGTATTTTCTTACTCTGACATCCCTTAAATTATTATTTTGTAGATATCAAAATCTATATGATAGTAAAACATTGGGGACCTGTAATAGTTACCTCCTGGGGAGCTGTGAGGATGACATGAGATAAACACATAGTTTAATACATGTTAGCTATCATTATTATTTTTGTTGTGTTTGAATCAGAATTTCCCCACTTATATTTAAGAGCAAAACATTTTCTTGGAGTACTTGATAATGGGAAACTTTGGGATCCATCATATAAGACATTTTGTCATTGGCTTTTTAAAAAAAACCTCTTTAATATTTTTGCTTTTTCTTGTATCTTGACTTGGCCATATTTAATTTGAGAAAAGCTCTTTTGGTTTCCTGTGTACAGTCATCTTGCTAAACCTGGTGACTTCTCAGAATTCCAGATGCTATGAAATGTTAACTTGTGGGTTCCAGCAAGGACACAGAATTCTACAGCAGGCATTACATTCTGATAAAATTCATATTATTTTTGAGAAATTGAAAAACCATGCGTTGGGCCAAATATCTCTGCAAAACCAATACAGATATTCCCTTTATATCTTTTTGACATTAGACACACAGAAAATCCCACCTAGATGACCTTGTGTTTTGAAAGGCAAATACATCGGCTGATGTGCTGTTTTTGGCTCAGCCAGAAATGATTGTGAATTTTGTCCCCAGAAAGGCAGATTACCAAAGTACATTAGCGTTTTGGGCATGTGCAGTATAGACCAATTTGGCCCAATTTAAGCCGTCAGAGCAAGATTGCACCCAAACAGAAGTGCTTTGTAGAAATGAATTGACAACTCCAGTAGTTTGAAATCAATGCATGCTGGGCAATCAGACTCCCTTATCGCTCCCCAAAATGACCTGCTTAAAGAAAATTGAAGCACTGTTATAGCTGAGATAGCTGTGCAATCCACATGCTCAAAGTGGTGATCACCTTCAAATTTAAGCACTTAATTTAAGAGCTCCAATAATTTTAAATTGCTATGTGCTGCAAAGAGTGACAGACGGTAACCAGAGTGCGCCAGTATTTTTAAAACACTTCAGTGTTCAGTGTAATGTATTTCTGTGGAAAGGTTCAGAGCAAGTTGAAGCCAATTTCCAAATTAACACTGAAAATCAAAAGCGACATGGCAACAAACTTCAGGTTGGTTTTCTTTCTCCCCCCATTCCCCATCCCACTCCCCAACCCACCCCCCGCCCTCAAAAGCCTCCACTTTCATCTTTCCTTTGGATTGGAAAACCCTAGGGATTTGTCAGGAGCTCAAAATATAAGTCCATCATTTTAAGTATGGAACCCCTGATGGAGCCACACTTGGCAGGAGATTATCTCCAAAGCAGGGAGAATGGCCCGTGGAGCCAAAGGAAGAGGGACAGCTTGTGTTCAGGGCTCTCAGGGTAGTGAAAGGTAGGGGGTGTGACCTGGGTGGCTCAGAGAACCAGAGGCTGTGTCTGGAAATGCCTCTGTGTCCAGCTGTCTCTCCTCTCCTGAACACCCTCTGCATGTTGAGGCCCACCCCCTACCCCCATTCTGCTCAATAGGCCCCACCCTCTTGCCTTGTCTTTCTCCTCTTACCTCTTTCTCTTCTTTCCCTGGTGAGATGATTCTCAGCACTAGGATCTAAATTGCTCATTATAGCTCAGCCCTGGTCCCTCCCACTCCCACCCTGTCCACTTTATCTTGCCCATCCTACAATGTTCTTCTACTTCATAATAGCGTCCATTTTTTTTTACCTGAAATTGGATTCATGGTCAACAGCCTCCTTAAAACTCTTAATTGTTTTATTCATTTTATTGGAGTGATACTGTTTAACAAAATTATACAAGGTTCAGGTGCACAATTTTACACATCATTTGTATACTGTATTGTGTGTTCACCACCCTAAGTCAAGTCTCTGTCCATCATCATTTATCCCCCCATATAGCCTCTTCCACCTCCCTCCATACCCCGTCCCCCAGCAATCACTACACCGTTGTCTGTGTCCATGAGTTTTTGTTGTTGTTGTGTTTTGCACAATTTCTCCAACCCCCCAGCCCTCCCCTCCCCGGCAGCTGTCAGCCTGCTCTCTATCTATGGGCCTGTCTCTATTTTGATTGTTAGTTCATTTTGTTCATTAGATTCCAAATATGAGTGAAATCATATAGTACTGGTCTTTCTCTGACTGGCTTATTTCACTTAGCATAATGTTCTGCAGGTCCATCCATGCTGTCTCAAAGGGTAAGATTTCCTTCCTTTTTTTTTATGGCTGAGAAGTATTCCATTATGTAGAATTTAAAAAATCCAAAGGCTTTTAAAAAATCAGTTTTATTTTGCTATATTTACATATAATAAACTATACTTATTTTAGTTATATGGGTTTGTTTTTTTTTGACAAGTGTATCAGCCATGTAACCACCACTGTTATTGAGATGTGGATAGAGTACCGTATTTGTCACCCCAAAATGTTCCTTCATGCCCCTTTGTGGTCAGTCCCTCCAATCCTGGCCTTAGGAAACCACCAATCACTTTCTGTCACTGCAAATTAATTGTGCCCTATTCTTCACCAAGGAAATAGCAAAAATAATACTCACTGGAGCTGTTGTCTTGAGATGGATTGGGACTCAGTAGGTATTTCCTAGGAACCTTAAGGATGAAGGAGAGAACTTCCAATGCCCTAACATAGCCTCTTCTAAGGCCTTTAACATTTTATTTTTTTCTCCTTTCACTCCATTTATATCCATGTTTGCTGTAACTTAGAAGTTACATTTGAAAGTATTTACCATCCAGGAAAAATAATGCTGCTGGACAAGATGCTGTCTTTACTCTGTGATTTCCAGCAGGCCCTAACATACTGAGTTTCTCCCCAGAGCAAGGAGCTCTCTTGGCTTGGGGAACCATCGACTGTGTCCCTCCCAGCCCGTCCTGCCACGGGGCTGTCACTCAGGATCCTGAAACTCTTATTCAGTTCAGTCATGAATGAAGTCTAGTCTAGGAATGTGGGAGGTTCACACAGTCCTTGCGGGGGGGGGGGGGGGTGGGGGGAGGCGCGGGAGGGGGAAAGGGCGCGGATGTAGCTTGAGAAAGCTCTCACTGGGCAATAAGGATAGAAGGCAGGGAGGAACCTCCTCTGCAAGCCTTGCATGTCTAGGGGTTACCTCTGCCTGTGGAATTCTTGACTTGGCATTTCTAGAGCCTATAAATATAATTGTTATTGTGGTTATTAAAATCAAGCCACCTTTATTACACTTCTTATATGTACCAGATGCTGTTCTAGATGCACAATTCCCTTTTGTATTTAATTTACAAAAACTATTCTGCAAAGTAGTAACGAATATCTTCGTTTTGATGTTGAAGACACTGAGACACTCGGTGGTAGTTAAGCAAGTTAAACTTGAACAAGGTCCCAGAGCAAGTAGATGGTAAAATTTGGAACCACAGTCAGGTCAAACTCCAGGCTTACCCATTAGCAGCATCTCTGACTTGAAAAACGTCTAGCACTTGAAAGGTGCAAGTCTGGCGAACTCTTATGTCAGGTTTAGCGAACTTGATCTTGTGGAATGCGGTGTTTCTGCCTGGAGTCTTTAATGATGCAGTGTTTGTCTGTGTCTGTGTGTGCATGTGTGTTTGTGTGCACGCGTCCGTGTGTATATGTGTGCTCCTATGTCTAGGTGCGTTCGTGTGTGTATGTGTGTGAAGCCTCCTTCCCCTTCATTACCTCCTCTCCCTGCTTTATCTCCCTCTATGGTTCAGAACTGGAAATAATGGTTTTCTTTGGAACCTCCGATTTCTGGGGAGGACAAACGGCTTTGATCCTCTATAAGAAAAGGATCCCAGGAGGGAAATTGGTGAATGATAAACCATGGGGCTGGGATGGAGGCATCCGTCATGTTGGTTGGCCTACCCCCCCCCCATCCTACCCCCCGACCCATGATGTGGGCTGTGAGGGATTATGGATGCAGTTAGAGCAGGCAGGAGGTGGGTACCACTCCTTAATTTGAGAGGCTCTTCCTCTGTTGCAGGCACGCAGCGTAGAAGTGGGGCCTGGCTTCTGTGGGATGCGGGCACAAGGGCACAACACGTCCTTGGTTCTGGGAAGGATCTGGTTCCAAATGGAAGCTGCCTCCTGTCTCCCCAGCAGCCTCCTCCGATCCCCATAGAGGGAGGGCGACTTTTCATTTGGAACAATGCTAATGGAGTCATCCGGGTCAGTGTCTCTGAGATAAAATCTGTCACTCCCTTCTGCAGGCTCATTATTTCTACCTCCAGGCTGCAAGGAGACAGCAGAACACTAGAGGGTAGGGCTGTGTTCTCTCAGGGCTGACTCTCAACACCCATACACACACACACACACACACACACACACACACACACACACACACGATTGGGATCTTCAAGGTGTGATGAGTTATGGGCGAACCTTTTGCCTTAAACAAAGAGGATGTCAGTGTTTAAATTCCTTGCATAAATGTTATTGCTCTGAAGCTCTGCTCCCAATGATTCTGTGTTGCCCTTTAACAACCACCACCACAAGAACAAGCTGCATACGGGGCTGGAGTCAGCCTGGAATTACAGCCCACACAGTTCTAATTGTTCAGTAATTTAAGCAGAAGAGTAGCATTGGCGGATTTAAAGTTATGCTAAAGCAGGATTTTGCCAGCTGGATCCTTGACCTCGTTCAGGAACATACTTGGCTGTGTGCAACAGGGACCACTAATCCAGGGGGTTTGAGAAAATATCTATAATAATAAAAGCGTAATATGCTAATTAGACCGGACGTCCTTCCGGGTGACATTCCGGACAAAAGATTGAAGCTGCGGCGGGTGGGGGCCAAGGCAGCTGTGGGAGCAGTGGGGACTGAGCCCCTTGCATGAATTTCGTGCATCAGGCCCCTAGTATATATGTATTTTTTTTTTTTTTTTACAAAGGTAGAATTTTCCCAGAGCCTGCACAGAGTCACTAATGGAGGCATTCCAACTTCAGGTTGAGTAGGGATACTGACATTATTTCAGCAGTGATAGCAGTATTAGCAACTTGTACTTTTGAGAGAAAGGGGAGGATCCATGGGCTCAGCTGTCATTTGGAGGCGAAAGGCCACCTTCATGGAATAACAAAAGCAGAGGCATGCATTCTGGATTTTTCTTCTTCACTATGTGAACACAATGTGGTTCAGTTCTGCACCTTCCTGTCCAATAGCCCAGGGAAATATTGACATTTAACTGCCTGGCCTGGTAGCTTTGGTGTGTGTGTGTGTGTGTGTGTGTGTGTGTGTGTGTGTGTGTGTGTTGTTGTTTTTGGTTTTTTGCAACCATTACATCTCAAATACCTACAGGGTTTTCTGGATTCAGGCTCAGTAGGGATGATGGTGAATTGAAGAACAAGAGGGTGGTGGTTTATTTTCTGTAATAAAAGTCCTCATGACTGATCCTGTGGTTGCTTTAGTGACCACTGTGCCTCCACATTCTTCCCTTCACAACCAGAGCTGACTTTTATATCGTGAGAATCTGGACTCTGTGTGGTCCCATCTCCACAATTTTTATTCTGAATTAATAATGTATATTTTCCCAATATTTAAACATAGGCAACTGCCTAACCAACAAGCCAAACCAATGCTGGGCAGACCAGTGAAAATGCCTCAATAAGCCAGACAGGGCTAGTGAACATTAGTTTTGATGCCTGGCCTCCAGAGTCTTGGGTCCCCATGATTAGCTGTATGAGGTTCTCCCATCTCTCACAGTAAGGATGTGACTTGCCTCCTCTGTGAGGGGGCTGTTGTAGGTGGTGGGAACACTGCACTTGGCACTAGAATTTCTTTAGGCCAACGTGGGAAGCCACCGCTTGCCAATACTGTCACGAGAGTGCACCAAGGAACGTGGAAGGCCGATGGACCTTGGGCGTTAGCAGGGCTGACACTAAGCACTGATTGTTCGAGTTGAGATAGTAATGGCTCAAGGCAATTCTCTAACCTGATAATTCTTTCTGGCACCTTTGATCTGAGTGATCATAGCATGTCCTGTATCCACAGTGCACTCAGTTGACTGCCGCATCCCTGCAATGTGAGTGAGTAGTGTTGGCCTTGCCTATTTCTTGGTGTGTTTGTCAGGATTTAACACAGAGTGGATATGAACATCAATACTTCGTGAATATTGAACACTAAAGAGGATAGCAACCTTGGGATGGTGGTTCAAGATCGGGGTTGTGTCCTTCTGAATATATAACTCACCAGCTGTGAGATCTGGTCAAGTGGTGAGATCCTTCTGGGGTTTGGGTTTCTCATCTGTAAGGACCAGGTTTTCTTAGGAGGGACAGTAGAGTGAATAGGTGAAGGCAAACCTGAAATCAAGGTGATACTGTCAGTTACTGACGGTGTGATCTGGGTCAGTTCCATGATCCTTGCTCCTCAGTGTGGTCTGGCAGCATTAGCAACTCTTGGATCTTGCTAGAAATTCAGAGTTTCAGGCCCCACATCAGACCTGCTAAATCAGAATACATTTCCCAGGTGATCTGCTAGCTTGTTAGAGTGTGAGAAGCTTTGACTTAACCTGGGGTTATGCAAAATGTGGTCCTGGACAAGCAACATCATTATAGAGGGACGTGTTAAAATATTGGCTCCTTCTTCCCCAACCCCCCTTGCAACTCCAGACACAGACCCACTGAATAAGCAGTCGGGGATCAGGAATCTGTGGGTTAGCCAAGTCCATGATTCAGGTGACCTCCGTGCACCACTGATTTAACTATTTAAGCTTCAATTACCTCCTTATTTCCCATGTAACTGCAATAAGTGTATCGTTAGCTTTAAGGATAGAAAACTATGGTGTAGTGAGTACAATTATTGTAGAGTGTAATATAGTTCAATGTGATACAGTAGAATCTAATACACTATAATATATTATAATATGTATATATATAGAGAGAAAACAGTCACAGATAATGAACAAACCTTGATAAATAGTGTGCAGTGAGGAGTGAAAAAGGAATTGGAAACAAGGTAATTCATGAGGTTCTGTGTCAGTTATG